>NW_026775577.1:35360000-35960000 GCF_030987335.1 Cornus florida | reverse complement strand
GAGCCTAAATGCTATTCATAGAGTCCTTTTCATAATAAGTTAAAAATGTACTTTGTAACTAAACAGTGACATTAAGCCATTTTTTTGATTATTTTTTCAAACTTAACGCATTTATAAAAAAATAAAAAAAATAAGAAAGTAAAATAAAATCCTTTAGGCGTAATATTTGCCCAAAATTTAAACATTATGGGTGTTTTTCTTACTTTCGGCAAGAAACTCACATGTAGTCGGCGTAGGTAGAATCTGTCCACCTACCATTTTAGCTCTGGCAACTCTTTATCTGATTGAGCCACAGTAAACTCACATGTAGTCACTGATTATGCGTGCCCCTTGAAGCATGCGCATGTATACGCTGTGACGGAGAAACAATTGCATGTTCAAGGGAGCCTAAATGCTATCCTTTTCATAATAAATGTCATGAGCTCTTTATTTATTAACTAGATAATATTTGAAATATGTTAAATGCCATATCCATCTTTTAATAAACCTCTCTTTCGAATGGTTAATGAAGAGAGTTACTAACTTTTATCACCAGAGGACTCTTCTCTAGAGGATCAAAATCTTCCCTCTAGCATCCTATCAAATCCAACCCTGACACCATTAGACTTATGCTACTCTCACTGAAATTCAATCAGAAACTACATAACCATTACATCAACATGGGAGCTTCCAAGCTACTGCTTTGAACCTTCATAGCTGCTCCTTCGTCGTCCAAGATTTCTTAATGATTGGTAGGCTTTATATATATATATATTGTTATAAAGTATAAAATGGAAGTGAAGATAAATTAAATGAGTAGAACATAGATATTGGTTCAGCTATTAGGACCTACATCCACGGCATAAAGAGTTCAAAGGGTTACATCACTTTTATAATACTCTTTCAATTCATTTATAGTACAACTGTGAATGATCCTTTATATAGGAGAATAAATTAGGAGAATGGAAAGAATTATAAAATAGGAAACAAGAAAGAATTTTCTCCACGGATTCCTCTATTAATACCAAATCTTCAATAATAGGAAATAATATCAATTACTGAAAGATTTTCGTCCACTGATTCTGTGATACCCTTCAGATCCGAGACACGGGTTGATCAGGCCCAGGCCCAAACTCGAAGGAATATCAAACAATTAATATTTTAAAACGAATACAGATGACAAAATGAAATAAGAATAAATATTAAAAGCTGAAAAGAATACTAATATAAAATCCTCAACTGATAAAACTTAATAAAATCCAACTCCCAAAACCTCCATGATTACAACTCGGGAATCCATCTCTAGTGGACCCCTAATAATAATGCAAAACTAAAAACTGAAAGAACATTCAGAAATAAGCTATGGAGAGAAATCCTACGTCGTCGGTAGAGTGAGTAAAAATCTCTGCTCAGCACGATCAAGTCTAAATCTGGAACTGTCGTGTACTTGAAAAATAGAAGTGGGTCAGGCCCACGCGCAAGTTCTATACTACTACAATCCAAGCAGAGACCTGATATGCATGTACATCCTAACTAATCCAACAATAACTAAATAGTCCATATATATATATATTCACACTGCAGGACTCTCAGTGGATTACAGGTCCGTCCCAACCTGACTAGTAGGCACCATGCACAACGCACCAGGGGTGGGCATGACTACCTAGACCTAGCAGGGTACACATCCAACCATCATAGCCAGCTATGCATCCCAATACATATACGCTCCCTAACCATCGACTCTGAGACTCAGGCTCATATCATGGCACCATAAAAATATATTTAAATTCCATTCCAAACCAAAGTGTCACTCATTTTTTAGTGATCTGACACAAAATACAGGTAGGACTTAACTTTTGTAGTTAATCCATCCCTTAATTCAGAGTAGGTAGGACTTAGCGTTCTTTTTGAGCTAATCCCCCTAGTATGTCACCGTCCCATACCGGTGCATACCAATCATCCATCCAGTGTTGATAATATAGATAACAGTAAACATATCAATATCAACATATCCAATACAATTATAACAAGAATGTGTAAAATAGCATGCTTGTTCAATACCATCAGTACTTAATTCTCTAACAATTTAAAACGCAGAGAAATAAATATAATCATTCTGTAATCCACAATAAGCATAATAATAGTAATAACAGAATTAACATGCTTATTGATACCTACTCCACAACATCCAATAAGTTGATATAAAGAATTCTTGGTAAACATCAACTAATTTCTTATTATACGATAACAGAATTTATATAAACTGACATGTTTAAACTCATACCACTGTTACATGATTTAAACATAAAACTCCTAATTCAATTGCTAATTTAGAATTAAACAACTTGAATCATCCAAAACAGAGTTAAAACTGAAAACTTCTTTAAGGATTAGACTGTGTCCCTATTTCAGCTTCCTATGGTATCTTATGAATTACCACGCCTTCTTCCAATTTAACAAGAGTGTATACCCTACTGAATATCCCTAGAATAACTTTTGAATCAGCCTGGAACCTTAAAAATTTAACCACAGTAGCCTAGGTTCGCAGAAAAGTCAAAAAACTAGAAACCGTCGAAGGAGCCGCCTCCAAATAAGTTGGAGCCGGCTCCAAACATGTTGGAGCCGCCTCCAACTCTTTTTGAGCCGGCTCCATGATTCCATGGAGCCGCATCTTCTTTCCCCTCTCTTCCTGGTTGCTTGTTTCGTCTCCGGTGATCCACATTGTTTCCGTTCCTCTTTGTTACAGCCTCTAACGCTTTTAAATATGTTTTGACTGATTAAACTAAGTCCTAGGGTGATCCAAAGTTAATTAAATTCGTTGATCATTAACCAAATTCAATTAGAACAAGAACTAAGCAAAAAGAATTTAAAAACGATTAGCATTCTCATAAAGGAAAACATACTGTTTTGAAATAAATAACAGGCAACCAAATTAATTTATCTTGATTTCTTTCCTAGGACTGTATTAGGAATGCAAAGAAAATAGGCCAAAGAGATAGAGTTAGTATAAAACTTGCCTGTGAGATTTGGTTCAAAAATCTCAACGTCTTTCTCCTAAGCTTTTTCGGCGATCCTTTGGTTTTGTCCCAGACCTCTCTATATGTTTCTTGCCTTCAGCATGCCGTGTATAGGGTTCTAAAACCATAGGCAGACGCTCATTACATATATTTATAGGTTTACAGATTTACACAAAACCCTAACTTAATTCAAACCCTACATTAATCCTTAGTCGGCCCATAGAAAACCTAATCAATGATTAACTATGTCGGCTACATACGTGACGTCTAAAAACCTAATTTAACAAAAACATATTTAACGAAAGATATAATTAAGTCAAATAACATAAAATAAATTCAATTAAGCAACAATTAAAACAAAACAATTAAATAAAACAAAATAAAACCAAGTCATTAAATAATTCACAACCAATTCACAATTAAATCACCAAATTCTCAATTAAATAAATTAAATTGCAATTAAACAATTAAATAAATACCCGGACTATCCTTTTAAAATTAGGGGTATTACATTCGTCCCCCCTAACAAAAAAAATTACGTCCTCGGAATTCGCTCTTATCTTTCTTCCATAATTCAGGAAATTGTGAGTGAATGACATTCTCCCGTTCTCACGTAGACTCAACCTCATTGTGATGACTCCACTGAACACGGACCAAAGGGATAACCTTGTTACGAAGGATTTGATCCCGACGGTCAACAATACGACACGGTGGCTCCAAATAAGTTGCATCCGGTTGCAACTCAATCTCCCCAACATCGATATGCTAATACCGATCCTCATCTCGCAGAAATTTCCGCGACATGGAAACATGGAAGACGTTGTGGATGCGATCCAAATTATCTGGAAGTACCAACCGATAAGCAACAGCTCCAACTCGATCCGTAATCATAAATGGACCGACAAATCGCGGAGACAACTTCCCTTTCTTCCCAAAGCGCATTACACCCTTTATAGGCGACACTTTGAGTAGTACTTGATCCCCAACCTGAAACTCTAAAGCACGCGTGCGACGATCCGCATAACTCTTCTGCCAACTCTGGGCAGTGCTCATGCGATCCCTAATAAGAGCGATCTTCTCAGAAGTATCCTTGATGAACTCTGGACTCAAGAATCTGCTCTCACCAACCTCCATCCAACAAATAGGTGATCGACACGGTCGGCCGTATAACGCCTCAAATAGCGCCATCCCAATAGTTTTCTGAAAATTATTGTTATAAGCAAACTCCACCAGTGGTAAGTAATCCTCCCAGTGGCCCTTGAAATCAAGAACACACGACCGGAGCATATCCTCCATGATCTGATTTACCTTCTCAGTCTGTCCATCTGTCTGAAGATGATAAGCAGTACTAAGGTGTAATTCTGTGCCCAAAGCCTGCTGAAAACTCTTCCAAAATCCTGACACAAAGCTCGAATCCCTGTCCGATATAATAGACAATGGAATGCCATGTAAATTACAATCTCTGAAATGTAAAGTCTCGCCAACTGCTCCGAAGTGAAGTCAATGCGAATAGGCAAGAAGTGAGCTGATTTCGTCAGTCTGTCCACGATAACCCAAATAGAGTTGTGATCCTTGAAAGAGTTTGGCAATCCCTCTACAAAATCCATAGAAATGCTCTCTCATTTCTACTCCGGTATCGGCAATGGCTGTAGAGCTCCTGGCGGCCTCTGATGATCAATCTTGACCATCTGATAAGTACTACATCGTAAGACAAATAGAGCAATGTCCCGCTTCATACCTACCCACCAAAACTGCCGCTTCATATCCTGATACATCTTGTCGCCTCCTGAATGAACAGAGAACTCAGAGTGGTGAGTCTCAGTCATCACATCCTTCCTCAAATCATCAGTAGAAGGTACCACTAACCATCCCTTGTACCTCAAACCTCCATCAGCCCCAACGTAGTAGAATGGAACCTCTCCGGAAGCTATCTCTGCAACCTTGTCAATGCATTGCTGATCCGTGAGTTGTGCTTTCAAAACCTTGTGAATTATGAAAGGTGTAACTACCATACAAGCCATGAAAGCATCCGACAACTCATCCACCGTCTTCAAAGCATTCCACTCAATAGCAAAGAGAGCAGAAAGACTACCAATAGGTCGGCGATTGAGTGCATCTGCCACCACATTCGCTTTCCCTGGATGATACTATATAGAAAAGTGATAGTCCTTTACAAACTCCAACCATCTGCGCTGTTTCATATTCAGCTCCCGCTGAGTGAACAAGTACTGCAGACTCTTGTGATCATTAAACAATATGAAGGCCTCACCCAACAGATAATGCCTCCAAATTCGTAAGGCAAAAACCACAGCTGCCAACTCCAAATCATGTGTTAGATAATTAAGCTCATGAGGCTTAAGCTTCTGAGATCCATACGAAATCGGTCGCTCCTCCTGCATCAAAACACATCCAAGACCCTACAAAGAAGCATCTGTGTAAACAAGATACTCTATCCCGCTCTGTGGGGTAGACAAAACCAGTGCAGAAGTCAACTTAGTCTTCAGCTCATCAAAAGCTTTCTGATAATGCTCATCCCACATGAACCGTACACCCTTCTTAGTCAGATGAGTGAACGGTCCTGCTATCTTTGAGAACCCCTGAATGAACCTCCTATAATACCTTGCCAAACTGAGGAAACTCCGAATCTCAGTAGGTGAAGTAGGTTGTCCCCACTCAACCACCGCTGAAACCTTGGCCGAATCCACCGCTATTCCCTTTTCTGACACCACGTGACCCAAAAATTTCACCTCCCCTTGCCAAAATTCACATTTCTCGAACTTGGCATACAACTGGTGCTCACGAAGCGTCTGCAACACAATCCGTAGATGTCTAGCATGATCGTCCTCAGACCTAAAATAGATCAAGATATCATCAATGAAAACAATGACAAACTAATCCAAATAGGCCCTGAAGACTCTGTTAATTAAATCCATAAAGACCGATAGTGCATTAGTCAACCCAAACGGCATCACACGAAACTCATAAGATCCATATCTAGTGAGAAACGCTGTCCTTGGAACATCCTGCTCTCTAACTCGAAGTTGATGATATCCAGACCGCAGATCAATCTTAGAGAAATAAGTAGCTCCCTTCAACTGATCAAATAAGTCATCAATCCTGGGCAAAGGATACTTGTTACGAATCATAACCTTGTTCAACTCCCTGTAATCTATACACAGCCGAAGTGAATTGTCCTTCTTCTTCATAAACAAAACGGGTGCTCCCCAGGGTGAAGTACTCCTGCGAATGAAACCCTGGCTGAGTAACTGCTAAATCTGATCCCTCAGCTCGCGCATCTCCACTGGTGTCATCCTATACGGTGCCCTAGCAATAGGCATAGTGCCTGGAGCTAAGTCTATCACAAAGTCGATCTCGCGACTAAGCGGCAACCTTGGAATCTCCTGAAATACATCTGGGAAATCCTGTACAATTGGTATGTTATCCAATGATACAGTAGTCCCCTTCTCCATGTCCTCCTCCATACGGAACAAATAAGTGCTAGTGACCTCGCTAGAACGCGGCATAGCAACTACATACATGTCCTGACCAGGTATGGTAAACACAATAGACCTATAAAAACAATTAACTTGGGCATGGTAGTGAGACAACCAATCCATCCCAAGTATCACATCATAAGTGTGCATGTCCAGGACCAATAGGTTGGCTAGAAATCTGAGTCTGCCAATGTCTAGTGTCACAGGTCCATCACTCTCATGAAGAATGGTTGTATCGCATAACGGTGTAGAAATACCCTGTGGTCTACTGCATACCCGAGTCGTCATCCCAGACAAAGCAACAAAAGTCCTAACTACAAATGAGTGTGTAGCACCCGTATCAAACAAAACACGTCCAAGTAAACCATAAATTGGAAACGTACCCTCAACAGCCTGAGGTGCCTGCATATCCTGTGGCATGGGATTGTACACCCTACCATAATGTAACTGCTGCGGTGCTTGTCCCTGAGGCTGCGGCGGTGCTGGTAAAACCGGATATGTCTGTCCCTGAATCCGTGGAACCTGTGGAGCCGGTAAAGGCACTGGCACCCTCTTCCCCTGCTGCACATGATGTCCCTGTCCCTGTTTCTGTCCCTGCCTTGCTGTAGGACACTGCTTAGAAGTGTGACCATACTCCCCATACGTATAGCAACTACCCTGGAAAGTACCAAATGGCCTCCTCTATCGGTTAGCCTGTGGCTAACCCTGTCCTGCCTGTGGTCCCCCATTCTGCTGTCGCTGAACAGGTGCCACATCCCTGGGAACATCTGATCCACCCTTGTGCTTCTTCCAAGGCTACTGTCCCTAGAACTTTCCCTTGTCATTCTGTCGGTGACCATTCCCATTCCCTTTCTCAGCTGACTAATTAGCAGAGTCTCTGTCACCCCGCTTCTCACCCTTGGCTTGTCTGATGTCCATGGTCAACTAATACTGCTGTAGAGCGGCGTCTACCACCTGAGCATAGGTAGTATAGGCTGGACTACCTGTGATAGCTCTCTTGATAGACCACATCAGTCCCTTAACGAAACTGTTGTGCTTCTTTTCCTTTGTATCCACCTCCTCCGGTGCAAAGAGAGACAAGCGTGTGAACTGCTGCTCATACTCTGCCACTGTCATGTTCCCCTACTGCAGATTAAGAAACTCCGTCTTCATGGCTGCCCTGACTACGTAAGGGAAATACTTTTCTTCAAAGCGTGCACTGAACTTATCATAAGTCAAAGCCATCCTCTCCTCTATGGTGGTAATTGACTCACACCACTATAATGCATCCCTAACTAGCTTGAAAGTAACAAGCATCTGCTTCTGAACCTCCGTGCAATGAACCAAGCAAAGATGTCGCTCAATATCCTATTTCTACTGGTGAGATGTTCTTGCATCGGTGGAACCTGTGAACTCAGGTGGGCTCCCCTTAGTGAAAGAACTCCTGGCCTTCTCCTAAGTATCAGTCTGAACAACCGGCACTGGTAATGGTGCCGGCTGTACCTGAGGTTGATTCCGAAGTGTAGCTGTTACCCCAGCTTCTATAGCTCGAGCAATAAGGTCATTAAGGTGAGGAGGAAACTCTGGATCTCCTCCCTGATCCCGAGTCTGCTGAACCCACTCATGTTCTTCATGAATCTGACCATTATTATCCTGAAACCCAAGCCTTTGTTGCTCTTCCTCCATTTGCTAGCGCCGTAGGAGATATTGTTGCCTACGAGCCGCTCTCCTTTCCTTCCTAGTTCCATGCATGTTTTGTCCGTTTCTAGCGTTAACCATCTGTTAACACGAAAAGACAGACATCAATACCATTTCTAAACGAACCGTAAGGAATACAATGAATCCTAAACTTAAGCACTAATCAAGAGAAAACGCTACACGGAAGTCTTATACGATAGAATCCTAGAGACACTTGAACCTAGAGTGCTCTGATACCAACTGTGATACCCCTCGGATCCAAGACACGGGTTGATCAGGCCCAGGCCCAAACCCGAGGGAATATCAAACAATTAATATTTTAAAACGAACACAGATGACAAAATGAAATAAGAATAAATATTAAAAGCTGAAAAGAATACTAATATAAAATCCTCAATTGATAAAACTTAATAAAATCCAACTCCCAAAACCTCCATGATTACAACTCGGGAATCCATCTTTAGTGGACCCCTAATAATAATCAAAAACTAAAAACTGAAAGAACATCCAGAAATAAGCTATGGAGAGAAATCCTACGTCGTCGGTAGAGTGAGTAGAAATCTCTGCTCAGCACGATCAAGTCCAAGTCTGGAACTACAGTGTACCTGAAAAATAGAAGTGGTTCAGGCCCACGCGCAAGTTCTATATTACTACAATCCAAGCAGAGACCTGATATGCATGTACATCATAACCAATCCAACAATAACTAAATAGTCCGTAGATATATATATATATATATATATATATATATATATATATATATTCACACTACAGGACTCTCACTGGACTACAGGCCCGTCTCAACCTGACTAGTAGGCACCATGCAAAGCGCACCAGGGGTGGGCATGACTACCTAGACCTAGCAGGGTACACATCCAACCATCATAGCCAACTATGCATCCCAATGCATATACGCTCCCTAACCATCGACTCTGAGACTCAGGCTCATATCGTGGCACCATAAAAATATTAAATTCCATTCCAAACCAAAGTGTCACTCAACTTTTTAGTGATCTGACACAAAATACAGGTAGGACTTAACTTTTGTAGTTAATCCATCCCTTAATCCAGAGTAGGTAGGACTTAACGTTCTTTTTGAGCTAATCCCCCTAGTATGTCACCGTCCCATACCGGTGCATACCAACCATCCATCCAATGTTGATAATATAGATAACAGTAAATATATCAATATCAACATATCCAATACAATTATAACAAGAATGTGTAAAATAGCATGCTTATTCAATACCATCAGTACTTAATTCTCTAACAATTTAAAACGCAGAGAAATAAATATAATCATTTTGTAACCCACAATAAGCATAATAATAATAATAACAGAATTAACATGCTTATTGATACCTACTCTACAACATCCAATAAGTTGATATAAAGAATTCTCGGTAAACATCAACTAATTTCTGATTATACGGAACAAAATTTATATAAACTGACATGTTTAAACTCATACCACTGTTACATGATTTAAACATAAAACTCCTAATTCAATTGCTAATTTAGAATTAAACAACTTGAATCATCCAAAACAGAGTTAAAATTGAAAACTTCTTTAAGGATTAGACTGTGTCCCTATTTCAGCTTCCTATGGTATCTTACGAATTACCATGCCTTCTTCCAATTTAACAAGAGTGTATACCCTACTGAATATCCCTAGAATAGCTCTTGAATCAGCTTGGAACCTTAAAAATTTAACCACAGTAGCCTAGGTTCGTAGAATAGTCAAAAAACTGGAAGCCGTCGAAGGAACCGCCTCCAACCAAGTTGGAGCCGGCTCCAAACATGTTGGAGCCGCCTCTAACTCTCTTTGAGCTGGCTCCATGATTCCATGGAGCCGCCTCTTCTTTCCCCTCTTTTCCTGGTTGCTTGTTTTGTCTCCGGTGATCCCCATTGTTTCCGTTCCTCTCTGTTACAGCCTCTAACACTTTTAAATATGTTTTGACTGATTAAACTAAGTCCTAGGGTGATCCAAAGTTAATTAAATTCATTGATCATTAACCAAATTCAATTGGAACAAGAACTGAGCAAAAAGAATTTAAAAACAATTAGCATTCTCATAAAGGAAGACATACTGTTTTGAAATAAATAACAGGTAACCAAATTAATTTATCTTGATTTCTTCCTAGGACTGTATTAGGAATGCAAAGAACACAGGCCAAAGAGATAGAGTTAGTATAAAACTTGCCTGTGAGATTTGGTTCAAAAATCTCAATGTCTTTCTCCTAAGCTTTTCCGGCGATCCTTTGGTTTTATCCCAGACCTCTCTATACGTTTCTTGCTTTCAGCATGCCGTGTATAGGGTTCTAAAACCCTAGGCAGATGCTCATTACCTATATTTATAAGTTTACAGGTTTACATAAAACCCTAACTAAATTCAAACCCTACACTAATCCTTAGTCGGCCCATAGAAAACCTAATCAATGATTAACTATGTCGGCTACAGACGTGACGTCTAAAAACCTAATTTAACAAAAACACATTTAACGAAAGATATAATTAAGTCAAATAACATAAAATAAATCCAATTAAACAACAATTAAAACAAAACAATTAAATAAAACAAAATAAAACCAAGTCATTAAATAATTCACAACCAATTCACAATTAAATCACCAAATTCTCAATTAAATAAATTAAATTGCAATTAAACACTTACATAAATATCCGAACTATCTTTTTAAAATTAGGGGTATTATAGATTCCTCCATTAAATCTTCAACATATTGATAAGTGCTAAAATATGCATTATTCAGCCCTTGATATTCATTAGTTAGTAACTTAGTTTATCTTTACTTTCCCATTTTAATCGTAATTTGTTTCATTATTTACTTTTAGACTTTGAATACTAAACAGGGTTAATTCCAATGCCTTAGAGATTGATAGATGTCAAGCATTGGAAGAGCAATGAAAAGAAGGTCAAAGTCAAAGTCAAGGGAAATCCGATCACTCGATTTGCGTTCGGGCTGTGTTCAGACTTCGCGCGATCGGACTTCTGACCTGCGTGATCGGATTATGTTCTGGTAGGTGCGAAAATCATCTTTTAAGCCTTGATCTTGATTCAAGGGGGCTTGGGATGCAATCCATCAAGTGCATATCCTTGTGCTTGTATTCAGACCATTTTTTGGATCCTAAGAGTCACATATAAATAGAAGATAAACCCAATTTGCAGGGGGTGGGACAATTAGAAGATTGAATAGATAAGAATTGGACTCTCTCTACATTATCTATCTAGAGTTTCTCTCAAGGAAGAAGAAGAAGAAGATGAACCCCAACTTGGAGATGGATTGTGAGACCACCATGATGACATTTACCTTGTCCATGAATAGGTAGTTCTTCACTTAGGGCTTGGATGAGCCCTAAGCTTGTGTAATTAAACATTTTGTCTTTCAATTTTGGGATTATGTATTGTAATTAGTGCTTAGTCTTGTGAATTCAAACTTGGTTGTACAAAGGTTTATATTGATAATTCTTTCAATTGATTCTCTATATTGGTTACATGTTGTCTTGTGTGTAATTAATTGAGGGTTAATCTCTATATTGAGTACTCTTTGTTATTGTGCTTAATGATGGCCATGCATAGTTTCTATTGGATACAATTGCTTGTAGTTTAATGGATTATGCTTAGTCTTGATGGGTTATGCTACACCTTAGAGTAATTGTAATTAGGTAGACAATTCATGTTTGATTTTGATAGTTCATGCTTATTCATTACAACTTGTATTATCTTCTTGATTATTGATATGTGCTTACAACCACATTTCTATTACAATATGTTTTCCCCATTAATTGAAGGCATTTGGTATAATTGCATGAGTTTAGTGGTGTAATCTATGCCCTAAGCCTATCTCCTTATTACTTTAATCCAAGTTTACTTCAGCTTTATTTCATTTGCATGATCCACATAGTAAAATTATTATTAGTCTAATCAAACCAATCACTATTTTTTCAATCTCACGCTCATTGATGTTAAGTTAATTTCCAAACCAATAATCCCTGTGGACGATCCTTTCTCACTATACTAACGTATAGTTGTTTAGTGGTTTTATAAATATAAAAGTTGACGTCACATTTGCCATATATAAACATCTAAATTTTGATACCTCGTGGGAGTGCATCAAGTTTTTAGCGTCATTGCCGAGGATTGATGGTTCTTTTGGAATTGAATTTAATATTAGTGTTCATTTGATTGTTAGTAGGATTCATTTCCTACCATTTTCTTATTATTATTTCCATGTGCAATTAGGTATTTGATTAAAAGAGAAGCAAGCTTTGGGATCACGGCATTGTGCTTTGGACCTTTGTGAGCGTATCTTAAACCCTTGAACTATTTTTGTACATTTCTATATTTGCTTGAGAGATAGTCCTTGTTGAGGCTATCAGATTGTTTAATTTTTTGCTAAAGCATAGGTCCTTGTCGAGGCCAATTATACATTTGCATTGTGATATTGAGGAGAAAGGGATCATTATATGTGCATGTTATGGTGGTGAAGTTGTTGTTGTGATTGTGTTGTTGTGTATACGTGGTAGAGGATCTCTTCATAATCCTCTCATTCCTTTAGACCAAGAAATTGAGTATTCCCTTAGGAAATTAAGGGTTAGTGAAAGGAGAACTCTTTCTATTCTAAATCATCTGATTACTTCAATGGCATAACACAACCCTCCTCCGGTTTTTCCCGAACCACCTCATATAGCTCAACCACCTCATGTAGTTCCTCCATCTCAAGTAGCTCATCCACTACCTAATCCTCAAATGGTCCTTCGTGATCATTATACTCCAAATCTCTATAATGCTCCGATATGTTACCGTTTGCCAAATGTGAGGGCTAACCATTATGAAATCAAGCCCGGTATCATCCAAATGTGTCCAACATTTTGTCGGTTGAATTATGAAGATCAATATAAACATTTGGATGAATTTCTTAAAGTATGTTCCACCGTTAAGATCATCAATTTTCCAGAAAAAGCCTTGAGAATAAAGCTTTTCCTTTTTTCTCTCCGAGATAAGGCAAAGTATTGGTTTAACAACTTAGGGGCTAATACCATCACTTCTTGGGCACAGATACAAAAAGAATTCCTTAAGAAGCATTTCCTTCATTTTATTTCATAACAAGAAACCAAATGGTAGTATAATCATGTTGTTAAAATAAAGCTTGCTTCAATAACCATACAAGCACCAAAATCATATAAGTCCAAACATTATACTCAAGTAAATCATGTATCCCTTGGCAATATAAAATGACATTTTCATCAATAACATATACTTATATGTCATGTGAGCATCCAAAACGTAAAGCTAAACAAAGGCATGTTTTATCTCAACATACAAGATATAAGTATCTCCAATCAAACTCACATTCCCAAAGCAAGAATATCATGATCTCACAAGTAATATTACTATGTATATATGCATCATGTGAGTATGTAAGTCAAAGAGCTAATCCATGGCAATCATAATATCAACATTAACAAGCTAGTCATTAACTATTATGCATCCTAATCACTTACATCTCACAATATACATATATAACACACACAACACCCCAGAACACAAAAAACATGCTAGGTTAAAGCAATAATATACCCCCTACCTTACTCTAGGAGAGCAACCTAGATAATCCAATAAAAAGATTTCCAAATCCAAATCGAAGACAAAGGTTTTGTTGTCAAAGGAGTCCCCAGGCCTTTTCATTAGGAAAATTTCATTGGGCGAGAGGTGGATGGACATGGGACACTGGCACACTAAAATAGAAGGAGACAATGCTCTAAATGTAATCCTAATCTATGGAACTAAGGATGATATACATGATGGCCCGCCATTCTAATATACCATTGAAATGCGAAGATATATAAATTCCAAGTTTAATGATTTGAACTTGAAATATGTTAGGAATAAATAAGTGTGATGGTACGGCGAAGAATGACATGAAGGAAGAAGATGCATGCTAGATTCAAGGATCTTTAGTTGAGGTGGAGTTATGAAAAGATTCTCGTTCGAGGTGGAGCTATGAGGAACATTTGAAAGCAAAATTGTGAGCTAGGGTGGAGATTATTAGAGTTGTGGCTCAAAGTTGTTGGTAATTAACTAGGTCAGACTACTAGGTCAGACTACTCAGCCAAACAAATAAGCCTAAATATCATTAATTTTGTTGTATAATTTTTTTCTGTCATGAGAAATGACGTAAACATTTGATCTCAAAAGACTTATTCCGTATTAATCTTATTTTTTATTTTAAAATTAAAGGGAATATCACTAGACTATATATAAACTATGTGATAAACAATGACACTCCGTTTAAAAAAGATTGTTCCTATTTGAGAATAATACATTTTAAGAGGATAATTTTTATTTTTTTTATTGTATTGATAGTGAATAAATTACTAAATTATCTATATTGAGTCTACACAAATGTGATAGTTTACTTTTATAAGTTATATATAAAAATGTTAAATTAATAATGTTAAAAAATAAATAAATAGAAGAGTACTTTAATATTTCAATTAGGAACAATTAGTTTAGAGTGCCAAAATAAAAAGGTGGACATTAGTTGAGAGGACATTATTTTTGAGAGATATTTTCAAACACAATATATCATTTCATTAACTTTTAATTATTTCTTTAACTTTCAATGTGCAATAATGAGGTTGTTGCACATAAAGGATGTGTGATGCCAGCAGAGATTTTCAGGTTTGATAGAATCTTTGACCAATTTGTTTTATTTTTACTTGCAGCTTAGCCTTACAGTGGTCGCCACCCCCTAACCACTATTTCAAAGTGCTCTCTCTCTCTCTCTCTCTCTCTCTCTACATTTACTCCACTGTATGTATTATTTTCCACTCCAACACCAGTGAGTGTAAGGCCATTTGCACCAGCCTCTCTGAATTTTGACTCTCTAAAAACGCCACATCAACTTTTCCAAGAGTCACATTAGCAATTCCAAGAGCCACTTCAGCAGTTTTTGCTCTCCAAAAACATGCACTCCATCAGGCTCTCCGAATTTTCGCTCTTAAAAAATAATAATAATAAAAAATTAAAATTAATTTTTTTTAATATATATTTTTTTTAACTTTTCCTAAAGGCTATATTCGTAATGGTTATATCGGCTATATTCGTAATTTTAATTATTTTTTTTTATAAAATTTTTTTTAAAAAAGCTTTTATTTATTTATTTTTGGCCCGAATAAATAAGGATTACCAAATAAGGATTACAAAATAAGGATTAAAAATAATGAATTGGAATAAGAAAATAAGGATTACAAAATCCTATAGGAATAAGTAGATGAATTTGTAATTTTAATTATTTTTTTAACAAAAGTTAAAAAAAAAAATTATATATATATATATATTTAAAAATTATAGTCGTTAAGGAACTATTTGTATTGGTCAAACAGTGTCTTAACGGCCAAATGCGTTGTTTATGGTACACATTTAAAATTTAAAGCCAAAAAATAAAAATAAAAATAATAAACAAATTTTAAGGGGAAAAAAACCAAAAAAAAAAAAAAAAAAAAGCTTTTTTTAATTTATTTTTGGCCCAAATAATTTTTTTTTTTCTGATAAACAGTGCCTAAACGATATATTTTTTTATTTAATGAATTTTTTTTTAATTTTTTTTTTTTTTCTAAAAAGAGCTCAAAATAACCTATTTTTAGGTTTTTTTTTTTTTTTTTTTAAAAAAAGACACTGTTTGGCCACTGTTCCAGAAGGCATAGCATAAGACAAAACAGGCAGCCCAAAACGGCACCGTTTTGCAGCAAATAAAACAAAAAAAAAAAAGGACAGGGATCGCAGGCCGGCTTGCTGAATACCACGAGCAAAAAACGGGGCCCACCGTTATAGCTAGGGCGCTACGCACCCAACATGCCCTTGGCTCGCGGAAATTGGGCTTCCGCAAGCCCGCTGTAAATGGCCTAACAGATCGCCCACCATTGTAAACTGAGATTTTTTGGTCAGAAAGGCCCATTCTAAATCAGAAAATATACCATCTGGGACTATGAGATATGAGATTTATTTTTATCATTTTACTCACCCCTTACATTGAATATTAACTATACACTACAGTGTTGAATTAGGGGCTCCAAAAAATTCTTCTAAAACTTAAACTTATTGAACCTAAATATCAAATCGAGTGGTAGAAGCCAAATCACGGGAATGAAAGTAAAAGCAAATTCGAGAACGGAAGTGTGAACATGGTAAAAATAAGTAACAAATAGTGGGAATAAGAGAAAGAGCATACGCAGAGCATGAGAGCGGAAGTACGCTCAGACGTGAGAGCAATATACCCGTTGAAAATGATTGTGTGACTTGGGGTAGAAATATTATTTTGTAGCACTAATTTCATTTTTCTGATACTTTAATTTACTTAAAAAAAATTAGGACTTGAAATGGAGCAGGTTTGAACTAAGATTTAATTAATCCAATGTGAAGATCATTTTTAGCGAGGTTGAATATGAATCTAATTTGTTGAAATTTTCATATCGAAAACGTATCAGAGTATTTTTTAAATAAATTGGGTTTTATGTGAGTATTTTTTAAATAAATTGAGTTTTATGTGAGATCTCTGATTAATATCAAGTTAGTGGGTAAAATATGAATTAAAACCTAAATTCATATGAATTCACATGAATTCACTTCATTTCATGTCACTTCATTTCATGTCTAAAAATAATTCAAAAATTCAAGAACGTAGAAGGAAAACAACGAATCTTAATTTTTGTCTTAAAATTAAGGGTTAATTTCACTGACACCCCCCTCAGGTTTGGCCAAATATCACATTGAAATACATTTCAAAAATTACTATCACTCATGTTACAAATGTTTATTTCGTTTTTTACTCACACCCCAAAAGTTACTTTTTAGATATGTCAAACCATTTTTTATATGTAAAATGACATTATTACCCTTTTGACTTTGTGTTACTAAAAAAAGAAGTTAAAATCACCTAAATACCCTTTCCCATTTTGTAAATTAATAATAATAATAATAATAATTAGTATTATTATATTTATATATGTGTGTGTATTTGGGAAAGATAGTTGGCAGGTATATGACACATCATAAAACAGGGCCTAAGGGCTCGTTTGGCATGTGCTTTGTTTTAAGCGTTTTGTTTTTCGCTAAAACAGAAACATTGTTTTTGTTGTAGGAGTGTTTTGAAAAAAAATCGGAAGTACGTATGGGAACGATGTTTTGTTGTTGAAATGTCGGAAACAGAAACATGTAAAACATGTTTGGTACGTCGTACGTTTCAAAAATTTTGAAAACAAAACATATTTGGTCACTCCAACTATTGCCAAAAAAAAATAAAACAGAAACAAAAAAACATGTTTGGTTATCATTGTTTTTAATTTATTTTTATAAATTTTAAGTATATTTATAAATTTATTTCTATATAAAATAGTCATCATATTTTTAATATATATATATATATATATATATATATATATATATATATATATATATATATATAAATTTTTGGTCTATAATAGTTCTCATTACTATACTAGAGAGTCAACATTTGTACTTTTTTTTTTCTTTTCCAAACTTGAACTCCAATGTCACATTTTATGAAATGGTAAATTTATATAAATAGTTATTAAATTTTATAATTTATTTACAAAAATGTCTAGAAAGTACATTTTAATAATTCAAATATTATCAATATTTTTTCATATATAACTATATAATAAGTGGCTATAAAAGCCCTATATATATATATATATATATATATATATATATATATATATTTTGCAATAACCTATTTACAAACCTGCTTCAATTTTGTTATCCTATTACCTATACGGTCCAACATAACATTAAAAATAAAAACAAACCCAACTGCAAGCATAAGTGGAACAAAGTATTCAACCAACAAATTTATTAAACAACAAATTTATTAAACAAGTATAAGTTCTATATAAAATGTTTGGAACAAAGTATTAACAATACATAGTTCTCACTAAAAATTGATAATATGTTCATAAAGTGATGACAATGGCAATGACATTAGAAAACCAAGTGTTAGAGACAGACAATGGCCAAACTGATTGACAATGGCAATGGAAATAGCAATGACATGCCACAATGGCAGTGGCATTGGAGTACTACTCTTCTTTGCATGAATAGAGTGAAAACTTGTTATTTGCATATGACTCTTCAAGAGAGTATCGACACACATCATCTTCATAACATCACACATACATCACCTTCAAGAGAGCATCAACACACTTCATATCTGCAATGGTAACATTTAAGTTAAAGAGTGCTATTAACACGGCAACTAAAAAAAAACAACAAATGAACATAGCAACTCAGCAAAAAAAATAATTCAGACAGTGTTCTTTAAGTTGAACACAACAACTTCAAAACTATGGTATCATCCAAACAATGGAGCAATAATGTCATCCATTACCCACATATTCAATGCCCAAACTCCACACACCATACCAGCCTAAACTCCACAATACACTATACCATCCCAAACCCACAATCACCTAAGATAAAACTTCAACTCAGCATGTAAAAAAAAAAAAAAAAAAACACCCTTTAGCCATTTTTTACAATGGCCTATTACTAAAAAGCAACTCAATGCAACCCACACCAAGAAGTCATAGGTCTCTCAAACAAAATTATAGGCTTCATAACATCTAATGCACAAGCAGTTGGTAGACACTCCAGTGATAGATGCAAGTAATATTTCTGTAAAAAAAATTAAAGCTATCCTTTAAGTGGAACAATTAATATTTAAACAAAACTTTAGAAATTATCCACCAAACAGAAGAATTTTCTAACACTTAAACAATAATTTCAAATCTTTTGAACTAATTTCAAGAATTATTTTGGATTAATTTCAAGAATTATTTTGGATTAATTTCAAGAATCAAGAATCACATAGCATAACATCTTTGTCATCTTTGATTATATTTATAGAAGTGTTAAGAGGATAAGTCCTTTGAGTACTGACCCGGCATATATATATACACACACACACACACACACACGAACTTCATTTGGTAGTAATAACTAATAAGTAGGCTTGAGAAAAGAAAAAAAAAAAAAAATTTATCCACCAAACTACCATCAAAGAGTCATTCACTACTTTATTATTAGCTTAAAATGAATAATTACTTTAATTAGATAACAGGCCAAAGTGAAATCACATATACTTGAGCATCCAATTGCAATTGCAAATTCATGAATTTAACTTGAATGCCCAATATGTTATTTCAGGCATAAATTTTATTGTTTAAAGAGTACTCTTACAAGTAAAAAAAGGTTGAAATATAAGAACTATCCAAAAAGAAGTTTTGTCTGATTTGTAATTCCTTTATAAATAAAATTGTAATTTCATTTGTTTGATTGATTTGTCGAATGTTAAATTTTTGACCAAATATTCCGAAATTTAAAGACATAGAGAGAGGAAACACCACATGAGCAAACCCTCTTGAGAGGGGAACAAAATCTCAAATCAGAATACACACACACACACATATATATATATTGACACACAACACGAATATACATGTATAAAATTTAAATACAAACAAAAACACAGAAATCACTAGATCTGGGTCATGGAAACGTTTTTGTAGTCCAAATCGATCGTGTAGAAGCCTTACAATCAGATCTCAGATAGACTAGAAGAAATGGAAGAGAAAAATTCGACCTAATCTTATTTTTGAAGACAAAATCCAACAAAATCGAACAACTCCGAACTAAAGAACACTTGTAATCACACTAAATCAAGTGTTTTAGGGCTTCAAAGGACTTACACTATTATCAAATGACCTTCTTCTTCAATATCGCAGGGGGAAAGTTTGGGTCACCTCCAAAATCGCCAGACCTAGGGTTTCAGAGGAGAGAGAAAATTTTGGGTAAAAATGAAGCAGGATGTTGCAAGTCAGCTTTTATACGTCGATTAAGTTGTTTCCTCCACCACAGTGATTGGCCTAAGTTGTTTCCTCCGTACAGTGATTGTATTGGGCTAAACAGTACTAAAACAAAGTAAAACACCACTATTTTGGTGTTTCACTTTTTGACCAAAAATTGAATCTGTTTTGGCACTATTGACAACGTAGCAGGCCTGGAACAAAAACACAAGAAGCAAAGCAGATACCAAACAGGGCCTAAGCCTCATCCTACACCCTAATCTAATCACACCCGATAGTTTCTCTCTCCTAAGCCCCCAAATAAAAAAAGCTCCATTGTTTCTTTCTTAGGTTACTGGCAGTCGGTTAAGGGGTTTTGGTGGTGGTGGTCATCTGCTATGGAATAGTGGCGGTGGTTGTGGGGTGAGGTGAGGTGAGGTGACTAAACAACTATGGAATGGTAAAGTGCATCTGCTATGGAATAGTAGCTATTCATATACATTATACAGTCCAACATATATATATATATATCCTCCAATAAGAATATTCCACGTCATCACAGATGTAAATCTATCTTCCAAAGGCCCGTCATGCTCAAGCCCAAATTGAGTGTATTTTTAGCCCAAGACCACTGTTATTTGTCTTCCAACCTCCATCAAGGCCGAATCAAGAGGTCATCAGCCCAACTTGTAAATATTTTAACATCTGGTCCGTTATTCAAGCCCAGTCGGATCAAAATATGTTCAGCCCAGTTATTCAAGAATGCACAAGTCCTACCAGTTGAAGGATTTACCATAGAAGGAAAATTCTGAGATAGGAAGTTCTGGACAAGGCAAGTTCTATGCATAGAAAATTAGACAATGGAAAGAACTCTATTAGTAAATAATGTTTATATAGAAAGAATTGGAGGATAAGTAACGCGAGTCCTACAATAATTTTACAATCTTTTGTATATAAATAGAGGCTTAGACCTCCAATAAAGGGATCAAGCAATTTTACGCTAATCTTTATACGGTTCATGTTTATTTTTATTATTTGTTGAGTGAGTTGTTTTATTTTTCTTAATCATTATTGGTTGAGCGAAATTTTACACCTACACTTTGGCGCCGTCTGTGGGAATCGTATAAAAATATACTCCCACTTGTTCTTCAAATCAAATCCTTAGTCGTATCTGGAATGTCAAACGGAGAGTCAGCAATGAATCAACAGATATAATTGATGCAAAAGATGCGAGAGGAGTTCTTACACCAATTTGAGACACTCCGGCAATCAAATGATACGAGTGTCGCCCAGATAGCTGCACTTCAGCAGCAAACTCATATGCTGCACACGGCAATGGCCAGGCTAACGCCACAACCACCACCAGGCGATGCTGCAGCACCACCCCCCACCCAGAATTTACCTCCAGTTCACGAGCCTCCGGCCAATGGGACACCACCCAACGGGGCTCGACCTAATGAGGTTCAGCAACAGCAAGGGACGAGGTCCGAGGCGGTTGCTTCGGATAATCTCCCGCGTCGCACACAGGACGAACAGGCCGAGTCCAGCCATAGGCTTACGGTATGGTCCAATGGCGTTCCAGATGGTGCACGCGTACAAGATGCCTTCGACGAAAAGAAGCTGTTAAGAATTCAGACACCAGCCGAGATGGCTAGAGAGCACAAGAACTCTTTGGTCAAGACCCCCTTTACTGACGATGTGTACCTTGTGGAGAGACCAAGGAAGTTCACTATGCCATCCTTCACCCAGTTCGATGGGGCAGGAGACCCCTTTCGGCATCTCGATCATTATGCGCAAAAGATGGCACTGGACGATCATAACGATCCGTGGATGTGTAAGGTTTTTCCTACCAGTTTAACCGGAGCAGCGTTAGAATGGTTCAGGAATAGGCCACACAAGTCTATCCCTGATTATGAGACCTTGTGCACTATGATCTTAGCCCAGTATTGCGGAAATAAGAAGCAGAAGAAAAGTATCGCCAGCCTTTTCACCATAAGGCAAAGGAAGGGAGAAACTCTACAAGATTTCTTATCTAGGTTTAACATGGAAGCCTCGGAGATAGCAGATTGCCACCCTACCACGGCAATCGAAACATTTAAGTTGGCAATGATCCAGGGAACCAATTTTCACACATCCTTGATCAAATATTCCCCCCCGGATATGCAGACATTGAATGCTAGGGCACAAATTTACATTCGGTTGGAGGAAAACGTAACCCACCGTGCACAGCGCGCTACCCTCGTCACAGTGGAAAACAAGTCTCGAGAGAAAGCTGCAAGCACAAGGATGCAGAAGGTTCCTCATGCCGCCACACAAGTCACCCAAGCGCCTGAGAAGAGGCAAAGGACAGAGGACAGGCTTACCCCTCTCCGTACTACCTTAGCGCGCCTGTTCCAAGAGAATAAGACGAGTTTCGCAACTCTTTAGCCCATGAAACAACCCTTGGAGCAGAGGGACAAAAGCAAACATTGTGCCTACCATAGAGACTATGGGCATACCACTAATGACTGCAGGTCCCTTCAGCGACAGGTAGAAAGCATGATAGCGAGAGGAGAGTTGGTGAAGTATCTCGCCATGAAGGAGTACATAAAACCTCAGGAGGTTAACCCTCGACGGGTAGAGGGCAGTCAGGTAAAGGTTATGCATGCTATACACCGAAGGTCAGAGGATGATGAAGAGTCTGAAGAGTTGTACAGATCTAGGCTGAGAGAGGCTCATAAGTTAAGAAGATTGTCTTCGGTAAACACGGTTGCGCCAGGCAGCATCAACATTGGATTCGGTAACAATAATCTGTCTAGAGTCCAGCGCCCGCATGAAGACCCCTTGGTCATCAGCCTCCTAGTGGCGAATTATATGATCAAGAGGGTGCTGATAGATCCGGGAAGTAGCGCCAACATCATTACAAAAGTAACCTTCGATCAGCTGGGGGTTTCACCATCGTCCATCAGGCCAACTTCCAGCCCCCTAATGGGGTTTGATGGTACTAAGGTGAATCTGCTTGGGGTAATCGATCTATCCGTTACTGCAGCAAAGAGGACTCTGAAGGAGAACTTTGTCGTGACGGAGATTCATCCATCTTATAACCTCATTATGGGGAGAGGTTGGATCCATCGTATGAACGGAGTCCCCTCTACCCTTCATCAAGTAATGAGGTGTTTATCCCCAGATGGCAGGGAGGTCATCGACCTCTGGGGAGACCAGGTTGCTGCAAAAGAATGTTACATGCTAACGCTATATGAAGTAAAGAAGGCGTCGAAATCACCTCAGTCAGAGGCGAATCCCAAAAACGTAATCAAATAGCAGTTACAGTATCCTCTGCCCAAGTATCTCAAGGCAGAAGAAGAAGCCGAGGCTGAAACACCTACCGAGGAGTCCTTCAAAGCTATAGAGGTAGTCCTCGGAGACCCTCAAAAGGTCACCTACATTGGCTCATCTTGCACAGCCGAAGAGAAGAAAGCATTGATCAGGGTCATTCGGTGCAATTCGGATGTCTTTGCCTGGGATCACTCGAACATGGTAGGGATCGATCCTATGGTCTCATGCCATAGTTTGAGGGTTAACCCAGAATTCAGGCCAGTCAAGCAGAGGCACCGACGGTTCGCACCTGAACGGAATCGCATAATAGCCGAGGAAGTAAATAAACTATTACAAGCAGGATTCATTCGAGAGGTGCAATACCCACAATGGCTCTCAAATGTAGTAGTCGTTCAAAAGAAGAATGGGAAATGGAGGGTATGCGTAGATTATACCAACCTTAACAAAGGTTGCCCAAAAGATAGCGTCCCTCTGCCCAAGATTGATTAAATGGTGGATGCTACGACAGGTTATGAGAGGCTCACATTCCTCGATGCATACTCCGGCTATAATCAGATTCCCATGAATCCTGAAGATGAGGAGAAAACCGCTTTTATCATAGAGACGGGCACTTACTGCTACAGAGTGATGCCCTTCGGTCTAAAGAATGTCGGAGCCACCTACCAGCGACTTGTCAATAAAATTTTCAATAATCTACTGGGGAATACAGTTGAAGCCTATATCGATGACATGGTGGTCAAAAGTATACGAAAAGAGGATCACCCGAAGCACCTCCAGGAGGTCTTTGATACTCTCAAGAGGTACAATATGAAGCTGAACCCCACCAAGTGCTCCTTCGCCGTCTCTTCAGGACAGTTCCTTGGGCACATTGTAAATAAAAGAGGAATAGAAGTAAGTCCAGCTCAGGCAAAGGCACTCATACAGAACCAAGAGCCAAAAACCCGCAGAGAAGTGCAAGTTCTAACTGGCCGAGTTGTGGCCCTCAGCCGGTTCATATCCCGATTATCTGATAAGTATAAACCTTTCTTTGATGCTATTCGATCCAAAAACAAAGATATGTGGGGACCTCAGCAGCAGGAAGCTCTCAATCAATTGAAAAGCTACATGACAAAACCCCCAATCCTTTCTGCTCCAACGCCCGGAGACACTCTCATCCTGTACTTGGCAGTATCAGCTGTAGCAACAAGCGCAGTGTTGATCAAAGAAGGAGGCAAGATTCAGCACCCAATCTTTTACACAAGCAAAACGATGACGGATGCCGAGACACGGTACAGCAAGACGAAAAAGATAATCCTGGCGTTAATTTATGCCAAGAGGAAACTTCGACATTACTTCGAATCTCACAGTATAGTGGTACTTACAAATCACCCTATACGGGCTATCCTAGCTAAACCAAACTTGTCTGGTCGAATTACAAAATGGGCTATTGAACTTAGCTCTTTTGATATCACCTATGCACCAAAGGTATCTCACAAGGGGCAGTAAGTAGCGGATTTCCTACTGGAGTATGAAGATCAATCTGAGGAGCCGACACTTCAAGAGCCGTACTGGGAGTTACGGGTTGATGGCTCTTCCAACCAGAAAAGGGCAGGGGCCGGGATTGACATCACAACACCCGAGGGTACCAAGCTGCAGTAGTCAATTTGGCTAGATTTCCCAGCTACTAATAACGAGGCCAAGTATGAGGCGTTGCTTGCCGGACTTCAGCTAGCTAAACAACTACAGGTACGGTGTTTAAAATTTTTAGTGACTCACAGCTTGTGATCAATCAAGTGACAGGGCACTATTATCCCAAGGAGGAACGTATGAAGTCATACAAAGATGCTGTAGAGAGTGCCATCCGGGAGTTCGATCGAATCGAATTCCATCAGGTACCACGAGATGAAAATGCCGAAGCAGATCGATTGGCTGCAGCTGCATCATCTTCAGACGAAGAGTTGATTCAGCTTGTTCCAATCGATGTCCTCGAAGAACCTAGCATTAATCCCCGGCAAGAGGTGATGGTGATCCCGGAAGTTCCACGCGAGCCATGCTGGATTGATCCAATCAAGGCCTACCTCAAAGAGGGAGTTCTCCCAAATCAAAAAGCTGAGGCAAGGAAGCTTAGGCTTACCGCGGCTAAATACTCAATCATCAATAACCAGTTATGCCGAAGGTTATTCTCCAGTCCTTATCTCAAGTGTTTAACCTCTACTGGGGCTCTCACAATTCTAAAACAAATTCATGAAGGAGATTGTGGAAATCACTCGGGAGGAAGATCCCTTGCACACAAAATTCTAACCCAAGGCTATTTTTGGCCATACTTGGCTCGGAATGCCGAAGAATATTCAAGAAGATGTGACAAGTGTCAGCGCCATGGTCCAATAAAGCATCAACCTGCCGAAGGTTTGCACGCCATGGCTAATCCATGGCCGTTCGCCCAATGGGGGATTGATGTAGTAGGACCGTTACCCAAAACCGTGGAAAAAAAGGAACATGTGCTTCTGGCTACGGATTACTTCACCAAGTGGGTGGAAGCTGAAGCCTTCTCTAGCGTCACCCACGAAGAAGTAAAGCATTTCATTTAGAGCAACATTATTTGCCGGTTTGGGATACCAAAAGTCATTGTAATGGACAATGGTAAGAACCTCGATAACAGAAGTACAAGAAAGTTCTTTAACGAACATGGAATCCTGCAAAAATTGGCTGCAGTTAGTCATCCACAAGGCAATGGGCAAGCTGAAATAACTAATCGCACGATATTTGGGTGCTTAAAGAAAAAATTGGAGAAATTGAAGACAAAATGGTACGAGAATCTCCCCCACGTGCTCTGGGCCTATCAAACCACTCTAAGACAACCTACGGGAGAAAGCCCATTTGCTATGGTATATGGATCCGAAGCTGTCATTCCTATCGAGTCAATAATCCCAACCCTTCGGACATCTTTGGTACTGGAAGGGAACAATGAGCAACAACTCGAACATAGCTTTGATCTTGTGGACGAAAGGAGAGATGCAGCAGCAATTCGGCTCGCGGCATACCAACAGCAGGTGTGTAACAGTTAGAACAAGCGTGTCCGGTACCGTAGGTTCTTGGTTGGCGATTGGGTTATGAAGCAGGAGACAACATATGTTAAAAAGTTGGAACCCAACTGGATAGGACCCTACAGGATTACCGAAGTGGTAGGGAAGAGAGCTTACCGGTTGGCTAAAGTTGATGGGCGTCCTATTGCACGTCCATGGAATGCCATCCACCTCAAAAGGTATTACCACTAGCCAACATTGTCAATATCGTATGTATGTTTCTCTTTTTATAACAAGGGGGATCCATACCTATATGCCATGATGTTACCACAGTGGTACGGCTATTACAATTACAGTTGATTATTACAGTTACAGTTGGCAATTTTTAATAATTTCAATCACAAGTTTTTCATTTCAATTTATTTTGTTTAATGAAATTCAAGTTTCCCTCTTTGGGATTGTCAAAATTTCCCTTGATCAACTTCATTGTTGTTATGCAAAGAGTAAACACTGATTGGCGAAAGAAAGCAATCATGCCAAGTGGATCTTTATGGGTGGTTGGTTTATTTTTTGTATTACTATTATCCCACATCGTTTGAAAATAGAACGAACACACAATTCGCCTCGGACCCTAAGTGTCTGAGTTCGCTTAGGAACCTAAGTATCCAAGACAGCTTCGGACCCTAAGTGTCCTATTCAGCAATATTCCTCCACGACTCAGTGCCGAGGAACAATTCGCCTCGGATCCTAAGTATCCGAGACAGCTTCGGACCCTAAGTGTCCTATTCAGCAATATTCCTCCACGACTCAGTGCCGAGGAACAATTCGCCTCGGATCCTAAGTGTCCGAGACAACTTCGGACCCTAAGTGTCCTATTCAGCAATATTCCTCCACGGCTCAGTGCTGAGGAACAATTCGCCTCGGATCTAAGTGTCCGAGATAGCTTCGGACCCTAAGTGTCCTATTCAACAATATTCCTCCACGACTCAGTGCCAAGGAACAATTCGCCTCGGATTTAAGTGTCCGAGATAGCTTCAGACCCTAAGTGTCTTATTCAGCAATATTCCTCCACAACTCAGTGCTGAGGAACAATTCGCCTCGGATCCTAAGTGTCTGAGACAGCTTCGGACCCTAAGTGTCCTGTTCAGCAATATTCCTCCACGGCTCAGTGCCGAGGAACAATTCGCTTCAGACCTCTGGTGGCCGGATTAGAACTTTTTCCTCCGGACTCCAAGTGTTTAAAACCCTGTGGATATATCATAAGTTCATCATGATCCACCCCACATCAGGAACACACAAGAAAGAAAGAGTATGTATACGTCTACTGCAGGCAAGTCAAAGGCAAGAAGAGTTCACTTAACAGTTAGATCATTGTCCAAATGAATCATCCTGAGATGTCAATTAAACTGTTGAAAGGATCTCCTTCTTCCCATCATCCTTACTTTTTCTCGGATAGCATAAATTCGAAGCATAAAGACAATGTGTTTTGTTTGTCATAAAAACATTACCAGTCAGAAAAGTATGAACAATATCAAAAGCATACAGCAAAAACAAATCAGGTATTAAAAGCCTAAAACAAAAATTATATTTATTATCCCAAATATACTGTCAATAAGAACAAAATACATGGTTCTACTTCCTTTTCGGATCGAAGGGAGTAAATTCAAAAGCATCCACTACAGTAGGACTTGGGGTAGGAGGAATTGAAGCCGCAGGGGCAGAAGAGCTAGGAGTACCCTTCAGGTGCGCCTTCACCATCTCGGCAAAGCGGATTTCAGCTTCCAAAGCCTGTGGCCCTTCATCATATGGGAAGTGCACCCCCACCTGCTTGTCAAAAGCGTCCGGATCCATTGTCTTAGGGCCTGAGCCCTGATTATAGCCAGACCGGAACGCTTTAGCACTAGCCAGGTGTGCCAGACAGGAGTAGCGCCCCTGCATTTGCTTCCCCGCCTTGAAGCAAGTAGTAAGAGCCTCGGTCAGGCGTTGAATTTCGGCCTGAAGAGAATCCACCTTAGCCTCAGAGGCAGCCAACTGCCTCTTATACACATCCTTGGCTTTAGTAGTTATCTTCAGATTGGTAGAGGCATTGGTGGCTCTCTTCTCTGCATTGTCAAGATCCTTCCCCAGCTTTTTGATGGAGAGGGATTGGGCTTCAGCAGTGGCGCAGAGGGCCATAGTGTGGTATAGACTCTGTATAAAAAGATAACGGAGGAAAAAATATGAGCATAAATGGAAACATAAGTAAGCAAGAGTAACATAATTCTGAAGGAGCAATACGAACCTCTATGGCTCGGACCGGGGCAGAGGGGAGTAGTTGTTCCAACCCCATTTGGCTGATGGCTTCCTCGTCCTTTGGGAGCCACGTCCCTCGGGCCACAGCCAGTGCAGCTGAAGGGTCTGTGATCACAGAATCCCCTGAATGCAGGACTGACTTGTCAGCCCTGGTGAAGGAAGGAGCCCAAGAAGCCCCAGTTTCAGCCAGAACATATGCCCTGACTTCATCTTCAGGTTCGGCCTCTCCAGCCTTTTTCCCTCTGCTTTTAGAAGGGACCTTGCCCTTGCCAGAGGATGGGGGGTTGAGGCGAGATTTCTTCATTGGTGGTTCCTCAGCCTCCACCTCACCCTCAGTAGACCTAATAACGACCAAGGGTTGGGCATCTTCGGCTTTCTTTTTTAAAGCCTCAGCCCTCCGTATCTCCTCCTCAATCATGGGGAAACTATCAAAGGATGGTAGAGACAGATCCATGAGGTCTGCAACAACAGCACTGGAGGCAATATCCTTGAGGTTTGAAGAAGTTAGCAGGTCCTCGATAGGCGAGGGGTCACTCCAGACTCGTTCCTCAAGAAAAGAAAGTCTGTTCCTTGCTGTGGAGGATGTGAATGTAGCTGAAAAAACACCAAGAAACTCATAAGTACGGCGAAACATTAAGACTTGGTAAGGAAAACAGCCAGAACACTTGGTATGAAGGGAGGTTAAGTATTCTATACCTAACTTCCCGAACTT
Organism: Cornus florida; assembly: GCF_030987335.1. Taxonomy (NCBI): domain Eukaryota; kingdom Viridiplantae; phylum Streptophyta; class Magnoliopsida; order Cornales; family Cornaceae; genus Cornus; species Cornus florida. The sequence continues at coordinate 35,930,629 of NW_026775577.1, read as the reverse complement.
GCGCGGGATAGGGAGCGTAATTGATTGGGGCACGAACCATTTTTCTTTAACTATAACCATCCTTTCTTTCCACTTCTTTTCAGATGAAGGAAGGTTCGTGCATATCCTCTGATGAAGGGTAGAGGTAAAAAAGAAGCGACCAGGCTCGGTCCCATGCTTAGATATATTATAAGTAAGCAGAAGGTCGGTAAAGGTCAAATCCAGAGCCTCTAATTTTCGGCGCACCAATAGTGCCGAAAGGATGCGAAAGAAATTAGGATTTACCTGATGGGGGGCAAGACCTAACTTGTTGAAAACTAAATGATAGAAGGGGTGAAGAGGGAACCGGAGGGCGCTAAGACGCCCGACCGAAAGAAGCAACTCACTCTCTTCAATTCCCTCGCCGGAGGTAAAATCGGCACCCTCAGGATATTCTACAATTTCTACTCCCTCAGGAATATCAAATTCTTCCATTACCGAAGCAACAGAGAACTTGATGCGGCGAATAGAGATGATTGCTTTCCTCTCTTCATGAGTAAGAACATTATCAGAGCCTGAGGTGGATGTCTCGGATGGAAGGGGGGAAGTACCTAATTGATTTAATGAAAGACGATCTGTAGAAACCCTAGGAGGGGGAACCCTAATGCGAACGGGGGAAGATGAAGGTGTGGATTCAAAATCCCCAATGTTTATACGTTCGGGAGTAGATAAAGTACTCATAATGAAAGATTGAAGAGAAAGATGCGAAAAAAAACTAACCTGACAAGGCGATAGAATGAAGAACGCAGGAGTGCAGCTAGGGCGAATGTAACTCTTGCAGAATCTTGTACGACGGAGTAATAATGAAAGTCCTCGAACCGTCTCTGAAGCAAAGTAAAAAACCGGTTTCAATTCCCTCTTTAATGGGAGTCGTCACTCAATTAAAAATGAAATTTGGGGCAAAGTGTGGAAGGAAAAAAAACTCCCTCCAATAAGAATATTCCACGTCATCACAGATGTAAATCTATCTTCCAAAGGCCCATCATGCTCAAGCCCAAATTGAGTGTATTTTTAGCCCAAGACCACTGTTATTTGTCTTCCAACCTCTATCAAGGCCGAATCAAGAGGTCATCAGCCCAACTTGTTAATATTTAACATCCGGTCCGTTATTCAAGCCCAGCCAGATCAAAGTATGTTCAGCCTAGTTATTCAAGAATGCACAAGTCCTACCAGTTGAAGGATTTACCATAGAAGGAAAATTCTGAGATAAGAAGTTTTGTACAAGGCAAGTTCTATGCATAGAAAATTAGACAATGGAAAGAACTCTATTAGTAAAGAATGTTTATATAGAAAGAATTGGAGGACAAGTAACGCGAGTCCTACAATAATTTTACAATCTTTTGTATATAAATAGAGGCTTAGACTTCTAATAAAGGGATCAAGCAATTCTATGCTAATCTTTATACGGTTCATGTTTATTTTTATTATTTGTTGAGTGAGTTGTTTTATTGTTCTTAATCATTATTGGTTGAGCGAAATTTTGCACCTACAATATATATATATATATATATATATATATATATATATATATTCACTTATTTGAAACTTTCAATCATATCTCTTCGCTATCCAAGTTGTCCAAATTGATCCGACCAAATACTTCAACTGCTCGGACGACCTATCTGGATTAGGTTTCTTAAAGCTCTTGTTGGACGAAAACGAAGGTGGAAGGGCGTTGCCGCCGTTGCAATACACGGTATATACATATATGTATGTATATAATTATATATACTTGTGTTAAAAGAGGGTAGATGGGCAATATTGTCTTTCAGGTTTGCTTATGTTTTGGATTAAAATAAATTAAAAAAATAAAGGTAAAATTGTTATTTTATCCTTACTTAACGATCTACGTGAAAAGTGATTTGAAATCTACGTGATATTAATTTTGAAAGATGTTTCTATGAGATATTTAGCTAAATCTGAAGGGATGTTAGTAAAATTAGTCTTAAAATTAAAGAAAAAAACCACTAGACTATGAACTACGATAATTAAATGATACATATTTTCAAAGATACTCTCAAACATAATTCATGAATATCAATTCTTTAACTTTCAATAATTTATCTAAATTTCAAGAGCAATTCCCTTGCAGATCCTGGTTCATGTAAGCCTCATGAACTGCTAAGCATGCCGGGAAAAAAAAAAAAAAAAAAAAAAATTCCCGCTAAGCATGAGTAAAAAATATAAAATAAAGAGTATTAATATTTAGGTTGAAATGTCAATGTAAATTATTTAATATAATATAAAAAATAAAAATAGAAATGGGAGTCTCACTTTCTTATATTTTGAGTATACAATTTAACATTAAAAGATTTTCGTTCAAGTAAATCAAACTTTTAGGCATTTAAAAACTTTGAGAAAATTCACCCGTTAGGCACTAGGCTCATCAAAAAGGAAACACCGGATGTTGGGTTGGATAGGGTTTATTCTATTTTAGCCTAATTTTGTCTTAGTGCAGCTGGGTCATGGGGTTGGGCTGTGTGGCTTGCCCTTGTTATTTTGGCCAATCTGGTTTGTCATTGGGCTAAATATTTGGCCTGTGTTTTGTTTGGGCTTTGGCCTTGTACATTCCACCTTTTTTCAATATATAAGCGTACCTTCCCAAAAAAAAAAATCACGTAGTTGAACATTTAAGACTGTCATAGGAGCAGATGCAGTACTATATGGAAGATAAAGGGTCAATAATGTAAGGTGAGCTAATTTGTTGTTCATCAATCCGTGAGAGAGAGCACTCTTTACACCAATTTGTTTATTTTACTGGCAGCATAGCCTTAAAATGGTCTCCCTCTCTCTCTTTCTCTCTCTCTCTATAGGCCCATGGATGATGGGCCACCAGACAAAAAAAAATATTTCCCCAATCGCCTCCATCTCTATTATCGTTCTCAACTCTGAACTTCCCGCCTCTCTGTCTCTGTCTCTTTCTCTCTCTGCAACTGCAAACTACGAAATCTACAAGAATCAGAAGTTCAAAACCCATATATTTCAGTTTATCTATCTGTCTGCAAGAATCAAAAGTTCAAAACCCATTAACTATATCAAAACCCATATCTTTCAGTTTCCATCGCCCGCTGTTCCAGTTCGGCTTCGCTGTTCGCAAGCTTCAGCCGCTGTCTCTCAACTCTCAAGCTTGCCCCCCTCTCTCTCTGCAACTGCTAACTTGTATGTATGGGTTTTGTTTTTATTTATTTTTTTCTAAATCAACTAATCAAGCTCTGTATTTCTTGTTTTGCAAACTAAATCCTATTTGGTGAAAATTTTTATGATAGTTTTTATATAATTTTTTTTTAAAAAACGAAAATATCATGTAAGAAAATTCAAACCTTTTAAGTGTAGGAAAGATGCGTTTATTAATAACTTTGACCGTGTTTGACGGGTAAGTGTAGACATAGCCAATGCAAATGTACTTGTGTGTCTATAAATATGTAGTTTGCAACACTTGAAACTTCCTATTCTCAGATCATTGACCTCTGGTCTCGAATCAGAGCTCTCTCTTTCTCTTTCTGTCTAACATTAGAGATCATATAAAATAATTCTGTTTTTTTATTATAATATTTTTGGGTGATATATATTATTACTGTGTTATTGTTTATGAAATGCATTCCTTTTGTTTGTTAGGGTTTCGATTCAATTAAATCATAGATCTGATTACTTGGTTGTCTGCTAAATTTAAATTCAACAGACAAGTTACTAGAGCTAATGTTAAATTTGAAGGATATGAGGAATCAAATTATTAGGTTTTGGTGAATCACTCTGAAATATATGTTGCAAATAGTCTAAAATAATTTCGTTTTTTTATTATAATATTTTTGGGTCATATATATGTAAAATGTTGGGAATTTGATTTATTTTTGGTTATTTCTAGGGTTTTACCTCTAACTACTAGCAATCAAGGGAATGTTACCTCAGTCCTCAGGTAATTGATTTTGTTTCTACTGCCTATTTTAAAATTATTTGTTGGAAAACTTTGAATTTTCCAAGTATTTTTGATTGTTATTTTTCTATTCAATTAATCTTTAATAAAGAATTATGTTTCCTTAAAGTGTTAATACCTGATTTCCATATGTTTGTAAGTTCCTAAATTTGTTTTGATGGTCTATTCTTATCCCATATTTTACAGGCTTACCTCTTGGAAAGAGAGAAAGATAAAAGGGATTGGGTGGACTCGGCAAAAAAAAAAAAAAAAGGTACGGTCCCAAGGCATCCTTTTACTTTGGTCTTCATGTGAATAGCTCAAGCTTTCAGTTCGGTTCTAGATCACTGTTGCACTATATACACACACATATGATCTAGTAGCCGTTCTAGAGTCAACACAGTCACACACTTTTTTGCCCTTTTTTCCCTCTTAAAATATTATCCCAGCTGTTGAATGATGGACCAGGTTGATCACATCTAATTTAGACCATTTGATATAATTTCAAGTTGACCATATAGTCTTTGAATGTATTGGTACAGCTGTTGGTCATTTGAATTCTAATTTCCTCTGTAGGGCATAAATAAAGCTTGTTTCAGATTAAGTCCCAATTCCTCACTGTTTCTAAATTCCTCACTGTTTCTACCACCTCCTAAAGGAAATGATTTTGAGTCTCAATTCCTAGAAATCCAACATTGCCAGGATTAAAAAAAAAAAAAAAAAAAAAAAAATCCTAGAAATCCTTTTATGAATTTTGAAATATGACTTTTGCGAAGGAATCTGAAATTGAGATACTATAATATACTAATTAAGGTGTTAAATTAGGTCTTCCAAAGCAAGTTTTTGCAGGGTTGAGAAAATTTAACGCCATATGCTAATACGATTTGAACACGTCATGAATAAGTAGGTTTGAGTTTGGCTTAATTGTGTTCGTGTCGTAATTGCGTCAACCCGAATTGACACGGTAATTAAACGTGTTGTATTCGTGTTTAACTCACCAACCCGTTTATGACCCGATTAACTCGTTTAACTAAATGTGTGAGATTATTGTGTCGTGTTCGTGTAAAAAATGACCTATTTAGTTGAACATGTCGAATAATCGTGTCTTTGTGTTAAAAATGACTTAAACGTATGTTGTTGTGGCATTTCATATCGTGTCAATTCTTAACCTATTGATTAAACGAGTTATGCATGTCGTGTCTTGTTACTTTCATATTGTGTTCGTGTCAGGGTTTCAATAATAATTGTGTCATTTTCATGTCGACCCATTAAACAAGATAGCCATATTTTGACACGACACTAACACAACTCGCCAATACGAATTGCCTCCTCTAAATTTTTTAAACAAATTAAACAAAATCTAAAAAAATGATTTTTGAAAACACATTTATCATAGGAAAAAAATACTGAAAAGAGGATATGTTTTGGTAACTCCCCATGATTAGTTTGTGTCAAAGAAAATCACAAAGTCAGGACTTGACGATATTAGGAGGTGGTAGAAACAGTGAGGACTTGGGACTTAAATTCATGGCAAGATTTCGTTTTGACCTTCATGGACTTGTAATATTTGATTTTATTATCTGTGTTCTATTGGTGATGAAATATACATACCGATCAAGAATTGCAGTTTACTAAAGTTTTAAAAAGGCACACCTACTTATACTCTTAAAAATTGATAAGAAAATTTAATCCGTCCTCAGATCATTCACTAATTAAACACTAATATATATTGATAATTTTTATTAAAGTAGATGAACGTTTAGTTATGATAAAATATAATTAGTTGAATATACTTATAACATGATTTTCCGTACAAATTTGTTTGACTTTTGAGCGTTAGTTTGTCAAAGCATTATAAAAATAATACTTGGAAAAATGTAAGCTAAAAAGCAAAAGAAGAGTCGGAGAAAAGGGCAACCCTCACACGCGAGGGAAGAAGAGGCCCTAGATCAGTGAAAGAAGAAGAAAAAACAGAGCTAAGAGCAAATCTGCAGACTTCGTGTGCTGCTTGGTTACTGGATCTCGGGGTCCAGTGGAGGGATAGGTCATCGCCTATCTGAATCAGATGTTGCACATCTAGGATGCTGTTTGAGATAGCTTCATCAATAAATTGAAGATTCATAATGGGTTGGCAATCTCCTTCAATGAGAACATTAGAGAGTCCCAGATCAATGCAAGCTTGGGCTGCAATTTGAAGAGAGAGGGCTTCGGCAGCGATTGCGGATGGGACATTTTGGAACACAAGGCCAAAAGATCGAAGAAGGTGGCTTTCATGATTTCTGAGAATAAATCCACCACCTGCATGGATGAAGGTGGAGGAGGCCAGGAATCCAACGTGAAGACGGAGGATGGGAGGCTGGTACATGGAAATCCAGCAGGCTGTCATGAAGATGAAAGGTTGAGAAGTTGGAGAAATCTTGAAGGGCTCTATCTAGGATGATGTGAGGATTAACCCTCAAGTTGTTGAATACCAGAGTATTCCGACTCTTCCAAATACGCCAGCAAATAAATAGAGCCAAACTTGCACATTCTAGGAAGCATTTGTTATCTTTCCAAGAGAGTGACAAATTAATCCGTCTTTTGTGCCATTCTATGGGAGGAGAGTTAGAAAAATCAAGACGAAGAGGACTGAGATTCCAAACTATTTGGGCGAAGGGGCAAAGACGCAGGAGATGGTCAACTGATTTATTTTCAAAACCACAAACATTACAGTGGCTCATTTCAATCTTGATGGTCTTTAATGCCTTTGATTTTGAGAGCTTGGTTGACTGGGATACGACTCTGAGTGGTTTGCCAGAGGAAAAAAATGAAGCTTTCTTGGAGTCTTGATTTTCCAAACATTATTCCAAATGAGCTTTAGATCCGTTTCATAGCTTCAACCAATGCCTTAATGACTCGGGTTGGGATTGATAATGGAAAAAGTAGCGTAGTATGCTGATTTGACAGTGAATTGGCCATTAGGAGTGAGGACCCAAATCTTTAGAATCAGATCTGTTCAGAGAGCTTAGGGGAATCTGAAGAATACGAGCACTATTTTTTGGATTAAAAGAGTTGAGCACCACAGAAGTCTAACAAGATCGGCTTTGGTGGTCAATGAGATCGGCAATAGTATGAACATTACCACCAACAAAAGCTGAAGTGACCTTAAAGTTGGAATTCCCTGAGAGTCAAGGAGCATTCCAGCAGTCAATCGATTTACCATCTCTGATTCTCCATTTAAGACCTTTCAAGATGATCTCTTTAGTCGCATTGAGGCTTCTCCACACCCAAGAGTGGCCCGAAGTACAAGAACCAAGGAAACTGCAATTCCTGAAGTAACGCTGCTTGACAATTCTAAAAAGCACGGAGTCATTTCCAACTTCGAATTTCCATGCTACTTTCCAACTAATCCGAGGTCCAAACCTCTACCCTAATACCGTTTGTTATGCCCTGCTCCCTACGACACGTGAGCTAAACACCATTCATAAAATATACCAAAATCAGTTTAAACCATTACATACTTCCCTACTCACATTCACCTCAAGACCACCCAAGAGTGAATCAAAATTTAACTTATCAACCATCTTGCTTGTCTTAACTTTACTCACTGGAAGCTTTCATTCCGGCTAAAATCTTGAAAATATTCTGTAAAGAAAATAGGGTGAGCTACAGGAGCCCAGTAAATTCCCGGTATTTATTTATTTTTGGTAAATAAAAATGAATTAGAAATCGTTCAAAAGGGGAACGCATCCCAAGAGATATACAAGAAACCAAACAAAAACCTTATTGAAAAACAGATAACCTAAGAAAACAAATTTCTTTAAAAAAATTCACAAAAATAACAACTTTAGCACTTTTAGAATGTGAACTGCACGTAGGGGTGCAACTTGGGTTGGGTGACCCGAACCCAACCTGAACCCAACCCGAGCCCAGCCCGATTTTTCACAGGCTTGGGCAATCATTTTTACAATTAGGGTTGGGATTGGGTTGAAAAATCTAAACCCGAATTTAATTAGGGTTGGGCTTGGGTTGAAGTGCTAGCAACCCGAGCCAATCCGAACCCAAATTCCAATATTATTTTCATATATATTTTTACTTTTAAATACATTATATATAATATTTAAACTATGATTACTTTTTTTCTTTTCAACTTGTTTTGTTAAATCTTAACTTATTGTATGTTAACATTTAAGAAAATTAATTTTCTAAAAATTTGTTTGTAATTTATTAAAAATCTACAAAAAGTCTTTAAACTTTTTCTTGTTTAAGAGTAATTTAATCTAACATTAATTCAAGATCATATTAAATTTTTGGTGTAAAGATTAGTCATATGAGTAACCCGAATTAACCGAAATTTTTTACCTGGAATCTAAGCCCGAGTTGCAAGCTCGAATTTAAAAGTAGAAGGATCGGTTGGGCTTGGGTTGAGTAGTTAAGGTTGAAGATATGGTTATGGTTGGGCTTGAGTTTAGAATTTTATATGATGGGTTGGGCTTAAGTTATACCTCAAACCGGCCCAACCCGTCCGAGTTGCAACCTTAACTGCACGGTTGAGATTTAGTTACCGAAATTTAATTAGGAAAAATAATAATATTTTAATTGACCTAATATGTAAACTTTTAATTCCAAATCACCGATTTCAACTCATATGAGTAAAATATGCTCAACTAATCCATTCCGAATTTACAAATCGGAGAAGATCATCAATACCACAATTGGTCCAACAAGGTGTACTCTAGGCATCTTTAGGGACCTACCCCCGGGGACTGTCATCCCCCGTCCTTCGGATTTAGGGTCTCGCACCTTGGGACCGTGAACGCCCCCACATTAAACCCAGGTCGTTTAAGGTGTTTCAACATAAGGGAAGCTCTTATCACTACCTATTTCATGCCAGGCGCTGGTCGTCGTCCAACCATAAGCTTAAGAGTGTGCATTAAGGCGAGGGCCAAGTTTTACATTTATAAGAGCCTCTACTACCTTCACTATAAATATAGCTAGGGCGAGTAGGGATCGTCCCAAGGGATTGTGAGGGTCGAATTAGGTTGTGGAATTGTGATTAGGGTTCGTAGGTCGAGTGATCAAACAAATGGTTGGTTGGTTGTTTAAACTAGAGAGCAACTAAATTAAACTAAGTAATAGAATGCAATTAAGAGTAAATAAGAGAGAGAAGAGTCTTGGGGTTTTGAGATCACCACCAAGCAATGTATTTCTATACCATTGACAAGTGACTAATGAGGGCAAATAGTGTGTTGCAATATTGGTGTGTGTGTGTATTTGGTTGATTCAACAAGCAATGATGACTAGTTAAGCATGTATTGTCTAAACATCACGTGAAAAGCACAATATATCTAAGCAATGAAGCATATATTGTCTAAACAACATATGAAAGACACAATAGATCAAAACAAGTCGTTAATCCTTTCATTAAGCTCACAATCCAAATATACCACAATGTTAGAGACATATGCTACTTGCATTCAAAAGTATGGAACATCAAACAACAAGCATGGATTGTCCTCTCATTTAACACTACACTACAACTACACTATATCTATACTACTAGTATGAAAGTAAACTAAGGGAGAAGCACAATCCATCAAGGAATAAGTATGAACCATTTAGTAAATCACAAAAAGCATTCCATTAAGCACTATGTTTTGACAATCTCTAGATCTATAGCATTAATACACATAGACATGCATTAATAACACAAAATCTAGAGACAAGCACATGAACATCTATTCTAGCATAAATAGACATATGGATAGAATGAAATGATCAATTGAAAGCATTAAACCATATAAATCATTGAATAAACAAGATCTATATATAACAAAGTGTCAAAACATGTATTACAACACTAATCCCTCAATAATACACAAGATTAAGATATAGAAAACATGTTTGGGGCTAACTCTAGCCCCAAGAGGATGTCTAGCCACTCATGGTAGTGCTCCTCCAACCCTCAAGGGCAAGCTCCATGGTTGATGAAGAACTCCCAATGGTGTTTCTAGCCTCCTCTTATTTTCTTCTACACTAAGAATAGCTTCTAAAGTTGCCTCTACCAAAAATGCTAATCTCCCCTCAAAAAGTGTATCATATTCCTTATATAGGTAGGTTAAAATAACACACAAAATGAGTTGGGGTCGTGCAAAACATATTCCCTAATGATTAGATACAAGACAACTTGAATGAGCTGGCCTTTTAACTTTTTCGCACTGGAGGAAGTTCGATCGATCGAACCTTGGACTTGGATCGATCCAACTTGGGTACGCTCTCTGGATAAGAACAAAGCTGAGATATTTTGAAGATATTTATGGGGAAAAGGACAAAAGTGGTAGGTAGGGTGGTACAAAGGGATAAGATCAATCATTTGGATGAGGACAAAGGTGTTCGATCGATCGAAGGATGGTGTTGGATTGATCGAACTTTGGGCTTTCTGCTTTCGGTTCGAGGCTTGGATTTATCTTGAAATGCTGAGATCGATCCATGTTGGATCGATCGAACCTTCATCTTGGATCGATCGAGAAATCTGAAGTCCACCCTTTTGCTTCTTTTTCTTCTTTCTTTCTCCACTTTACTCCTTTCTTTGTTTAATCTCAGAATTGTTTCTTTTAAGCTCTTATTTGGTTGAGTTAGCTTATTTTCGGGATAAGTACCTGAAAATGGAAATAACACGAAATTAATCTAAAACGGTAAAGTAAGATAGATAAAGGTTCTAGAATACCCAAGATTAACGGGTTAAAATACACACTTTTCAGTGCTCATCACACCCCCAAACTTAAATATTGCTAGTCCCTAGCAATGAACTATAAAGTAAAGAAATGAAATGAACGACTATACAAGTATAAACTAGAATGCAATAAATGAAAACGCCACTTTCGTAGGAAACACAATTGCACTTAACACATGCAACAAGCCTTTTAAATCCCTAGGTTACCCCTAGTGGATGAGTGAAGTCTCGTGAGGGTTTCCAGAAATGATACCCACAAACATTAAGTTCATTCTTTCTAAAGAGGTACCAATATTGCAAACAAGTATCGGGAGAAAACTACCTCAAGTATGCAATTTTTCAACCCTTTCCAAGCAATCTCCCAAAATCTCAACATCAAGCAAGCAAGTATGGTCCTCCACACATCAAGAAAATGATCATGCAAATTAAAACAACTCTAAAATCCTTTTTTAGTAGACAAGCATCAATGTGTTGCTATCTCAGCCAACTAAGGAATTAATTCCATCCTTACCCTCAAACTAGTACACAAATCTAGTACCGATCATCAAGACAAAAAGTGGACCTTTTATTAAAGCTTTATTGTTCTAGGTGCGCTTATTCTTTTCACTCAATTTTTATTTATTTATTTATTTATTTATTTTAGGATCAAAGATGGAAGTATAGTGCAATGTAATGATCTATTAAGCTTTCTAGCGATTCATGAGGTCGAGCGTTAGATCAATGACTCCCAAACCAAACAACTTTAGGGCACTAGGCATTCAAATACCCCTACGGACTTACAAGCTCAAATCAACTAGGCTACAAATCAAGACAACCTCCATCCAATCATTTCCCATTTCTCACCTTTTGGGAGAAGTCCTCACTTTTTATTGCTTTTGCAATTTTTTTTTTTTTTTTTACTTCAATTATTAACCTAGAGTTTGGGCCCTTCACCTTTCGGCGCGAGAAGTTCAGTATTTGATGTGGCTAGAATCCCAGCTACTTAGTGAAAAGGGGTTGTTATCCACCTTTATCAAGAATGAAAGCTTTCAATGCACTACTAGCTCAATTGGGATATAACCAATTCAATAATCAAGAAAGCATGTACCCCTCAAATGAATGCTAGTGTGTGCCTGTGCTAGTGTAGAATCCTAGAGTGAATCTCAAAACAATCATAAAATCAAGACGATGTGGACCACAAGTGCAAGCATGATATCAATCTTTCGAAAAATTTATTCCTAAATGGCATTCAAAAGGCATACAAGGAGTATTGGACTCTCAAGTCAAGTAATTTTTAAATTTTAAGCAATATAGTCCTCAAAAGATCAAAATCATAGCTAGTTATGGACCAATCATAGAAATATCCCTCAAATACACAAGACATGCTCAAAATTTTGAATTAAAAGCTAACACTGCAAAACACCATTCCTCCCAAACTTAAATGGCACAATGTCCTCAATGTGCAAAGAGAACAAAGGAAAGAGTATACCAGTGCAACTAAGACATAGAATGATCGGGATTGAAGTATCCAAAGAGGGTGGTATGGCCCCCCCAAACTTGGGATTAACTGTGGTCCTGAAAATTGGCACTTGGATAAACTCATCAGATAACAAAATGGGATAATCAGTGCACAGTGGACATGCAAGTGTAAATGGGATAAACAGATAAAGAGATGCGAGAGGTATAAGGGTGGTCCTGAAGATCGGGTAGCGCTCTCTCACTGAAGTTATTGTGATGCACCTGATGGAGTCAAACATTCAGATATTAGAACATAATCATATGACATCCATAATAAAAGTATGGATAAAAGAAATAAAGTACTGGTACATCAAAAGATCTAAGCCGACAAACCAGCTGCAAAAATGATATATAGTATAAAGAATAGAGTATCGAAGATAGAGAAGGATCATAAAAAGATAGAAAGAACTGGGAGCTCAGGATGATGAGGTAAGACGGGTAGGTCGGGCTCCCCGGATATCTCTGGATAGATTTCGGAACATAGCTGTGACATCCGTGCAAAAGGTAGCAAAATCAGCTCTGTGGGCCATAAGATCAGCTTTGTGGGCCGAAAGATCAGCTCGCATAGCAACAACAACATCATCAAGAGTCTGCAGGCGTACTCCAAAGCCAGGGGTCTGATCTGGAGCCTCAGGTATAGAAGAATCAGAAGACTGAGAATCCTGAGTCTGCTCCTGCTCATGAATGGGTGACCTAGCTAGAGAGTGCTGCTATGCCTCATCTGCAGGTTGCTCTAAATCTATGTCCATATGCTCGGCAGCCGGATCGACTGGTGCGTCGTCCGCTGCTGGATCTGCTGCTGCTGGGGCTGCCTCTGCCTCCTCCTCCTTTAAATCATCCGCTGCCTGTACAGTGTGGTCCTGAAGACGCCCAATGATACTATTGTAGCTCTTGTCCCAATCCTTCTTCTGGAAGGAACAAGATCCTGTCTCTGGGAGCTCCCGTGGATGGAATGGGTAGCGCTAGTCAATAAGAATCTGGGTGATGAGGTGGCCAAAAGGAAGGAACTTGGCCCGCTTGGGCCGCTCCTTGCTAATATAAGTGTCATACAGCTGCCTCATCATGGTCTAGATGAGCGCGGGAATAGACACCCAGCACCCTGTATAGAATGCGTAGAGGGTTGTCAAGTAATCTCCTCGCCGCTGAATCTTGTGGCCGGCCATATAAATGTTCCGAAAGAGAACGGAATCAACAAACCACAGGTTGTCTAGAAGATATGTGCGGGTGACGAAAGTCTCGCCAGCGGCATGGTGACATGTCAAAGCAACTGCCATGTCGGCATAAGAAGGCCTGTATAGCCTCGGATAGAGCTCTTGAAGCTCTGGAGGGCATCTATGTGGATAATGGCATGATTTGGAAAGTGTGTCCATCGTGATAGTAATCTGGTGGCCATCAATAGAAGTGACCATCTCTGCTGTAGTGCGCGGGGACGGTCGGAGGTTCTGGAAGAACACTCGGACAAGCCTCGGATAGACGGGCTCAGTAACTGGGGCAAGAATAGCTGAAAGGCCCCTCCTAACAATATCATCATACCCTGATCGGGTCAGCACCGATCGGGAAAAGAAAGCTATGTCAAAGAATGACTCGTGGGCCACGGTCATCTGTGTATATCTGGGCAATTGCCGGTCAAGCTGGCGAGCTGGCTGAGCTGGCTGAGGTGGTGGAGATGGTGATGGGGTGCGCTCAGCCTCGGCCTGATCCAGAGATGGAGACGAAGACGGTGTAAACTTAGCCTGAGCCTGAGATGTAGAAGCAATATGCTCATCCTCAGTTGTATGAGAGGGTGACTGAGGTGGAGTAGATTGTGCTGGCTCCTGAATATGAGAGGGCTCTGCTGGCTCGGCTGTCTTATGCCGGATACGTCTTTGTGATCTCGGAGGTCCGTGTTGCCTGTTGGCAACAGTCTTCCTCTTAACCATGGCCTGCAAAAAGGAAAAGAAACACTTGCAATGGAAGTTAGTGCCAGAATAAAGAATTGAAAGCACAATATAGACACATGTATGTCAACGAAGATAGACAAAACATAAATGACATGAATCTATGCAAGTGATAGAATGTGAAGCATGCTAAGCAATATAAGTATGAAATGCATCCAATGTGGAATATCACAGGCATTGGGCATAAATAAGATAACATGAACACAATACATGATGAATGAAGTGTGTATGTGAGATCTGTGAAGTTCGATCGATCATAAAAAGAAGTGAAATCGATCACAAAAGTTGGATCGATCGAAGGTAAGTGAGATCGATCTCACTACTTCGATCGATCAGGACACAAGTTCGATCGATCGAACTGTACGATGCGAAAACTGAAAGGTCACAGATCTGTGAAAATGGAAGCACGGGCCCACACGAACATGTTCATGGGCCCATCTACACATCAAATCAACATTTTTAGTCACTTAGTGGAGCCCATAGTGCAACAAATCAAATCAAAACACAAAAAAAATATAAAAACATATATACATATATATACACATATATACACAGTGCTTCAAAGGTTCATCAATGGCGGATTCAATCATGTAAAAGCATGAATGCAACAAGTAAAGCATGTAATCATCAAATCGAAGCTTAATCATAGATGAGATCTCGGATTTTACCTCAAATCTAAGAGAGAAGTGGATACGAAGAGGGAGAGATGAAAACCGAGATGAGAAAGAGAGAGTCGAAGCCTGGATCTCGCCGAAAATCTCACCGGAGATGGAGAAGATGATGAACAGTGACGGCGACGAGAGAGAAGGGGGGGGGGGGGGTTAGGGTTTGAGAGAGGGCGGATCGATCTAATGAAACGATCTTGAAACCCTCGGTTTCTATTTTTAAAAACATCCCCGACAGAGTTCGATCGGTCAAACCTTCAATGAGATCGATCGAACTTTCTCTCTTCAAAATATTTTTAGAATTTTTGAAAAAAAAAAAAATAAAAAACTAAAAGAAAAAATTAAAAATTAAAATTGTAAAATAGAAATTTTTTTTGGATTTTTGAAAAATAAAAATAAAAATAAAAATAAAATCTTTTTGGTATTTTTGGAAAATAAAATAAAATAAAAATATTTTTGGATTTTTGAAATATGAAAAGTCAAAATAATGAAATGGAGAAGTGAGATCGATCGGAACAAAAGTTCGATCGATCAGACAGAGAGTAGAAATATGTAGGTTTTTGGCTCAGAAAATTTGGCTAAGTGTTGGAACTTGAGATCGATCGAATTATGAAGTTGGATCGATCGAATGTCTATGATCGATCTGAAAACAAATTTGAATGATGGGACAGAGAGGTGGTTTGGATGTAGGTTCTGCGGCTCAAAAATATTCTAAGTGTTGAAACTCAAGATCAATTGAACTGTGAAGTTCGATCGATCGAAGGTACTCTAATCGATCTGACAGAGAACAAAAATATGCAGAGTTTCTTGGATCGATGGGACAGAGAGGTGGTTTGGATGCAGGTCCAAAATTTTTTCTAAGTGTTGGCTGCAAATAGGAGTTCGATCGATTGAAATCCAGAGTTGGATCGATCGAATTCATGCAGAATGCTCAAAAATGACATGAAAGCTCATGCAATCCTCACCAAAGTTCCTTCTAATGCATATGAGAACCAAAAACAAATATCTAGACTTCACAAGAAACAAATTGAAAGATAGAAATGGGGGAGAAATATTTGACACCCTACAAATGCTTTTGCTAGTCTTTAACGTCTCTAGCAAGACATTGGGCTCTTTTAGCCTAGATCAAAGATCTTGTTGCTCATCCCCTCCTTTTTGGGGTGATAGATACCTTGAGCTCCACCTAACAAATGGTTCTTGGAAAAACTTGTGGGATTTAGCTCAAAAGAAGGTTTTGATCCTTTGTCTATGCAATCAAAATTTTTGGGCTTCCATGCCCTTTCACAATAAGAATTTGAAACAATGTCTTTAGAATGCAATGTTGAAGATAAAGCTTTAGAAACCTTTGAATCACACAAAAACTCATTTCCTTCATAATTGGACTCATGACATTTTTCCACAACATTGACCTCTCCTTCATACTTGTCAAATGAGTTAGGGGTTGGATTGAATATATTCAACTTCACTTTCATGTGGCCAAAAGAGATCTTCATTACCCCCGTCCTACAATTGATGTTGGCATTTGCGGTTGCCAAGAAAGGACGGCCAAGGATAACAGGTATTTGGCTCTTAAGATTGGGAACCAGTTCTGTGTCTATGACAACGAAATCAACTGGGAAGAAAAACTTATCAATTTTAATCAAAACATCCTCAATGACACCCCTAGGATTTTTGATGGATCGGTCGGCAAGTTGTATAACTACCGACGTTGGTTTTAATTCCCCTAAGCCTAGTTTGACATAAACCGAGTAAGGAAGAAGGTTAACACTTGCTCCTAAGTCAAGAAGCGCCCGATTAATGATATGCTCACCAATGATGCATGATGTAGTGGGTGAACCGGGGTCCTTAAACTTTTGGAGAGTGTTGTGTTGCAAAATTGAGCTCACTTGCTCGGTCAAAACCACTTTCCTTGGTGCTTGGCTTTTGTTCTTCCTCTTTTGGGTGCAAAGATCTTTTAAAAACTTGGCATAAGCCGGTATTTTCTTGATTGCATCCAAAAGTGGGAGATTAACTTTAACTTGCCTAAACATTTCCATAATCTCATTGGTTTTAACCTTTTGCTTTTCTTTTGAAATGGACCCTTTCAAGGCGTCCGAAAATGGAGTTTTTTGAAAAACTTTTTCAGAATTTTCTTTCAAAGCCTCTTCAACACAAGAAGTTTTTAAATCATTTTTCAAATCACTTTTCAACAAAACTTTCTCAACATAATTTTTCAAAACTCCTTTTTCAAACACATTTTTCAAGACTTTCTTCAATGAATCATTTTCAAGATCACTTTTCAAATCATATTTTGAAGATTTCTCATTCACATAATCATGCACATGCAATGAAGGAGGAATAGAATGTGAAACGGGACGGGTGACAACTTGAGGTTGCACCGGTTCACTCTCTTCATTGGTCATTTCAACTTGATTATCCACAACTCTACCACTCTGCAAGGTGGTCACCGCATTGACATGTTCTATGGTACACCCTTTCGATGAGGATTGGGTTTCCACAACACATTTTTGCTTAGGCGGGGCATTCATAGGCATCTTTCCCTTCTCTCTAGCATTAAGAGTGCTAGCTATTTGCCCTACTTGGGTTTCTAGCTTTGCAATAGATTGAGAGTGAGAATGAAGCAATTGTGTGTTTGCCTCAAGAGTGCCCAAAGCATTCAAAACTTTTTCTTCAAAGGTGGGACTTCTAGAATTACCTTGGGAATATGATTGATTGGGAAAATGAGAATTCGAGAATTGATTCCCTTGTTATTGGTAAGACCTATAACTTTAGGATACTTGGTTTTGAAGTGGAGGTGGAATATACTTCCCTTGGAAACCGCCTTGGGAAGGGTTTGAGCCCTCTCCTTGGTTTTTCCAAGAGAAGTTCGGATGATTTCTCAAACTTGGGTTGTAATGAGTACCATAAGGATTTCCCCCTTGATTCACAAAAGTTGCATTGACTTGCTCATTAGGTTCACTTTGCATTTGTCCATGAGGATAATGAGAAGTAGAATGAAGAACACTAGAGCAAGTCATACAAGATTCATTGGATGCACGATGAGAATGGTTAGTGTAGGAAGATACTTGGTTCGCCGAGTTTTGGTTGATCAAGAATTGATCAAACCTTTGAGATAGAGATTTCATCTCGGTAGCTATCTTATTTGAATGGTCGACTTAATGTAAGCCAACACTCTTCCTACCTTGGGTATTTCTACCATTCTTTGAAGATAATGTTCTATGCAATGAATTTTCACTCATGCTTTCATAAAGACGCCACACATCATCCTCATGCCTATCAATGTAAGAACCACCCATGGAAGCATCAACCATACCCTTGTAATTGTCCGATAAGCTCTCAAAAAAATATTGACCTAATTGCCATTTGGGCATATCATGATTTGGACACTTCCTAAGCAATTCATTAAAGCGTTTCCATGCCTTATGAAATGTTTCCCCATCCTCATGTGTAAACTTTCTAATAGACGTTCTCATGGCATTGGTCTTTGAAACCGGATAGTACTTTTTCAAGAACTCTTGTTGCATTTCTGCCCAAGAAGTGATTGAAAAAGGCCTAAGATTGTTGAACCAATACTTTGCCTTGTCCTTTAGGGTGAATGGAAAAAAGGTTAAGCCTTAAGACCTCTTCCGGCATGTCCGTATATCGAACGGTGGAACAAACTTCAAGGAACTCATCCAAATGTTTGTAAGGTTCTTCACTAGGAAGTCCATGAAATTTAGGAAGCATTTGAATGGTTTGTGCTTTGATCTCATAGTGATGTGCTCTAAATGGTGGCAATTGGATGCATGTAGGTGCATTATACTCATTTGGCACATAATGGTCTCTTAAAGCAAGTGGTGGGTTAGCTACTTGAGGTGCAACATGAACACCTTGATTTTGAATTCCTTGATTTTGAATTCCTTGATTGATGATGGGAGGTTATGGAGCATACATTGGCCTTGGTATTCCAAATGGAACTTGGCCTTGTTGTTATTGAGGTTGGTGAATGTATGGCCTAGGCATGCCTAATGGTACTTGCATGTTATCATGATGCACATTAGGATGAAGAATACCTTGTTGGTTTATGTGACCAAGGTCCTCAACATGATCATCATTATGGTCTTCTATTGATAGATTGGTTTTATTTGAACTTCCTCTTCCCCTAGGATTTCTAACGATGGATTCAAGATGCAAATCTAAAGGGATAAGAGTGGGTCTCAATGAACGACGACCATGCATGCACAATAACAAACAAACAAGCAAAACAAATGCACAAACACTTCGCCTTCCAACAATGCAATTAAACTTCCTCCACAATCACAATTCCCATGTTTGAAACAACAATGATGCAATGACAAGAAGAATAAATGCCTCCACGCAGGCCTACGATTTAACTAAGGAGATTAAGTCAAGAAAGTCTCACAAAGGTCCTATAGCACTTCAACTCCAAATTTAGCTTAGCTTAGCAATTTGTTTTTTAGAATTTTTGGCTTTTTCCTTTATTTTGCTTAGCTCATTTGCTTAATTGTTCCTTTGCATGGCTTTTCTTCAACTCAATGCACCTAGTCAATCAAGAACAAACATAATGAGTAGTCAAAAGAAAAATAAAAATAAAGTAAAGACACGATCAAAAGAGTACTAATCCTAATTGAATTCCACAAATTCGACATTGCCAAATCAAGTCAATCAATCCCCGGCAACGGCGCCAAAAACTATGGTCGTCGTCCTACCATAAGCTTAAGAGTGTGCATTAAGGCGAGGGCCAAGTTTTACATTTATAAGAGCCTCTACTACCTTCACTATAAATATAGCTAGGGCGAGTAGGGATTGTCCCAAGGGATTGTGAGGGTCGAATTAGGTTGTGGAATTGTGATTAGGGTTCGTAGGTCGAGTGATCAAACAAATGGTTGGTTGGTTGTTTAAACTAGAGAGCAACTAAATTAAACTAAGTAATAGAATGCAATTAAGAGTAAATAAGAGAGAGAAGAGTCTTGGGGTTTAGAGAATACTACCAAGCAATGCATTTCTATACCATTGACAAGTGACTAATGAGGGCAAATGGTGTGTTACAATATTGGTGTGTGTGTGTGTGTGTGTTTAGTTGATTCAACAAGCAAGGATGACTAGTTAAGCATGTATTGTCTAAACATCATGTGAAAGGCACAATATATCTAAGCAATGAAGCATATATTGTCTAAACAACATGTGAAATGCACAATAGATCAAAACAAGTCGTTAATCCTTTCATTAAGCTCACAATCCAAATATACCACAATGTTAGAGACATATGCTACTTGCATTCAAAAGTATGGAACATCAAACAACAAGCATGGATTGTCCTCCCATATAACACTACACTACAACTACACTATATCTATACT
Organism: Cornus florida; assembly: GCF_030987335.1. Classification (NCBI taxonomy): domain Eukaryota; kingdom Viridiplantae; phylum Streptophyta; class Magnoliopsida; order Cornales; family Cornaceae; genus Cornus; species Cornus florida. The sequence continues at coordinate 35,910,530 of NW_026775577.1, read as the reverse complement.
ACTAGCATGAAAGTAAACTAAGGGAGAGGCATAATCCATCAAGGAATAAGTATGAACCATCTAGTAAATCACAAAAGCATTCCATTAAGCACTATGTTTTAACAATTTCTAGATCTATAGCATTAATACACATAGATATGCATCAATAACACAAAATCTAGAGATAAGCACATGAATATCTATTCTAGCATATACAGACATATGGATATGGATAGAATGAAATGATCAATTGAAAGCATTAAACCATATAAATCAATGAATAAACAAGATCTATATATAACAAAGTGTCAAAACATGTATTACAACACTAATCCCTCAATAATACACAAGATTAAGATATAGAAAGCATGCTTGAGGCTAACTCTAGCCCCAAGAGGATGTCTAGCCATTCATAGTAGTGCTCCTCCAACCTTCAAGGGCAAGCTCTATGGTTGATGAAGAACTCCCAATGGTGTCTCTAGCCTCCTCCTCTTTTCTTCTACACTAAAAATAGCTTCTAAAGTTGCCTCTACCAAAAATGCTAATCTCCCCTCAAAAAGTGTATCATATTCCTTATATAGGTAGGTCAAAATAACACACAAAATGAGCTGGGGTCATGCAAAGCATATTCCCCAATGATTAGATACAAGACAACTTGAATGAGCTGGCTTTTTAACTTTTTTCGCACTGGAGGAAGTTCGATTGATCGAACCTTGGACTTGGATCAATCAAACTTGGCTGAGATATATCGAACTAAGGCTGAATCGATCCAACTGGGGTACGCTCTCCGGATAAGAACAAAGCTGAGATATTTTGAAGATATTTATGGAGAAAAGGACAAAAGTGGTAGGTAGGGTGGTACAAATGGATAAGATCAATCATTTGGATGAGGACAAAGGTGTTGGATCGATCGAGGGATGGTGTTGGATCGATCGAACTTTGGGCTTTCTGCTTTTGGTTCGAGGCTTGGATCTATCTTGAAATGCTGAGATCGATCCATGTTGGATCGATCGAACCTTTATCTTAGATCGATCGAGAAATCTAAAGTCCACCCTTTTGCTTCTTTTTCTTCTTTCTTCCTTCACTTTGCTCATTTCTTTGTTTAATCTCAGAATTGCTTCTTTTAAGCTCTTATTTGGCTGAGTTAGCTTATTTTCGGGATAAGTGCCTAAAAATGGAAATAACACGAAATTAATCTAAAAAGGTAAAGTAAGATAGATAAATGTTCTAGAATATCCAAGCTTTAACGGGTTAAAATGCGCACTTTTCAGTGCTTATCAGGTGCCTACACAATTGAAGGACCAAAACCAAATATCGAAGTCAGTAACAATATGCCATGCCACGAACAAACACTTCCCTTTCCGCCGTTACAATTATGTAGAAAATTATCAATAAATCAGGTATTTCATATTCTTTGACAAAGTAAAATTATGGACAAATCTTATATAGTCCACTTTAATTTCCAAAAGTGTCATTTTCAAATACAAAGCATAGATATGATATAAGATTATTCGATGAGATTGCTGTCCAAAAATTAACTCAGTAAAAACACATTATTTTCATAAATTTATCAAAAATAGCATACTAATCCAAATTACATGAAACCAATTTATTTTCACATGGAACCAGTTCAAAGAATACTAGTTTCAGCTCTAAAACTCAACCAGTTCATATTTTCACATGAAACCAATTCAAAGGGTAGCAGGCGTCTAAAACCAATCATTTCAATTTTCACAAGGAAAGCATCACCAAGAGAGACTATAAGGTTTTGAAATTTTTTAACAATATTTTATAAATGAAATTTGGGAACCTACCTTCTGATGTCCCTCTTAATTTTTCTCTTCCTTTTTCTTTCCTTCTTCTTCTCTCTCTGGCCTTGAGAACCTCCCCTTGCCTCATCACCCATCTCTTTCTCTTTCCTATCCGAGCCAGCCTTTCAAAATTTTTTTTTTTTTTTTCATTCTTTGTCCCTCTGCGTCTGGTCATCCCTCCTTGATCCTTTTCTCATATTCTATTATATAAATATATATATGACTTTATATATATAGTGGCTGAATAGAGGAACTTTTCCCAGCAGCTTTCATCTACTATAGAAGAATACATGTTCAACTCTTCCATGCGCCCAAGGTGGTTTTAGGGACTTCTTTTGATAACTTTTATCCTGCTGTCTCATGCCAAAACCCCCCCTCACATTGCATGGGTAGAAAATGTAACATCCAAAACTCCCTCACATTGCACGGGTCGAAAGTGTGAGCACGTTTTCGTAGTGTTGGCACACCTGCCACATTCGTGCAGTACTACATGAATGCACACACTTGTCTACTTAATTTCTACGATAAGGCTCTATGACTACTGTCATTAATTAATTACCACCATCGCTCACCAAAGAACCCCATTTTGAAACTCAGGATATTACATTGAATGAGTTTGCTTATTCTTGAATTTTGTTGAAGTGGAATTGGGATTGCTTGATGAGGAAGATGGTACAAGACAATTATCCTAGCATGAGAGGATTTCTTGTTTATATATTGGCTTAGGTTTATTTACTTTGCTTTATATTAGCCATTTTCTAATTCATCATGTCTGTAATATTAATGTGTTTTTTTTTATAATAATATTGGAATGATTTAATCCAATTTAGAAAATTGGTTGAGTTGGCTGCCAGCAAATTCCCGTATATGGGTTATCCTCGGCCAAGCGCGTTTTTTTATTTGATGAATTGGTATCCTGCTATATCCGCCGATGCGAGACGATGGAAGAGTTGAGGTAAGATTATTCACTCATTTCTTGTTTGGTTCATTTTTTTTCAATAATATTTATAATATTATGTTTTTCTGACATTTTATTTATGTGATTAGGGAATTGTGGTTCTTTATGAGGACAAATCCATTATTTTATAACAGCGAGAAGCGATACAATTTTGTGCAAAAAGCATTCATGCTGCAAAAGACGGAGTATGATTTTATTAAGAAAGTTTCATTGAACACGAGGTCGATGGATATGGCCGACTGGCACATTGAAGTGCAAGGAGAACATGAGCTATATAATGTCCTAATATATGGTACTGAAGGTAGCTTTTTCGGTATTTGCCTGTTCCAAAGTTTTTCTTTCAAATGGCAGAGAACTATTATAAACTACCTACTAATGATACTAATGAGAGGTAATGTTCACTCTTCTTTCTTTCTTTTTTTGTTTTTTGTTTTGGAAAAATTACATATACATGGAGTCAAAGTTCCATATTTACTTAGAGACTGAGTCAAAGTTCCATATTTCTCTAAAATGGATTGCTGAGGTGGCACATGGTTTTTTACTGTTTAGAAAATTGTGGTGCCTAAAATGCACTTCCCTAACAAAAAAGTAGTACCTTCAGTGTAAAAAAGTAGTACCTTCAGTTCAAAAAAGTAGTACCTTCGGAGAAAAAGTAGTACCTTCGGGGGTGTTTAAAAAACATGGTACCTGGACGCCAAAAAGTAGTACCTTCAGTTCAAAAAAGTAGTACCTTCGAAGAAAAAGTAGTACCTTCGTGGAAGGGTATTTTAGGCACCACAATTTCTAAACAGTAAAAAACCATGTGCCACCTCAGCAATCCATTTTAAAGAAATATGGAACTTTGACTCAGCCTCTAAGTAAATATGGAACTTTGACTCCATTTATATGTAATTTTCCCTTTTGTTTTTCCTATTTTTGTTTTGTTTGGTTTATAATATATCTTAATCTTATTGTAGGGATATGAGCCTACAATCCTTGAAAGATCCTCCCTACCCATTGGGTCGCTATTATATTTGATGGAGAACCAGACCTGGCCTGAGTGCTTGAAGTCTATTTGACCCACACCTATTATTAGAGACGTGGGAAAGAAAGATAGAATTCAGGATTTTGCTTTTATAATTATTATTGAATTTTAAGGTTTTATTTATGGTAATAGGAATTTTAGGCTCTTCTTTGATGCCTATTTATATGTTGGTTCAGACATTGTGAAAGTCAATTTGAATTTTGAGATGGAAAATACTTGAGTTACGGCCGATTGTGCCCTCCTGAGTGATGTGGTTGAATAAAAATCTGACACGTGTTGAGAAATATTATAATATTTAAAATGATAAAACTAAATTATACCCATTTAAAAAGTTTATCCGGGTAGATTCACGTGAAAGAAATCTCATTCTATGAAATCTCCATACCAAACCCCTAACTATCGTCGCCGCCGCCGCCAGTCCCACCCTCTCTCCGCCACCCCTTTAGTAAACAAAGCTTCCTCAAATCTACACAGCCACCAGTTGAGAGATCAGTTCTCTCTCTCACTCCCATCTTCTCCGTAATAGCATGCAGCCAGTGATTGGAATCGCAACCATCGAGCAATATCGTCTCCTTAGGGGTACGATTTGACGGTGACAAAAGGAGAGGCAAAGGAGATAGGAAGTAAAGAGAGAGGACGGAGGCGTAGAGAGAGAGAGTAGGAGCTATGGAGCATCGTAGTGATTGTTTGGTGGTGATTATGGAGTGAAGAGGCGTATTGTGGTGGATTTCCGTTGTGGGTTGATTAATTGTTTGTTTGCTTCCGTGAGATGGTTTGGTGGGTGTTGTGGTGCATAAGCGGCAAAGGAAGGGAGTTGAAAGGGTGATGGAGGAGTGGTGGTTAAAATGGGGTTTCTTGATTTTGGAAGTGTAATTATTCAAATGGGTAGAGAGATTGAGACCGGGTTAAGCCGTTTTAAAATGGTTTAATTCATTTTTTTTTTACTTTGAGACAAGTGTCAAATTTTTATTACGCCACCTAATCTATAGAACAAAGTTTATCCTGATGAGGTAGGACTCACGCATTGTCCTTTTTAGATTTTCATGAATCAAAAAATGGAATCAATGTCGAGAAGAGATATGATGCCCTTGACAAATATTCTTTTTTGTTGAAATCTTTGACATTTAAGGCATTGATTTTATGGGCCCTTTCCTTATGTCTTATGGATATCAATACATTTTGCTTGTCGTTGACTATGTTTCTAGTGGGTGGAGGCTTGTGCTACCAAAACCAATGACCACTCCGTGGTTGTGTAATTCATTAAATACAACATATTCACTCATTTTGGTATGCCAAGAGCTATAATTTGTGATGGATGAAAGCATTTTTGTAATCAATTCTTAAAGCAATTATTTCTTAAGTACTCCGTCACCCATAAAGTCGTCACTCCCTACCATCCTCAAACAAGTGGGCAAGTAGAAGTTTCAAACTAGGAAATCAAACATATTCTTGATAAAATGGTTAATACAACCTGGAAGGATTGGTCATGTAAGTTGAATGATGCTTTGTGGGCTTATTGAACGACATATAAGACTCCCATCGGCATGTCTCGTTATAGACTTGTTTATGGAAAGTCTTGCCATCTTTCGGTTGAGCTAGAACACAAGGCTATGTGGGCAATTAAAAAAGCTCAATCTTGACCTGGACAAAGCCGGAGAGAACCGATTACTCCAATTGAATGAGTTGGAAGAGTAGAGGCACAATACTTATGACAATGCCTAACTCTATAAAAAGAGGACCAAAGCTTTCCTTGACAAACACGTTAGGAAGAAATCTTTTGAGCCTGGTCAAAAAGCTTGGCTTTTCAACTCTAGATTGAAACTCTTCCCGGGGAAGTTGCGGACCAAATGGGAAGGTCCTTATGAAATTATTTCTGTTGCGCCTCATGGGGCGGTTGAAATTCAAAGTTTAAAAAATGGCAACACATTCAAGGTGAATGGGCAAAGGTTGAAACCTTACATTGAGGGACAAGTTTTTCAAAGGCATATGGAAGCTGCCCCTTTGGTAGATCCAATCTATGAAGATATATAGTGATGCATTCATTGGTTTCAAGAGAAAGTTCAATTTCCTGCATATTTTCACTTGTTCGATCGATCTTAAAAGAGGTTTGATCGATCGAACTCCATACCTATATCACACCTGCATATTTCAGCTCTCTGTCCCATCGTGTGAACATTTCCTGCATATTTCAGCTCTCTATCCCATCGTGCGAACTTCATGTTTGATCGATCTGAGAATTCCAAGATCGATCCGGTTTTTCTTAGATCGATCGAAGTTTTATACTTAGAAAAATTTTGGAACCCTCCATATTTCAGCTCTCTGTCCCATCGTTCGATGATGTCTGCAGGATTTCACTTGTTCGATCGATCTGATGCTTCATAACCAATATATATATATATATATATATATATATATATATATATATATATATATTTCAATTTTTCAAAGCAGCATTCCGTCTAGCTAGAGACGTTAAACTTAACACCTATGTTGCATACCTTTTACATTTTTCTTTTTTCTTTTCTAAAAAAAAAAAGAGAAGAGATAGTTTTTATTTTTCATTTTTCATTATTTTGTTCTTACATCCTTTCTTAGTTTTTGGTTTTCATTTATTGCATTGTACATATTCTTTCATTGTATTTTACCCTCTTTATTTTTCTTTTTAAATTTTGTTCATGCATTTTATTCTTTGTTTTTCTTGCATTTTGTCTAGACATGCTTTCATAAAATGAAAAATACCAAAAAGTTGTTTCACCATTGTGCCATTATGTGTAGTCATGCATACTTTCATGCTTTCGCTAGGACTTCATCTCATATCTCTCTTTCATATTGTGCTATATTGTCATAGAATGCATGATTTGATTATTCTTATCCCATTTGATATTTGATGTGAGTTTGCTAGTATGGTTATTCAAGTAGGTTGTTGATTCCAAGTTTGGGGAGACGTCTTTCAAATTGGATCATTGCTGGGCTTCATGTCTTTGCCACCACGGTATACTCTTTCCATCTTTTCCATTGCTCTCATTGCACTTTGAGGACAATGTGCGGTTTAAGTTTGGGGATAAGGTGTCTTTCTTTCATTCTACTTAAAATTGAGCTTTAAATGCATGATTGAAATTGGAGGTCCATAACTAGCCGTGATTTTGATCTTTTGAGGACTATATTGCTTAAAATTTAAAAATTGCTTGACTTGAGTCCAATACTCCTTGTATGCCAATTAGAAGTAAATTTTTTAAAAGATTGATATCACGCTTGCACTTGTGGCCCACATCATCCTGATTTTGTGATTGTTTTAAGATTCACTCTAGGATTCTACACTAGCACAGGCGCACACTAGCATTCATTTGTGGGTTACATGCTTTGTTGATTATTGAATTGGTTATATCCCAATTGGAGTGCATTGAAAGCTTTCCTTTTGACAAAAGTAGATAACAATCCCTTTTCATTGAGTAGCCGGGATTCTAGCCTCATCAAGCACTGAATTTCTCGCGCCAAAAGGTGGAGGGCCCAAACTCTAGGTTAATAACTTAAAAAAAAAAAAAAAAAAAAAAAAAAAAAAAAAGGTTGCAAAAGCAATAAAAAAAAAGTGAGGACTTCCCTCAAAAGGTGAGAAGTGGGAAATGATTAGATGGAGGTTGTTTTGATTTGTAGCCTAGATGATTTGAGCTTGTAAGTCCTTAGGGGTGTTTAAACGCCTAATGCCCTAAAGCCATCCGGTTTGGGAGTCATTGACCTAACGCTCGACCTCATGAATCGCTAAAAAGCTTAATAGATCAACACATTGCACCATGCTTCCATCTTTGATTCTTAGGATAGTAAAAAAAATAAAAATAAAATAATCGAGTGAAAAAAATTAGTGCACCTAGATCAATAAAGTTTTAATAAATGGTTCACTCTTTGTTTTGATAATCGGGACTAGATTTGTGCGCTAGTTTGAGGGAAGGATGTGATCATTTCTTTAGTTGGCTTAGATACTAACATACTTAATGCCGATCCACTCAAAAAGGATTCTAGTGTTGTTTTGATTTGCATGATCATTTTCTTGATGTGTAGAGAACCATACTTGTTTACTTGATGTTGAAATTTTGGGAGATTGCTTAGAAATGGTTGAAAAATTGCATACTTGAGGTAGTTTTCTCCCAATACTTGTTTGTAATATTAATACCTCTTTTGTGAGAATGAGCTTAATGTTTATGGATATCATTTCTGGAAACCCTCACGAGACTTCACTCGTCCACTAGGGGCAACCTAGGGATTTAAAAGGCTTGTTGCATGTGCTAAATGCAATCGTGTTCCCTACGAAAGTGGCGTTATCCATTTATTGCTTTCTAGATTCATACTTGTATAGTTGTTCATTTCACTCATTTACTTTGTAGTTCATTGCTAGGGACTAGCAATATTTAAGTTTGAGGGTGTGATGAGCGCTGAAAAATGCGCATTTAAACCCCTTAAGCTTAGGTATTCTAGGACCTTTATCTATCTTACTTTCCCGTTTTAGACTAATTTCATGTTATTGCCCTTTTCAAGCACTTTTCCCCAAAATAAGTTAATTCAGTCAAATAAGAGCTTAAAAGAAGCTAACTCAAGCTGGATGGAAGAAAGGAGCAAAGTGTGGAAATCATCAGGTTCAATCGATCACAACATTCCTTCGATCGATCATAGCAAGATCTATCTAGACATTTCAAGATGGATCTAAGCCTTTGTCTTTATCCAAAAGATCTCATCAAGTTCAATCGATCCAACCTTCTTTCGATCGATCAAAAATATTCGATCGTATCCTTACCTACCACCCCACCTACCAATTTTGTCTCTTTCCCAAAATATCTCAGAGATTTATCTTTATTCAAAAAGGTGCTGCCAAGGATGATCGATCTCTGTAGTACTCGATGTATCTCACCAATGTTCGATTGATCTCAAGACAGTTCGATCGATCGAACCTCCTCAAGTCCGAAAAAAAATACGTTCCAGCTCATTAAAAGTTGGCTTATGGTGCAATCAATTCAAGGACCATAGTACGCGAGTCCAGACCATTGGGTATAACACTTGAGCCTCCTATATAAGGATTTTGAGCCACTTTTACAATAACTATTCATAATTGATATATATTACATCTTGGAGAGGAGGCTAGAGAGACTAGAGTGAGCTTTTACACTTCTTTGGGAGTTCTTCCATTCTTATAGGGTTTCCATCAAGAAGGAGGCCATTCCTACCATGGAGATAACCCTTGAGGGTTGGATGACTACTTCAATGATTGGCTAGACATCTACTTTGGGCTAGAGTAGCCCCTAAGTTTGCTTCATAGACTTAGTTCTTTGTATATTTTTGGGGATTCATTTGTAACAAATGTTTTGATCTTGGATTTGTATATATATCTTGTGGTTTCTACTTGGTGTGTATGGATTAATGCTTTCAATTGATTATCTATTTCTAATCATATGTCTATGTATGCTAGAATGGATGATTCATGTGCTTTTCTTTAGATTTAATGGAATTTATGTATGTCTATGTGCATGGATGAAGTTAATCTAGAGATGATCAAAACATAGTGCTTAATTGAACACTCTTGCAATTTATTTGATGGTTCACACTTGTTTCTTGATGGATTGTGCCACACCTTTAGCTTACTTAGTTTAATTTTTATTTCTTTAGTGTAGATGTAGTGTAGTTGTTTTAGATTCATAGATAGGTGGATAATCTATTCTTGTTCCTTGGTGTTCCATACTTATGAATGCAAATGGTTTATGTTTCTAGGTATTTATGTGTGCATAAATTGTGGTTTCATTGAATGAATTTTGGTCTCATTTGATAGGTTGTGCTTTCCATTTGAATTGGCTTGACAATCTATACTTATTCGCCATCCATGCTTAGTTTCAATTAATGTCACACACACCCATAAGTTACAATTCAATTTCCCTATTGATATACAATTGCTAATGTCTAGTGAAGTCAAGTTTAGTGGTGAGCTCTAGTACCCCAAGTTCTCTCCACCATATCTTTTTCCCTACTTTTAAAATTATTACTTTTGCTTGTTTTAATTCTAATTGCATTTTAGTTTAATTAACCAAACAATCTACCTTTGATCACTTAACATACTAACCCTAAGCGTTGTTTCCATTACTAGTGCACCCTAAATCCCTTGGGACGATCCCTACTCACCCTAGCAATATTTTTAGTTAGTGGTAGTAGTGGCATTTATAAATTTAAAACTTGGCCACACTATTTTGCACAAATTTGGTTGCACCGCGAAGAGCACACCATAAAATATATTATTTTATATATAAAAATAATATATTATATATATTAGAGGGTAAATTACAATGACACCCCATGAGATTTGATATAATGACAACCATATATAAGTTTAGTCTTTTTTGAACAATAACACCCCTAATCAAAAATTGGATCCAAACAGCCCCTTAAAAGTCAACATTGCCCTTTAATATTTTATTAATATAAATTACAAAATATCAAAATTCTTAAATGACCTTTTTACCCTTCATATGATTTCCTCACCTTTTTTTGTCTACCCTAACACTGCCATCATCGCCATAACTACCCACCATTGCAGCCGTCGCCGCCACCACCCACCCTTTTTTTTTTTCCTCTCTCCACTCTCAACTCACCACTGCAACACCCACCATCGAGTTAGATATCCAAGACTGAACAAAGACTTTGATTCATATGGTGGACTAGTTCGTGAAAGGGTTCAATATATCGTGATTTACAAGACGACGTGTTTAAAATTGTTGCCGAGTTTACAGAGGAGGATGAAGATGAGCCAAGCTAGTCGGAGAGAGATCACCAGCATATACGATTTGTCAGAATCAGAAGTGTCGAAGTAAGATTCCTGTCGGGATGATTTTATTGGCGGTGGCTATTTGGCAAGGAGATAAAGGTGATTCATGATGTTGAGTATCAGAGAATGGGTTCCGCTGTTGCCGAGGCGTATTTGGATGTGTCCTTTTGGATTGAAGTTTCGAACTTGGTTATCATTGTCCGTACCAACTTCGAGTTTGATCAGCGAGGTGACACATTGTGCTTGGATGATAAACGTTGATTTGAATGCGAAGATTGATTCGATTTTCGGCCAGTGATTGGAGATTGAAAGGTACAGTAATCGGAACATTTTTTTGGCAATTTCTTGCTGCTTTTGGCCACAATTTCAGGGAATTCAGACAGAAGAGTCACTTATCCTTTCAGTATATCTGTAATAGGACTCTTTGATTGATTCCAATGATGCAAAGACGTGGTCATATAGAATTCTTTCTTCGTTGAACAGTGTCTTCACTACAATCATCACAGCATTCAACCAATCCTTGATCTTCATCTCTAACAAATTCCAGTCCGTCTTAATTTTTCCTCTATGTATTAGGATGCAAATTAAACGAAATAATGGGTTTCCATTTGGGTCTACAAATGGAGGACATTCTTATGTGTTCTGGTACTGGTTTACTTTTTGAAATTTCAACGGTATAAAAAGGATGAGAGAAAGAAACACTACTGTCACTATGTGTGGCCTAAATTCCATAAGGGGCAATCGACCCATAATGGGGTGGTGGGATTATGGAGGCGAAGGGACGTGGTGGAGGCTGCAGTGGTGAGTGGAGAAAGAGAAAGAGAGAGAGAAAAAAAAAAAAGGGGTGTGCGATGGTGGAGGTGCCAATAGTGGCTGGTGGTGGCGATAATGGGTAGTGGTTGTAGGGTGGAGGTTGATTGGTTATATGTATATACGTGTGTATGTATATGTAGAGAGAAAATGGGACTCAACTTTAAAAAGGCCTAATGATAGTTGAAGAGTATGTGAAAGTTGCTGTGGAAATCAGTACTGTGGTTAGCCTCTTTGTGAAATTTCCCATTTGCAAGAGACCTAGATTCAATCAGAGTCTGCAAGGGGTTATTTTGATCATTGTTGGGTGTGGAGCGTTGGTGGTGGTAGTAGGTATAGAGTGGATGTGAAGGTAAGAGGATAGAGACAGGAGCTTTGGTGGAGGTAGCAATAGTGGGTTGCGATATGGTGATCGTGGTTGTGGTGGTATGCCGCCAGTGGAGTTAGCAACTATTCTTTTCTTCTTCCCCTCATTTCCCCATTATCTCTCTGTGTGTATATATATATATATATATATATAACACGTACATATATACTATATGTGGAATGATGAAGAGGCTAGTTAGGTTAATTAAAAATAGTTAGAAGGGTAAATTAGTAATTTTAACATTTTAATTAGTCAATTAACAAGTCAAAGGGCATTATAGTCATTTTATTATGTGTTAGAGTGCTTAAGGGTGTGTTTGTCAAATGGAACAAATTTGAGGGGGTGTCAGTGTTAAAAAAGAGGCTAATTTTCATCTAGCTGTCAATAGGTCAAACCTCAGGGGGTGTGAGTGTAATTAACCCTTGATTATATTATTATAAAAAAACAAAATATTTTTATGGCAAATCATTTCAGCCTCCTCTGTCGCCTTCATCTCTATTCTCTCTGAACTTGCCATCTCTCTCTCTCTCTCTTTCCAATTGCAAACTACAAAAGCTACAAAAATCAGAAGTTCAAAACCCATATATTTCAGTTTTATCTATTTGTCTGCAAGAATCAAAAGTTCAAAACCCATACCGGCATATCATTTCAGATTGTTCAAAACATCAAAACCCAGATCGGCATATCATTTCAAATTGTTTAAAAAGTCAAAACCCAGATCTTTCAGTTTCCATCGTCCACTGTTCTAGTTCAGGTTTGCAGTTCGCAAGCTTCAACCGCTGTCTCTCAACTTTCAAGCTTGCCCCCCTCTTTCTGTGCAACTGCTAACCTGTATGTATGGGTTTTGTTTTAAATTTTTTTTCTTTCTAAATCAATTAATAAAGGTCTACAAGTGACACACCCCAACCCAATTTACACTATTAAATAAATTGAACAATTGAAATGTATATAACCATCTGCATTAACCTCATACATACATGACGTCATCATATATCAGAGTACCTGCTTAAAAGTTTACAATTTAAAACAAGTTATAGGCCTGTTATGTAAATTATGATAAACTAAATCATTAACGACAAGTCACATTATTAACTTCTACTACAATATTTACATTTTATACAAAAAGATGTTCCACTGTTATTTTCCCCAATGACACTCAAGACTCTAGACCTGGCAGTAGTGACCCAATCTGATACCTGAAAAAAATATAAATATGAAAGGAATGAGCTTAAAGCCCAATGAATGCAACACTACCACATCAGAGTAATATAAACAAATATTATCTGATAACTTAAATTAAACTTTATTAACATAGTGCATGCATTAAAATATAATACTCTCCTTCTAGGCCAGAGTATGAACCTTATATAATATAGTACTCTCCTTTTAGGCCAGAGTATAGACCTTATTTAAATATAGTACTCTACTTCTTGGCCAAATTATGGACCTTATTTAATGTAGTACTCTCCTTCCAGGCCAGAGTATGGACCTTATATAATATATTACTCTCCTTTCAGGCTAGAGTATGGACCTTATATAATATATTCATATTATATCAACATCTTCATTTCATATAAACATTCTCAATACTTCAATTATCACATTCAGGTATAAAACTTTCAGTGAGTACACTCACCTTGGCTACTTTTCAATTTATTTATTTGTCCTGTAGTCCTGTCGATGTAGTCTTTTCTATTTCCTTGCCTGAACAATATTATAATCATGTTTTATTTATTTCTACATAAAATTAAATAATACTCAACACCTCCAAAATAAATCTCAAATCCTCCACAATTGTAGTCACAATTTCAAATCATATTAATTAGATTAAATTTGACGCATGGGACTTGAATCCAACTACAATTGTATTAACTTATGCAAGACCACAATTAAAGCAATTAATTAAGAGTAGAATAAATGAAATATAACTGAAATTTAAATAAATAACTTCTACTATAGAATCAAAAATACCAATGGTCTCACCTCACTACTTCCGTACAAACAGCCCAACAACACTTTCTCTTTTCTTTTCTTCCTTTTCTCTATTCCTTTCTCACTCTTTTCCCTCTCCCTATTCTCTTTGCTAGTTCGGCTAAGCTCACTATTTTCTATTTTCCTTTTTCTTCTTCGTTTCTCCTTGGTTCTGTTGTGAAGACCCACCACCGCCTTATAATAAACTTTTAAAGAAACCTTCATATACCTATTTAATATTATTTTGAAAACAGTTACTGGGCACCAAACAAGCTTGCAGCGGAACTTTAAAACCAACAATATATAAAATATATATATATATATATATAACACCAGTACATATCTATCACATACCAGGATAGTTCATATTCCTTAACTACCTACCACGCCAACACGTGTCCATTAGTCACCATATATCGGTATATATCTTTTATTAAAATAAAGACTTTTGGAGGATAAAAAGCTCCACTACAATTCCATCTTATCGATCCTATATATACCTATCAATCTGTAGTTACGTGTTGTGCGTGCGAGTTAGTGCTGGCAGCTTAATTCTTAGTCACCAATATAAAAAGATAGAACTTTGAATGTAAAAGTATTAAATATAATAATATATATACTAAAGGTATTCATCAAATCTAACAATTTTGCTTATTATTTTATTTTTCTTTTTGTTTCTTTTTTTTTTTCCATTCACTTGGCTGCTACTACTTTAATTAATAAGCTTTAACACAACAAAACTTCACAAAACAGCCCACATCATAAAATATTCATATATAAATAATGTCAAACTAAGATTAAATTATGCTAATGAAATTAATTTTGTATCGGGGTCTAACAATTCTTCCCCCCTTTAATTAATTTCGTCCTCGAAATTAAAATGTATGAAACATACCGAACAAGTGAGGATATTGCATCCTCATAGTTTCCTCGCTTTCTCAAGTCGCTTCTTCAACAGTGTGACTTCTCCACAATACCTTTACCAGTGATATAATTTTATTCCGTAGCACTTGCTCTCTGCGATTCAAATTTATACTGGTTCTTCTACATAAGTCAAATCTTCCTTCAACTCTATCGGTTCTGCAACTAAAACATGAGATTGATCTGATATATACTTCCGAAGCATAGACACATGGAAAACATCATGCAATTTGGATAATTCTTCCAGTAATTCCAACCGATACGCCACTGCTTTTATCCGTTACAGAATTTTGTAAGGTCCAAGATATCTAGGACTTAATTTACCCTTCTTTCCAAACCTCATAATACCTTTCTAAGGAAAAATACGAAGAAAAACAAAATCACCAACTTCAAATTCCAAATCTCTTCTTTTTCGCACATCTACGTAACTTTTCTGTCTATCCTGTGCTACTTTCATACGTTGCTGAATTACCTTCATTTTTTCTGTTGTAAGTTCAATCAATTCTGGACCCAATAACTTTCTTTCACCTACTTCACCCCAATACAATGGAGTTTTACATTTTCTCTCATACAAAGCTTCATATGGTGCCATCCCAATAGTAGACTAATAACTATTATTATAAGCAAATTCAATCAACGGTAAATAATCATCCCAACTACCTTTGAAATCTAGTACATAAGCTCTCAACATATCTTCCAAAATCTGAATAGTTCGTTCTGATTGGCTATCTGTCTGCTGGTGAAAAGCTGTACTGAACTTCAAAGAAGTTTTCATGGCTTCTTGCAAACTACGCCAAAATCTATAAGTGAATTTCGGATATCTATCACAAACAATAGAAACTGGAGCCCATGCAAACATATGATCTCATCAACATACAAACGAGCATACTCCCTTGTAGAATAAGTAGTTTTTACTACCAGAAAATGAGCTGATTTCGTCAGTTTATCAACTATCACCCAAATAGAGTCATGTCCCCTTTTTGATCTTGGAAGTCCCATCATAAAATCCATAGTCACATGCTCCCACTTCCACTGAGAAATTGGTAATGGTTGCAATAACCCCGCTGGTTTCTGATGTTCAGCTTTCACTCGTTGACATATCAAACACTTTGCTACAAATTCTGCAATTTCACGCTTCATATTGTTCCACCAGTAGTATTCCTTCAAATCCCTGTACATTTTAGTACTCCCCGGATGCATAGCATATATAGAACTGTGGGCTTCATCTAAAATATCTTTCTTCAAAGAAATATCATTTGTGTGATACCCCCAGATTTCCGGATGCGGGTTGGCCAGGCCTACGCCCGATTACCCGAGGATATCAAAATCAATTAGCAATAAATGAACACAGAATATAGTTAAGATAAACAAGAATAAATAAAACCGCTGAAACGAAACTAGAATGATAATCCAAAACTGAAAACCTTAGAATAAAATTTTATAAATAAAGAATTAATCTGATACATCCAACTTCTTCAATTATAATACATCTCGGGAATCCATCCCTAATGGACCCCTAGTAATAATCCAAACTGAAATGAAAGCTACTTAAAGAACATCCAGAGTAAACCATGAAGAAAAGTCCTACGTCGTCGGAAGAGTGAGTAGTAGTCTCTGCTCAGCACGATCAAGTCTAAGTCTGGAACTGATGAGTACCTGAAAAATAGAGGTGGGGTCAGGCCCACGAACAAGTTCTAACCTGCTATAATCCAAGCAGAGACTCGATACGCATATACATTCTAACTAACTCAACAATAGCTAATAGTCCGTACGTATGTATATTCACACTACAAGACTCTCACTGAACTATGGAGAGGGTCTCAACCTAAATAGAAGGCAACATGCGAAAACGCACCCATAGGTGGGCATGAGTACCTAGACTTAACAGGGTACACCTCAACCTCTCATATCCAGCTACGCATCCTACTGCATATACGCACCCTAACTAACGAGTCTGAGACTCAAGCTCATCTCATGGTACCATAAAAATATATTTAAAATCCTCTTATATCCATCCATAGGAAATCCAATAAATCGTTTAGTTTATTCAGCCGCACAGATTTATACAAGAGATCCAAAAGTCGTTCAGCTTATTCAACCGCACAGACTTAAATATAAGGAGAATTATGTTTTTATAATTCGTACCCTTATTCCAAAATAGGTAGGACTGAGTATTTTGAATCAGTCTGTCCCTAGTATGCCACCGTCCCATACCGGTGCATACATTCCTCCATATCCATGTAAATTACAACATATAAATAATAAGCAAGTAATTTACAGTCCACAACCAAATATCCATATCATTGCAGAAAAGTGATTAAAGTTTCAGCAATTTAAATCCAAGATTTAAACCATGTAATTGTAAGAAATGGTTTAATAGTTCAACAACCAGCATCCAGAGCATGCATAGATTAGTTTTAATAAATCATCAACTCTATTAGGCATTTAAATAAGTTTTATAATCATGTTATAGTACAAACAATTAATTTAAGCAATTTAGTTCTTTCCATCCGGTAACATGATTCTCCAATAAGATTAAAATACGGAGAATAGGTATAATCCATTCTGTAATCCACTATGAGCATCATAATAATATTATTAGAATTAACATGCTCACTTTAAACTATTCCAAGATATTCAGTAACTTTATAAGACATAATACTATATGTTTAGAAACTAGGTTCCCCTTAAGCATAATAAAGCAACTAAGTTCCAGTAATTGGCATGCTTACTTTTATAACACTACGGCATGATTCAAACCATAAATTCCTTAAGCCTATTGCTAATTTAAACATGAGCAACCCGAATCATCCGCATCCAAGCCAATACTTAGACTTTCTGTAGAATTCCTTACTGTTTTCTACATTAACTTCCTATGGTATTTACGTATTACCATGCCTCCTGAACCTTTCATAAGGGCTTAGACATCACTGTACTCCCCTAGAACAACTCCTAATACAATCTGGAACCTTAAAATCTAACCACAACAGACCAGACTTCGCAGAAAACCAAAAAAAATTGAAAAACCATGAAGGAGCTGGCTCCAAACAAGTTGGAGCCGCCTCCAAACATGATGGAGCCGGCTCTAACCTATTTGGAGCCACCTCCAAACCCTTTTAGAGCCGGCTTCATGATTCCATGGAGCCGCCTCTTCCCCCTTTCCTCCTCTCTGCTTAATTTCTTTCCATGTGTCCACTCCGGCGACGTTCAATTTGTCAGTCCTCAATTCCTAAGACTTCTAGGTCTTTAAACTGAGTTCCAGTAGGTTCAATAGACGATTAAATTCTTTATACAAACCCATTTATTCTTCAAAACACAACTTACACAACAAAACTTAGAACGAAGTAATTGTTTATTCCTGAACACTCACTGATTAAAGCATGCAACCTTATGATCCAGTTTAATTCTACTATATTCCCATGTGTTCCAGATTAATTAAAACCCTATATACATCAATTTACATGCATTTAATTAAAGGTTAAACAAGAAAACCTCAAAACAAACAGTACTTAATCATACAACTACGTTCAGTTTTAAAACATCAGAAACATGAAGACGTAGATTAAATTTCTAATCATTATTATTTTCCTGAAGTTGTATTAGACATGTAAAGAACACGAGCCAAAGGAAAAGAGCTAGGATTAGAACTTACCTTTGAGATTTCGGTTCAAAACCTCAGCGTCGTCTTCCTAAGTGTCTCCGACGAACTACGGTAATCCTCCTCTGTTCCTTCTCTGCCTCCACTGTCGTGAATAGGGTTCTAAAACACTAGGCAAAACGTATTACATTTATTTATAGGCCAAATAATCCTAGGTTCAATTATACCCTAACTGACTTACCCGGCCCATAGACCAACCTATGATATATATACGTCGGCTACATATGTGAGATGTATTATAAAGCTAAAGCCCTAACCTAATTTAATAACCTAATCTTACAACAGTGAGATTTAATTAGAATAACCAAATTAACAATTTAAATAGCACACAATAATTAAACTATTTAAATAATTCAATTAATTCACAAAAAGCACTTAAATCCATTTAATTCCAATATCAAATAATAAATGCAAATCAATCATTAATTAATTTAAATAAACACATCAACACATAGCCACGTAAACACCCAGAAATAATAAAAGAAATAATGAAAATAATAAAATAAATAGTAAAATTCCAATTATATCCCTTTTAAAAACTAGGGGTATTACAATTTGAAACACAAATTCGACTTTTAAAATACAAAGTCCCATCATCCCTAACTGTAAGTTCAGTTTGCATACCTTCTTGAGCTTTTCTTCTTTTCTTATCCGGAATACATCATGAATTTGCAATTCTTTAATTCGATCCAGCAACAAAGGTCTCACCGTAACATGTGCAAAGAATGTTCCGTTATTAGTAACTGCCAATTCAGCTCCCATCAGTCTTAACTCCATAATATTTGTCACACGTGCACACTGTACATAAGATAGTCTTCCTGAAGACTTCCTACTCAAAGCATCTGCTACTACATTGGCTTTTCCAGGATGATGGTGAATATTATAATCATAATCCTTGATTAACTCCATCCAATGCCTTTGTCTCAAATTTAAGTCCTTCTGTGTAAACAAATACTTCAAACTTTAATGATCAGTGAATATTTCACAAATCTCACCATACAGATAATGCCTCCACAATTTCAAAGCAAAAACAATAGCAGCTAACTCCAAGTCATGTGTGGGATAATTCAATTCATGATTCTTCAATTGTCAGGCATATGTAATTACCTTGCCATTCTGCATCAAAACACATCTCAGACCCTAATGTGAAGCATCAGTATAAATCACAAAACCTTCGCCACCACACGGAATAATTAACACTGGAGCTGACATTAACTTTTTCTTCAATTCTTCAAAACTTCTTTGGCATTCCTCACTTCACACAAACTTTACTTCCTTCAGAGTCAACTTTGTTAATGGCAATGCGATACTAGAAAACCTTTGGATGAACCTCCGGTAATAACCTGCTAATCATAGAAAACTTCTGACTTCTGTCACATTAGTAGGCCTTTCCCATTTCACTGCTGCTTCCACTTTTGACGGGTCAACATAAATACCATCTGCAGATACCACATGCCCCAAAAATATAACTTTATCAAGCCAAAACTCACATTTGCTGAATTTAGCAAACAGTTGTTTCTCTCGTAAAATCTGTAGCACAATTCTTAAATGTTTTTCATGTTCTTCCACACTCCGAGAATATATCAAAATATCATCGATAAAGATAATAACAAATGAGCCAACATACAGATGGAATACTTGATTCATTAAATCCATAAACACCGTTGGAGCATTGGTTAACCCAAAAGGCATCACCAAAAACTCATAATGGCCATATCTAGTTCAAAAAGCAGTTTTAGAAATGTCACTATCCTTTACTTTCAACTGGTGATATCCTGACCTCAAGTCAATTCTAGAGAACACCTTTGCCCCTTGCAACTGATCAAACAGATCATCAATTCGTGGCAATGGATACTTGTTTCTGATGGTTACTTTATTTAACTGTCTGTAATCAATATACAACCGCATAGTACCACCCTTCTTCTTGACAAATAACATTGGTGCACCCCACGATGAAATACTGGGTCAAATGAAGCCCTTATCCAGTAGATCTTATAATTTTATTTTCAACTCTTTCAATTCTATCAGTGTCATTCGATATGGAGCAATAGAAATTGGAGCTATTCCCGGTACTAACTTAATGGTAAAATCCACCTCTCTGTCCACTGGTAACCCCAGTAATTCTTCTGGAAACACATCTGTGAATTTCCTTACCACTGGTACATTTTCAAGTGTCACATCTTTATTTTCAGTATCAACTACATAAGCCAAGTAACCCTGACACCCTTTCTTCAACAACTTTCTGATTTGTATAGCTTAGATGAGACAGTTTGGGATAATATTTCTTTCTCCGATAAATCTAAACTCTAGCTCTCCTGGTATCTGAAATACAACTTCTTTCCCAAAATAATCTATTAAAGCATGATACGCAGATAGCCAATTCATACTCAAAATGATATCAAAGTCTGGTGATGAGCACTAAAAAATGCATATTTAAACCCTTTAAGCTTAGGTATACTAGTACCTTTATCTATCTTACTTTACCATTTTAGATTGATTTCATGTTATTTCCGTTTTCAGGCACTTATCCCGAAAATAAGCTAACTCAGCCAAATAAGAGCTTAAAAGAAGCAATTCTGGGATTAATGAAAGAAAAGAGCAAAGTGGAGCAAAAGAGGAGCAAAAAGGAAGAAAGGTGGACATTCAGCATTTTTCGATCGATCCAAGATGAAGGTTAGATCGATCTAACATGGATCGATCTCAGCATTTCAAGATAGATCCAAACCTTGACCGAAAACAGAAAGTCCAAAGTTCGATCGATCCAACACCATCCTTCGATCAATCGAACACCTTTGTCCTCATCAAATGATTAATCTTATCCATTTGTACCACCCACCAACCACTTTTGTCCTTTTCCGCATAAATATCTTCAAAATATCTCATATTTGTTCTTATCCAAAAAAGCTCAGCCAGTTGGATCGATCCAGCCTCAGTTCGATAGATCTTAGCCAAGTTCGATCGATCGAACTTACTCTAGTGCGAAAAAGTTAAAAAGCCAGCTCATTCATTCCGTCATCTATCCAATCATTGGGGAATATGCTTTGCACGACCCCAGCTCATTTTGTGTGTCACTTGACCTACCTATAAAAGGAATATGATGCACTTTTGGGAAAGGATTCTATATTCTAATTTCTAAGCATTTTTGGTAGAGATACAACTTTAGAGGCTATTCTTAGTGTAGAAGAAAGGAGGAGGAGGCTAGAGACACCATTGAGAGTTCTTCATCAACCATGGAGCTTGCCCTTGAGGGTTGGAACAATATCACCATGAGTGGCTAGACATCCTCTTGGGGATAGAGTTAGCCCCAAGCAGGCTTTTTATACCTTAATTTTGTGTATTATTGAGGGATTAGTGTTGTAATACATGTTTTGACACTTTGATTTATATAGATCTTGTTTATTCAATGATTTATATGGTTTAATGCTTTCAATTGATCATTTCATTCTATCCATATGTCTATGTATGCTAGAATAGATGTTCATGTGCTTGTCTCTAGATTTTGTGTTATTGATGTATGTCTATGTGTATTAATGCTATAGATCTAGAGATTGTCAAAACATAGTGCTTAATGGAATGCTCTTGCTATTTTCTTGATGGTTCATACTTATTCTTTGATGGATTGTGCCTCTCCCTTAGTTTACTTTCATGCTAGTAGTATAGATATAGTGTAGTTGTAGTGTAGTGTTAAATGGGAGGACAATTCATGCTTGTTGTTTGATATTCCATGCTTTTGAATGCAAGTAGCATATGTCTCTAACATTGTGGTATATTTGGATTGTGAGCTTAATGAAATGATTAATGACTTGTTTTGATCTATTGTGCCTTTCACATGTTGTTTAGACAATATATACTTTATTGCTTAGATATATTGTGCCTTTCACATGATGTTTAGACAATACATGCTTAACTAGTCATCCTTACTAATTGAATCAACCAAACACACACACATCATTATTGCAACACACATCTCCCTCATTAGTCACTTGTTAATGGTATAGAAATGCATTGCTTGATGGTGATCTCTAAACCCCAAGATCTCTCTCTCTCTTACTTACTCTTCATTGCATTCATACTTAGTTTAATTTAGTTGCTCTCTAGTTTAAACAACCAACCAACCATTTGTTAGATCATTCGACCTACTACCCTAGTTGCAATTCCATAACCCAATTCGACTCCATAATCCCTTGGGACGATCCCTACTCACCCTTACTATATTTTTAGTGAAGGTAGTAGTGGCTCTATAAATGTAAAACTCTTGGCCCTCGCCTTTCAATGCACACTTTCTTAAGCTTGTTGGTGTAGCGACACGCCAGACATCTGGTATACTCAACGGTATCAAATTCACTTTTAACTGTCTATCTCCCATTTGCAACACACAATCCCGATACCCATTTGCAACCATTACCACTTTCCCCATTGGTGTAGAAATAAATAATTTACTATCTAGTGATGAAAGTGGTCTACTTAAATGCATAGCAATAGATGATGCAACAAATGAATGTGTTGAGCCAGGATCAATAAGCACAGTAACATTTTTATCCAAAATAGAGAGTGTAATTGTCACCACTTCTGGTGTTGCTTGAGCATCCTAAAATGTTATAACAAACACTCTTCCCTGGGCTTGTGAACCACTTGTAGCACCCCTACCTCTTAACGAGCACCCTTGAGCAAAACCCCTACCAAAACCAGCAACACTACCTACTGAGGTCACTCCTGTCAACATAGGATAGTCTCTCTTCCGATGACCCGGCTGATGACAATGATAGCATTCTTCTGCTTTCAACACAAGATAATCTTTCTTTTACTGGGCCTTCCTTTCCACACTGAAAACACCCCCTGCCAGTGCCACGTCCTCTAAAGCTACCTTGTTGTACAGATTGTTGTTCGGAAAGCCCTTGACCTCTTCCCATACGTGATGTCTGCCCTTGAGATTCACTACCCTTTCCCCTTCCATACCGCGACGTTTAACTTTTCTGACTTGAAATTCTTTCACCTCCTCTTGATTATGATGGCTCGGGTCTATTTCTTTTGTGTTGTTCCCTTCTTTCTTGCAATTCTTTCACATCCCTTTCGGCAATCATGGCTTTATTCACAAATCTATTGTAATCTGTTTCCTCAAACACTAAAACTCTGGACTTAATAACAGCCTCTAAACCATCCTGGAATTTTGTACATTTATCTTCTTCACTCTGTACAAACTTGGGTGCAAACCTCGATAAAGCTGTAAACTTAACTTCGTAATCAGCTACAGACATTCTATCTTATTTTAGGAGAATAAACTCCCATTCCTTCTCTTTCCTGTAAATTGGAGGAAAATACTTCTCGTAAAAAGATTTAACAAATGGATTCCAGAATATCACCTCGTTCTCTTCTGGAGTGAGTAATAAATGTTTTGTCGTGTCCCACCAATAACTAGCTTCATTTTTTAACATAAATGTAGCTAAGTTTACTTTCTGGTCTTCTGATGCACCCATCATTGCAAATATTGATTCCATTCTTCTTACCTACCCCTCTGCTTCTTCTGGTTTAGTAGTACCTGAAAACTCTGGGGGTGTTAGCTTTAGAAACCTCTCATAATTCGAGCCTTTCTTTCATTTCTGTTGTCTTTTCAGCCTTTCTTGTATCATCATTTGACTTGCCATAAATTGTTTGTTTTGTTCTGCCAAGTCTCTTATAGCCTTTTCCATTTTCTGCATACCAGTTAAGTGCTCCTGTTCTCTTCTCTTACCACCCGGAATAGGTTGTTCCACTTCAGCCTCAACAAGAACATAGTGGTTTCACCCTCAGTTCCATAATAACCATTTTCCCTTTCCATTACTTTTTATCTGCAATGAATCTCAAATATAACAACATATATATGATACATAATCACCACATATATATGTTAGTATAAAATCAAGTCAAATAAATGACTCGATCTACTACACACTTCTTACTGCCACTACCAGTCTAGACTCTTATTACCTCCAGAATCTAGAAAACCTAGGCCCTGATACCAAAAGTTAACACACCCCAACCCAATTTACACTAATAAATAAATTGAACAATTGGAATGTATCTAACCATCTGCATTAACCTCATACATAACGTCATCATATATCAGAGTACCTGCTTAAAAGTTTACAATTTAAAACAAGTTATAGGTCTGTTATGCAAATTTTGATAAACTAAATCGTTAACGACAAGTCACATTATTAACTTTTACTACAATATTTAAGTTTTATACAAAAGAAGTTCCATTGTTATTTTCCCCAATGACACTCAAGACTCTAGACCTGGCAGTAACAACCCAACCTGATACCTGAAAAAAATATAAATATGGAAGTAATGAGCTTAAAGCCCAGTGAATGCAGCACTACCACATCAGAGTAATATAAACAAATATTATCTGATAACTTCAATTAAACTTTATTAACATAGTACATACATTAAAATATAATACTCTCCTTCTAGGCCAAAGTATGGACTTTATATAATATAGTATTCTCCTTCTAGGCCAGAGTATGGACCTTATTTAAATATAGTACTCTCCTTCTTGGCAGAGTATGAACCTTATTTAATGTAGTACTCTCTTTCCAGGCTAGAGTATGGACCTTATATAATATATTCACATTATATCAACATCTTCATTTCATATAAACATTCTCAATACTTCAATTATCACATTCAGGTATAAAACTTTCAGTGAGTACACTCACCTTGGCTACTTTTCAATTTATTTATTTGTCCTACAGTCGTGTCGATGTCGTCCTTTCTGTCTCCTTGCCTGAAAAATATTATAATCATGTTATATTTATTTCTACATAAAATTAAATAATACTCATCACCTCCAAAATAAATCTCAAATCCTCCGCAATTGTAGTCACAATTTCAAATCATATTAATTAGATTAAATCTCACGTATGGTACTTGAATCCAACTACAATTGTATTAACTTATGCAAGACCACAATTAAAGCAATTAATTATAGGGGTGAGCAAATAATCCGTTAATCCGGTCCGAACCAATCCGATCCGTGTGGTTCGGTTCGGTTTTTAGATCTCATGGTTCGGTGATGGTTTGAAAATTCTGCAATCTGATATCCGCGGTTCGGTTAACGGTTTATGTAATACCCCTAAATTCAAAAGGATAATTCTGATATTTTTATTAATTATTTTATTGCATTTTAAAATTGTTTAAGTGTGTATTTTCATTAATTGGTGTATTATTTGATTTTATTTGAATTAAATGTTTTATTTTTAGTTTTAATTTAATTGTTTTAATTGTTTATTTATTTATTTATGTTAATTGGTTTAATGTGTTTTAAATGCATTAATTGTAACTTAGGGTTTTAGGTTTTATCATAGCCGACACTGTTATAACCTAGGATTACCTATGGGCCGAGTGATATCTGTATGGACTTAGGGTTTCTGTAGTGTCTATATATATATTGTTTATACGTTGATTTAGGGTTACAAATAAAAACCATATTCACCATAATCACGTATACAATGTGATAGAGAGAAAACAGAGAGAAAGATTCAGGGGAAACACATAGTGAACTTGAGTGATTCAAGGAGGAGTTCGGGACTGAATTAGGAGCAGCAGAGGCTGTTTGATACAACCAAAGTAGCCAAAGAAGATAGAGACAACAGTTGGGGGTTTTTAAACCAAAGTCTCAAGGCAAGTTCTGTTCTATTCTATCCCTTTAGTCTGTGTTCTGTGCATGCTTAGGAAGACTCCAGGGATTAAACTAAGGCCTAATTATATCTATTATGCATGTTTAATCAGTAATTAAATTGATGGTATTAATCTGTTCTTGGTTGCTTTAAGAAAATTAACTTGTAACCTTGCTGCCGCTGTGAATCAACTTGTGTTTCAATTTAAGTTTTGATTGTATATCATTGTTTGTTGACTAATCTGGGACTGAATTGGAACTCCAGAACAAGTGTTTAAAATAGAATTTAATTGCACCAAATTTATCTGAATTAAATCTGTTGCAACTTGCTTAGGATTTGCTAACAGAGGTTCTGTAAACGGGGCTTTAAAACTTGTGTTCCTACACATGTTAGGATTAGAACTCAGTGGTTTAAACTTATTTAGTACTAAGATTGAACCTAGAATAAGAATTAGAACACACCACAGAGGCTCTGTAATCACCGGAGTTGAAGAAGATGAAGCTAGAACGGACGTAGACTGCAACGGAGAAGGAACAGGCTCTAAAATCACCTTAGAGCCGGCTCAAAGAGGATGGAGCCGGCTCTATTAGGAAGATGGAGCCGGCTCAATGCTGAAGGAGCCGGCTCTAACCTAAATTTAGAGCAGGCTCAATGTTTTAATTGAGCCTGCTCTTTCTTGAATTGCCCAGAAACGAGTTTTAGGGGCTGTTTGGCTGTACAGTGCTTTCTAAAGCTGTTTAAATGATACTGTGAGATGTAATTAAATGTTAGGGACTTAAATAAATGTTGAAAATATTTAATACAATAATGGTTTAAGGGAAGGAGCAATGAACAGTTCAAATAATGGTTATACGTTGCACTGTTTTTGCTAGGTTTATATAACTGGAACTTGGCAAAGTTTTGTATATAATTCAATTATATATAACTCTATATTTTTACTGTGTTATAAGTATGGTAAATTAATTATATTTATCTATACTTAGTTGGATTTAAATTAATATTTAATTTGTTTAATTTGTATCAATTTATTGGCCGTTTTGGAGGATTTAAATGCTATGTCTTATTCTAGCTAT
This sequence comes from Cornus florida, assembly GCF_030987335.1. NCBI lineage: Eukaryota > Viridiplantae > Streptophyta > Magnoliopsida > Cornales > Cornaceae > Cornus > Cornus florida. Next base: position 35,883,504 of record NW_026775577.1, on the reverse strand, counting down.
TTAAACCGTTGGAGCATGATATTTAGGTTCTGTAGTGAATACCTAATATTGATATATGTATGAATTTATACAAATGCATATACTGGAGGATGGTTGTTGATTATTCCTAAATCTTATTTTGGATGCATTAATTGGCCATATACATGTTGGACTATATTTATGCTAAATTCTGGAGTGTAGTTGATATATATTTATACTATTTTGTCAACTACGTGTGTATGGAGGTTTGTATGCACCGGTATGGGACGGTGACATACTAGGGACGGCTTCGTTCAAAACACTAAGACCTACCTATGCTAGGGACGGATTAGTATAAAATACTAAGTCCTACCTATTCTGAAATAAGTTGGATTAACTATAAAAGTTAAGTCCTACTTATCTGGATGTATATGCACCGGTATGGGACGGTGGCATATTAGGGATGGCTTAGTTCAAACACTAAGACCTACCTACTTTAGGGATGGATTAGTTCTAAACACTAAGTCCTACCTATTTTGAAATAAGATGGATTAACTACAAAAGTTAAGTCCTACTTATAACTATGTGTCAGGTCAATAAACTTTTTGAATGACACACCTTGAACGGACTTTATATATTTATGATAGGTGCCATGGTATGAGCTTGAGTCTCAGGACCATGGTTAGGGCGCGTATATCGCCTAGGATGGATAACTGGACATAGGTGTTGTTCTCTGGTAGGTCTAGGTACTCATGCCCACCTTCGGGTGCGTATTCGCATGTTGCCTTCTATTCAGGCTGAGACAGACCTACTAGACTAGCGAACGTCCTATAGTGTGTACTATATATACATATATGGACTACTCTAGATATTGTTGAGTCTTTCTAGGATGTATCTGCGTATCGGATTCCTGTTTGGATTGTAGTAGATCAGGACTTGCATGTGGGCCTGACCCACTCTTATATTTTTCATGTACTCGTCAGTTCCAGGGTTAGAGTTTAATCATGCAGAGTAGATACAGACTTCTATTCTACCGACGACGTAGGACTTCTTTCCAGATATTAGATTTGGATTTTATCTTCAGTTTTACTTCCATGCATTTTGGGATTTTATTGGGGGTCCCCTAGAGATGGATTCCCGAGTTGTAAACTTATGGAGTTTGGATTGTAAAGGTTTAAATATTTATATTTGAGGATTTATTTTAGTTTCTTTCAGCTTAAATTTTATCTCTTTAATCACTTTTGTATTCCGTATTCGTTATAACATATTAATTGTTTGATATCCCTCGGGTTTGGGCCTGGGCCTGATCAACCAGTGTCTCGGATCCGAGGGGTATCACAATTTAGCCCCTGAAAAATCCTATCCGATCCGTTAACCGATCCGAACCGAACCGTTGCCAATCCGAACCGCTAGACAAACCGAACCGAACCATTACTGAATAATATATTAATATTATATATATATATATATAATATTATATATATATATATATATACATATATACACACACACACACACACACAATATATGAATATAATGGTATATCGTTTTTTTTTTTCTTTATTCATTATTCTTTTAATGTTAACCTAACCCTAACTCAGCCTCGCCTCTTCATTACGACATTACTCTAATTTTATTTCAACCGTGCCTCCCTCACTAACTCAGCCTCTTCTCTTCAGACTTCACCCTCTTCGGTCTTCTCTTCTCCTCTCGCCTCTATGAGTCTGTGACACTCTTCGCCTCTCCCAAACTCTCGCCTCCCAATCTCTCGTCTCTAAATCCAACACCTCTCAACCATCATTCACCAGATTCGAAGGAACGACGGCCTCTGTGTATCGAAGCAACGGCGACCTCTTCGACTGGATCTACCTCTTTTCCGGTGAGTTCACAAGATTTTTGAATGAATCTTCTTATTCTCTTCTTCTCTGAACATTTTTTACATGGATCTACTTATTCTCTTCTCTTCTGAACATTTTTTACATGGATCTACTTAATTTTATGATTTTATCTACATATTTTAATTTTTGTTTTGTATAGAAGTTCCCGTAAGTTACCAAATATTTTACTTAATTTTTTGTAATGATTTTATCTAATGTGTGTATACATATATATATATTCTACTTTTAGATTTAAGTTACCAAATATGAAATAAAAACAGTTTTGAAAGATATTGATCATATTTCATTATTTCGTAGATAAAATAGATAAACAGTTTTGGTGTTTTTTGTAATATGAAATACCAAAATAAAATTTTAATTTTTGTTTTGTATACAACATTTTTTGTAATGATTTTATTTCAGTATTTTTTTATGAATTTAACAACAAAAATATAAAATAGAAACAGTTTTGAAAGATATTTCGTAGATAAACAGTTTCGTGGATAAACAGTTTTGGTATTTTTTGTAATATGAAATACCAAAAATAAAATTTTAATTTTTGTTTTGTATAGAACATTTTTTGTAACACAACATGTGGTCATCCATGCGCGCGTACAGACAAATTTTATTACATTTGAAAAACATGTTATTGTGTTGCAGTTCTATTCCAACTTTCTTGTTTTCAACCAATTAAAGATAATAGTTATTTTAAAGCTTTCATAGTCATTTTAGTTTCTCTTTAGTGACTCTTTAATAATTGCGACCATCTCTGACCAGTATAACACATTAGAAGAAAACATATAAACTACTTCTATAACTAATTTTATTTCAGTATTTTTTTATAAATTTAACATCCAGTATTTCAGTTTCGTAGATAAATAGTTTTGGTATTTTTTATTTAATTTATTTTTTTATGTAGAAAGTTCTAAATCTAATTTTATGGCAATCTTCCACTAATTTTTGTAACAATTTCTTTTCCTGACAGATGACAACTGCAGAAGTTACTGTTACTGGCACCAATGATGATGATTTAAACACGCAGGTATGTCCTACCAAAAAACGTTTCATATATGATGTTTGGGACCATTTCACAAAAGAGAAAGGCCCTAACTATACTAAGTCGAAATGTAATGTGAAATGCAACTATTGTAGTGCATCTTATTCATGGTCTAGTGGAAATGGGACAAGTACATTGAGGAACCACATAAGTAGATGCCAACAATATCCATTTAATGTTGACAAGAAACAAAAACTCATTTTGTTTCAGTCAACTACTGAAGGAGAGGGTGTTATGGTTTCTTGGAAATTTGATGAAGAGTTGTGTAGACAAACACTTACCAAAATGATTATCATTGATGAATTACCTTTCAAGTTTGTTGAACGTGAAGGTTTTCGTTATTTTCTTAGTGTCTTGCAACCAAAATTCAAATTGTTGTCACGTTTTACTGTAGTTAGGGACTGTTTGGCATTGTATGCTATAGAAAAGAAGAAGTTGAAAACCTTAGTGAGTCAACTCAATCAAAGAATTTGTTTCACCACTGATATATGGACGTCAATTCAAAATCTTTCTTATATGTGTCTCACGGCTAATTTCATTGATAAGAATTGGACCTTACACAAAAGAATTCTGAATTTTTGTATAATGCCTAGTCACAAGGGTAAGGAAATTGGTCGTGTAGTTGAGACTTGTTTGCTTGATTGGGGTATAGACAAATTGTGTACACTCACGGTTGATAATGCTAGTTCAAATGATCTTGCGGTTGCATATTTGAAAGAAAATAAGCTTTCTAGGAATGTTGGCTTTTTCCTTTTAGGTGGTGAATGTTTTCATATGAGGTGTTGTGCACATATATTGAATTTGATTGTGAAAGATGGTTTGAGTGATGTAAATGGTTCAATAGTTCGAATTCGTGAGGCTATGAAGTATGTTAGGAGTTCTCCACAACGGGGAGAGCGTTTTCAAGCATGTGTGAAGAGGGAGAATATAACATTTAAGTCACATTTGTGCCTAAATGTTTCAACTAGATGGAATTCCACATACCTTATGTTAGAGGTAGCCGTAAAGTTTCAAAAAACTTTTGAAAGGTTAGAAGATGATGATATTCAATTCCTACCGGAAGTTAATAATAAAGCTCCTTCTAGTACTGATTGGGAATATGCTCGAGTTTTGATTGTTTTTTTAAAAAAAATTTATGACGCCACTAACAAGCTTTTCGGATCTTTGTATGTTACTTCCAATAGATATTTTCATGAAGTGTTGGGAATTGAAAAGTCGTTAAATACATGGTCAAAGAGTCCCGATATTTGGTTAAGTAATATGGCAACAAAAATGAAAATTAAATTTGACAAATATTGGGGAAGCATTGAAAAAGTGAACATGTTGGTGGTGCTTGCGGTTGTGCTGGATCCTCGTTATAAATTGAAATTTGTGGAATTTTGTTATTCCCAACTTTATTCTATTGAAATGGTTCATAATCTTAGTAAAAAGGTAATGGATACATTCAACTGCATTTTTAGTGAATATGTAAAGTTTCATGCATTTACTTCAAGTTCTAGTGGAACAAGTAATATTGCAAATGAGGTGGGAGTTGATGATGGAAATGTGGAAGATGATTTTTCCTCTTTGTACATAAAGTGCAAGATACAAAAAGAAAGTTCTACTCCCAAGTCGGAAGTGGAAAAATATTTGGAGGAAGCTTGTGAAGATGTTGTTCCAGAATTTGACATCTTGAATTGGTGGAAGGTGAACGGAAGTAGGTATACAATACTCTCTGAAATTGCAAGAGATATTCTAGCTGTTCCAGTCTCTACTGTTGCTTCGGAGTCCGCTTTTAGCACTGGAGGTCGTGTGCTTGATCAATTTCGTAGTTCTTTAACTCCAAAGCTTGTGGAATGCTTAATTTGTACACAAGATTGGTTACAGGCTTCACCAACACCAATTGATGTTGAAGAAAAGTTGGAGCAACTTGAACAATACGACTCTGGTAAGTGTTAACAATTTGTTACATTTTTATTCAATTTATAAATAAATATTATATTATGGATTTTTAATTAAATTATGTTATTTTGTAGATGTGACTACAGTTTCATATTCAGATTGAGAACTAGCCTTGCTTGTTGCCATTTTCAGACTTATTTTGCTGCTAGTCAAGACTGTTGTTTAATGTTTTATTGTGCTATTTTTTTTCTCTATGCTAATGAGTTACTGGGCAACTATTTAAGTATTTTGTTTTGTTCTATTTGGATACTTTACATTTGGTACTGTAATATTATTTTCACTTCTGGATGGTTTACAATTTTTTTTTTTTGTTATTAGGTAATTTAAGTTTGTGGTGGTATTTATATAGGCCAAATATATTTTGAAATTTTATTGCTGTTATATAAATCTATTGCTGTTATAATTGTTATTAAGTATATGGATTTACAAATCTACTATATTGCTGATAATGGGCCATAATTGAATGCTGATAATTGGCCATAATTGAATGGGTTGTTTGAAAAGCCCAATCCGTGGGAACCGGTCCGATCCGATCTGTTAACTCATGGATCAGTTTGGTTCGGATTGAATGCCCCCACGGATCGGTTCGGTTTCAGTTTTAACCAATCCGTGGGGACCGGTTCGGCTTGGAATTTACCCCGAAACCGATCCGAACCGTGATCACCCCTAATTAATTAAGAGTAGAATAAATGAAATATAACTGAAATTTAAATAAATAACTTCTACTATAGAATTAATAAAACCAATGGTCTCACCTCACTAATTTCGTACAAACAACCCAACAACACTCTCTTTTCCTTTTTCCTTTTCTCTCTTCCTTTCTCACTCTTTTCCCTCTCCCTATTCTCTTTGCTGGTCTGGCTAAGCTCACTATTTTCTATTTTCCTTTTTCTTCTTCATTTCTCTTTGGTTCTGTTGTGAAGACCCACCACCGCCTTATAATAAACTTTTATAGAAACCTTCATATACCTATTTAATATTATTTTGAAAACAATTACTGGGCACCAAACAAGCTTCCAGCGGAACTTTAAAACCAACAATATATATATATATATATATATATATATAACGCCAGCACATATCTATCACATACCAGGACAGTTCACATTCCTTAACTACCTACCACGCCAACACGTGTCCATTAGTCACCATATATGGGTATATATCTTTTATTAAAATAAAGACTTTTAGAGGATAAAAAGCTCCACTACAATTCCATCTTATCAATCCTATATATACCTATCAATCTGTAACTACGTGTTATGTGTGTGAGTTAGTGCTGGCAGCTTAATTCTTAGTCACCAATATAAAAAGATAGAACTTTGAATGTAACCGTATTAAATATAATAATATATATACTAAAGGTATTCATCAAATCTAACAATTTTGCTTATTATTGATTTTTCTTTTTGTTTCTTTTTTTTCCATTCACTTGACTGTTACTACTTTAATTAATAAGTTTTAACACAACAAAACTTCACAAAACAGGCCACATCATAAAATATTCATATATAATCATGTCAAACTAAAATAAAATTATGTTAATGAAATTAATTTTGTATCGGGGTCTGACAATAAGACTGTAATTCTTGTTTTAAAAATTAATTAATCATGGTTTGTAAGAGGGGCGGCAGCGGCAACGGCAACAGCAGTAGAGGGGACGACAGAGAGAGAAAGAGAAAGAAGAGAGAGAGAAAAGAGAAAAAAAAAAATAATTATTTTATTTTATTTTATTTTGGGTTTTGGGTTTAGCCCGAGTCCAACCCGAATATGTCTAGGTTTTGACAAAATTTAATCCGAACATGAGCCCAATTTGTAAATGTAAAGTCCAAATTTCAAAATTTCAGGTTGAGTTTGGGTTGAGTTGAGTTAGTCCACCCAAGTTGCAGCCCTACTTAACATTGGTGCATTAGATCCATGGACTCTTTAGAAATTCACTTTCTAATTAAGGTTGCATTACAAATACGTAACGGTTGAGTAATGAGTCTGAGTGCAAGCCAACATGGAATTAGAATTGGCATTTTTATTGACTTCATTCACCTCGATATACGTAACAAGAGTCCTCGCTCCCAGAACCCATGACTTTAATTTCCAGACACACACATATATTTATTGTTCTACAAACCCACTTCATGTTGCAAATGCTCGTACATGAAGACATATTAGTTAATAATACCTCGTAAAATATAAGGCGTTCGGTGATTTTTTGTTTTTTGCAGTAGCCTCTTTTGCTAATAGAAGAGAATCATGAGTAGGAGTAACATGTAGTTTACCCTTTCAATAGAGATTTGTAAATTCAGGCGTCAAAGGAGGATATGAGTCATATCATGGAAAAAAAATAGACGAGATATGAGGAGAGAACCAACCGAGCATATGGATATGGCTGAAAACTCAAATGGCGTATGGAAGGAGAACGAGTGGCAAGATGAATTCAGAGAAAAAAAGAATTGGGCTGAATTAAAAAATTGGTTTAAATAATGGACAAGATATAGATTTTACTTAAAAAGTGTTTCACTTGTGAGAACTGAATTTGAAAGTAGGTTTTCTTGGCTTCTTTAAAACGGGCTTCTAAACCATTAAATATTTTTAAAAGTCTGTTTCAGAAATTTTACTAAACACTCATTATAATTGGCAAATGACTTTCTGGGCCTGGAAGCTCGTTTTGAGCCTAGAGGAAGCCCAGCCAAACAAGCAATTTGTAAGTTTTGGGTTGGTCTATGGGCCTTTATCTTTTAATATTTTTGGGTTTAGTCTGATTATTTTTTTGGGCCACACACTTCATCCAACTGGGCTTGTACATTAGTCAATACCCTTTCATTTTAGTAGTAATATTTTGTGCATGTCGATCAAACTATTTTACAATTACATTTTGTTTGGAAAAACTCATATTGGAATATACTTGGCTTAAAAGAATTGTATTAGTAATCTGACAAGAACAAGTTCAAAGCTATTGAATATATATATTGGAAGTATGATCGAGTAGGACTAACATGGACAGCTAGTACTACAAAATGGTGAGGAAGTTCAGATGGGAAAAGCTACTACCAGATGAGAATACCCTATATGTATATTTACTTTATAACCACAATGGGCTTGTTTATACTGGAATACAATTATTGGGGTAGAAAAAAAAAAAAAAAAAAAAAAAAACACTAAAATACAATCTGGGCTTGCATATATACCGTCAAGTAATCATATATATCATTCACAACTGTGACTTGTAGAGTCTGGGTTTTGACAAAACCCAATTCAATTTGATTTGTGAATTTAAAGTTTAAATTTAAAAATTTTTGAACTGAGTTTGGGTTGGGTTAGCCGGCCCAAGTTGCACTTCTAATGGATATATAAGTACTAAATAATAGGCTTCTGTGTGTAGTATGTGTGATACCTAGGTTTCATGTAATTTTCTTTTTAATAATTGGGTTGATGTGTTCTTAGTTTATGTTATGAATCAGCGCTATTTTATTTTATGGAATCAAAGTTATTTTTCTTTTCTAAGAAGGTTATCATATTTTAAAAAATATATAATAGAATAATTTCACTTACCTCTCTCGAGATTAGGCCTAATTACAGACAACAATCCTAAACTTTCAAAAATTACAAAAACCTCCTCTCAATGTGACCGGTAATAAATTCTAATAAAATCCTTATTAAATGACTAAGATATTCTTATTTTATAAAATAAAAAATTAACAAAATGACAAAATCACCCACCCAGCTTTCCCCTTAGAACATTTCTCTTCTCTCTCCAACATCTATTCACTATCTTTTTATCAACCACCCACCACCTCCGCTACACCTCTGCCACTTCAACCCACCATTCTCGTTACCCATTGCCCACCACTTTCTCAGGTATTTCTCCTATGAGTCGTCGTCGGGGAGGGCGGTGGCGTGGTCGCAGTAGATGCCTGACCATGAACATGGATATGGGTTGAATCGGTTCCACTTGAAGGTGTGACTGTGGATGGTGCGCTGAGGAGGAGGAGGTTGCTCTGTCGGCAGCAAGAGGCTCCATCGATTCCGGCGACCATAGCCTCCATCGATTCCAATCCTGCCAACTATTAGTTAATTTGTTAGAATCTATCATCTGTCACATTGAACCATTTTCTCTTTGCTTTTCATCTCTTTTTTTTTTTTTTACTTTCGGGGTGGGGGCATAGTCACACTGCAACGAAGTCAATTAAACACAGTACTAAATTAGACACCTTATTTGAGCTTTGGCCTTAAATTTCAAACATGTGCACAACTCATCTTCAAGGAATTTTGCAGGAGGAAATTTCAATCCATCAATTTCCTTTTAAAATCAAAATTCTTAAAAGAAAAAGTGGTTTCGTTTGGGAGAAGCAAAAATGAACCCACATAAATAAACCCATAAACATATAACTTAAAGTTTAGGTGATACAAATGAAAAAAAAAAAAAAAAAATTGGATGAATTGGTGCAGCTTAGGTTCAAATTTATTGCAATTTAATGACAATTTATATATGAAACAACTATTAAACATAAATCCAAGTAGCGAAGCCCAATTTGTGGCGATCAAAGCAAATGCCAGAAGACGCGGGTGATGGAGGTGGTGGGTCTGTAGAGAGAAAGAATGGGTGGTGGGTCTGTAGAGAGAATGAAAGAGGAGAGATAGAGTTTGTATGTGTGTATATATATACACCATTAAAAATGGGTAGTGGTGGGTGGGTATGTAGAGAGAGAGAGAAATGGGTGGTGGTGGTGGTGGTGGTGGTGGGTCTAGAGAGAGAATGAAACAGAAGAGAGAGTTTATACATAGGCACACATTGTACAATTAAAAATATAAGGACATATGTGCATGTATCTGTTTAAAATTATCCTTGTCATGATTTTAAGGGTAAATGTGATATTTCACATTAAAAAATGACATAAGCAAAAAAAGCCATTGACCCGTTGACTGTTACCGAAAGAGGCAAAGTGTTATGTTGGAGCTAACCTCAAGGGAGGTACTTGTAATTTTTGAAACGTTAGGAGCACCGTGTATAATTAGACCTAACTTCAAGAACGGTAAGTGAAATTATTTCAATATATAATTAATTAATTCTTTTTTTAATAATTGGATTGATATGTTAATATACCATTGGTTAAAACTTGAATGCAAAATGATATAGGATTCAAAAATTTGATGCTATCACTGTTTTATGTGACTAAGAATGGCGTGATCTCAACTTACATAAATCTAAGCGGAGGTTAATTGTGAATTTGTAACCTATAATTTACCTTTTCCACTACAAGAACTTTAGTCGGAAAGCAAATGATCAGTAAATTACTCGTTCTTAAAAAAAGAAAAACTGGTTATGGACAACAATCAAATGGTTTTGTATTTGCAAAATTAATTTGACGACAATCATTGCTCAAATATTGAGGTGAGTCCGTTATTTCGTTTGATAGAAAATCAATTGTTTGTAAGGTAAGGTATTATTGATGGGTTGGGGTTTCAAGTGTCACATTTGATCTCTGTAGGCCTGTTTCCTAACTGGGCTATGCCATAGGCTTTTATCTTTTAGATTTTTGGGTTATTCTTATTGTTTTTATTTAGGCTCAGTTTGGTAAAGTGGGTTTGAAGGGAAATGGAAGGGAAGGTGATGGAGGGTTATAAAAAAATTGTGTTTGGGTAAAATTGGTGGAAGGGAAGGAAAGGAGAGGGAAGGGTTTGGAGGGTTAAGGCAAGGCTTGAACAGTAGATTTGTTAACCTCTCAAAAATGGGCGGAAACGGAAGGAAAAGAAAGGCAATGGCACATGTGATACTCTTGATGCCAATTTTACCCACACAGAATCAAGGATTTAGTTAGCAAAACAAGAATTACAGACCTTGATTGGTTGATTTAGCAAAACAAAACCCATACATATAAGTTAGTCGTTGCACAGAGAAAGAGAGGGGGGAAGCTTACAGCGGCTATAACTTGCGTACAGTGAACCCGAACTGGAACAGCGGGCGATGGAAACGGCGAACCCAAACTGGAACAGCGGGCAAGGGAAACTGAAAGATATGGGTTTTGATTTTTAGAACAATCTGAAACAATATGCGGATATGGGTTTTGAACCTTTGATTCTTGCAAACGATAGATAAACATATGGGTTTGGAACTTGGATTGTTGTAGTTTTGTGGTTTGCAGTTGCAGAAGAGAGATAGTGTTGCAGAGAGAGAATGAGAATAGAGATGGAGGCGGGGATCCTAAAATGATTAACCCTAAAAATATTATATTTATATTAATATATTTCTTTTCTTTTTCTTTTCTTTTATTTTTATTTTTATTTTTTTACAAATATTACATACTTAAATTATTAATTTTTATTTTAAATTATAAAAGGGTATAATAGTAAATTTACAGACCCACCCTACCAAACATAGCCTTAGACTTGCTTGCTAACTGGGCTGGACTGTTGAGGAACAAAATTGGGATAATTTCACTTACCTCCCTCGAGGTTAGGCTTAATTACAGACAGTACCCCTAACGTTTCAAAAATTACAAAGACCTCTCTTTAATGGGATCGGAGTTAGATTCCGGTAAAGTATTTGTTAAATGACTAAAATACCCTTATTTTATAAAATCAAAAATTTAACAAAATACTAAATTACAAAATTAACCACCAAACTCTATACCCATACCATCTTTCTCCCTTTTCCAATATCTATTCACTCTCTCTGTTTTTATATCACCACCACCACAATCAGCTTTTATCAATTCATTTGAAAGAATTTAGGTGCAAGGTCTACTTGAACTGTTAAACACAGAGAACCTTTGGCAAAACTTTTCAAAGAAATTATTTTATCCTTATTATATATATATATATATATATATATACACACACACACACACAATACATTACTGAATCATTCATAAACCCTCATTTGATCTTCTCTTTTCTTTTTATTCAACACTTCTTTCCTTTCTATTAATCTGAAACTTCTCTCTCTAGCCAAAGAATGACTGATTTAGTCAGGTCAGACTCATCACCAACTAGGTTCAGATCACACCATTCACAATGGGTGATCTACCAGAGACCAAGTCTAGTACCAACTAGTTCTCGCCATCACCACCAAACTCACATTCTTCATCAGCTGGGCTACCTAAATCCAACCAAAACTCAGATCCAAAAGAGCCCGAATCAGAAACGAAGTACGAGGGGAGATAGAGCAAACACGGTTTATACACGGGTCCGAATGAGGACATGGGGCAAATGGAAATTTGAGATTCGTGAGCCCAGAAAAAAGTCAAGGATCTAGCTCGAAACTTTCGCAACCCCCGAAATCGCGGCCCGAACTCACCGAGTTGCTTATCCGGCCCACCTCATGATCTCCACGTGATGTCCAAGGTGGCGTCAATGGACCACCTCAACCCTCCGCCACCACCGTCATCGACGTCATCGTCGTTTATGTCGGAACTTGCAACACCGAATGAACTGACCGAGATAGTTGAGCTACCGAGTCTTGGAACAGGTTACGACTCAGCAGAGTTGAGAAACGATTTCACGTTTGTTGACTCGTTAGATGGATGGGTAAATCGGTCGTGGTTGTACAGTGCAATAGTTGGGTTACAACTCGTTCTCACATGGCGATGAAAAGATGACTGAAACACGCCGGCGACGAACTGTTTGGCAGCAGGCGGCGGCGATGCAAGGATTGTTGACGACGATGGCGAGCTGTCGGCGAGGACTGGATTTACCGGCGGGCCGCGGAGTTACTTAAAAATTGTTCCTTGGTTTATGTTCATCCTAGGGCTTGTGGTTGATGGGTTTGTTTAGGAGGATAATGGGTCTCTAAATCTAAGGCAAGATTGAGGTAGGTGGAGGAGGAGGAGGGTTATAAAAGAGAGAGAAGGTAGTATTATGCAGACACAGTGTGGGTTATAAAGATATCATGGGCTTTTTTGTCTTTTTATTCTTGGTATATTGGGTATTTTAATATAAAAGTAAGGGTTAAAATGTCTTTGCATATATAGTAAGGGCAAATGTGGTATTACAGGGTTAAAAATAGCTGAGGTCATTATTGACCAGCGTTGGCTCTTACCGGAGGGGCTAAGTGTTACGACGGAGCAAACCTTGAGGGAAGGCGGTGTAATTTTTTAAACATTAGAGATACCGCCTGTAATTAGGTCTAACCTCAGGGGAGGTAAGTGTAATTACCCCAACAAAATTTGTATATAAGATACAGCGATCATAACTTCATAGCCGAATTAAATATGGGCTAACCCATTATATGCCCCGTACAATAGGAGCACTTAAAACTTGTATTTAAAAAACGCAGGTTTCGGTGTCAGTCTAATCCAATCTCAAACTCTCTTGGAGCGTGACCAAACGGGCCCATTATTTGAATGTTTGAGTTGGGCCATAAGCCCTTTTCTTTTAGTTATTTGGGCTTAATCTGCTTGTTTCTGTTTAGGCCTTGACCTTTCTATCATTGTGGCTTTCTCTGCTTTCCTTCCTAGCCCAAACGAGCTTCTACATTTTATATCAGGGCAATACACTTTGCTTAACCTTTCAAAAAAACAATAATATGGTACTGAGATCAATGGGTCATTTGTCAGGGCATGTAAATAATGATCTCCTAAAACACAAAAAACAGTCAAATGCATGTATAATTATAATATTTTGTGCACTTTAATTTGTTTAAGCGAACATTTCATTTGTTATGTTTGGAACCACTGAGTTTTCAATTTAAAATTGAAAAAATTTAGTTGTACTAAATTCAATTCTAAATGCAATATATATATATATATATATATATATATATATTTACCCTAAGTTTTATTTTAGAATACAAGTTGTTATTTAAATATATATAACTATTTGTTATTATTTGTAATGGTTACTATTTGTTATTATATTGGATTTCCTCTAACGCATTGATATTTAGTTCATTTTCGAACACATAATTGGGTTCGAACTTAACATTTCATATTATTCGTGCAAATTTTTTATTTTTTTTTTCCCTAATCTTATATGTGAAGAATTTACACTGATTTAAAATTTTCAATTCACAAGAGGGCATTTTTCTTATGAACTCCGGCCAGGTTTTTAGCGCTCTGTCGTATTCTGCTTTTGCTAGTCAATATTTTAACACCGACCTGCTTTAATAAGTGAGCTGAATTTGAAGGTAACATTTGGGCTTGTTTCCCAACTGGGCTGGGCTGGGCTGTTGAGAAAATTAAAGCTAAATTTGTAAGTGTAACATTTGGTCTTTCTTTCTAACTGGTCTGGGCTGTTGAGAAAATAAAAGCTACATTTGTAAGTGTAACATTTGGGCTTGCTTTCTAAGTGGGCGGGGGAGTTGAGAAAATAAATTATGTATCTACCTACAAAAAAATATAGATTCATAGCCAAATTGAACGTGGACTTAACTGTCCGTAGCTGTATGATAGTATAATAGGAGCACTTAAACCCAAAAGCACTTGTATTTAGAAAACGCACATGCTTGATATTATTCTGATCCAATCTCAAGCTCTCTTGGAGCGTGACCATCCGGGCCCATAATTTGAATGTTTAAGTTGGGCCATAAGCCTTTTTTTTTATTTTTTATTTTTATCTATCTTAATCTGATTTTTTTGTTTTTTTTTGGGCCCCGAACTAACTATAACTTTCTGTGCTTTCCTTCGTAGTCCAAACGAGCTTGTACAAAAATTCATAGCCCAATTAAACAGAGTCCAGAGAATTATAAATTATTGATTCGTTAACTATAGAACAATAAAATATCACCATAGCATTTTAGTTTTCTTTTTTCAATGTTTTTCAAGGGATTCAGCTTGCATGCGACCTCAAACTAATCAGTATCAACGTCTTCTTCACCTGCCTGCCGAAAGCAACCAATAACAATAATAATAAGGATAATTTTTTTATTTAGGGAATGCAAATTCCACTGATAGCTAGAAATTTTTATATTCAGAAACAATAATAGATGGCATAAACACGCACAAGTGTGTGTCTCCGTGTGAGTGTATTTGTCGATTCTGTGATACATGGGAATGCAAGCACCATTTGTAAACAAATCGCAGTATAATATATAGATCCATCTCTTATGTGAATCAGTGTATTCACTTGTATCATAAGCTTCTTTTAATTACCATCTCTATTCTTTGTATATAATTGTTGATTATGTTATTTTTAAATGATATTTTTAACAAATCTTATAATAATAATAAGAAGAATATATATTTTTTTCTTGAGAAGAAGAATGTTAAATTAAAAATTAAGGCTCCGTTTGTTTCGACGTAAAATATTTTTTCCAGAAAATATTTTTATTTTTTTGATAAAATATTTTTTTTATTTGTGTTTTTTGGTATTTGACAAAGGTCTAGGTTAAGGTTGAAGTTGATATTATGCCAAATTGGGTGAAATAGTTAGGTTATCGTAAACTTGTATATTAGAGTTTGATCACATCTTTCAATATTCGGGATATACAAAAACTATCCTAAATAGGTAACATACTACATATGTCATAATAGGTAAAAACTTATTTGTTTATGACCCAAACCATTTAAGGTCAGCCCAAACTCGTTTATCTCATGTCGTGTTAGCGGGTCGTGTTGTAATTTTTCATCCCTACTTTCAAGGCAATAAATTACTCAAAAAATGTAGAAAAAATAAAAAATAAAAAAATAATACGAAATAGATGATTGTCTTCAAAGCAAATCCAAGACTCGATTGGTGCTCGAATAATCCTCGGACTGGGATGTGCCTGCATTATTCTGATTGTTATTTGGGCTTAGCCTATTCTTGTCTTCGGCTGGGCTGATTACTCAACTAGTACCATGCTTTGTTCCATGTTTCCAATGAATTATTAATCCCAACAACAAATAAAATGGGGTGAGTTTTGCAGATCAATTTATCCAATTCACTTTTCCACTCATCAATGCTTCTTTTACATAAAAGAGTGTTGTGCGGAAGCGTTCCCGAACAGATGTACCCACAAAGATGGGATATCCAAGTAATAATCAGAATTAAAATGACAGTAAAAATAACATGCCACAAGACAGGATTTATACGTGGTTCACTCTCCCAAGAGGGCTACGTCCACAACCGATGACGATCCGTATCACTATAAAGAAGAAGATTACAAATTGAAGAACTTTTTGGTTCTTCCCCACAATAATCTCTTTTCTCACACCTCTTACTCACCCTCAAAGAAGACTTACACAACACTCTCAAGAAATACCCTGAATAATATATGGTTTACACAAAGAAGAAAACCCACCCAAAAAACAAGCTTCAAGTTTCACTTGAAGATTGCATACACAAAAGGATTTTCTCATAAACAAAAAACCAATATACTCCCTTGATCCAAATTCACCCTTTCTTGAATGCCTCTTAGATGATTTTTGGATGATTGAACCTATGAGATACAAGGGCTATTTATAGCCAAAATTCTCCATTTACAGATGTTAGCGATGACATATTCAACGCTTGATGATGTAAGCGATGACATATGCAAAGCTTGATGACGTAAGCAATGACATAGCAAAGCCTGATGATATAAGCGATGCTATAACCTTCTAGAAATGAGCCATTTTTCCTTGGCGAAATTTCACCACCTTAGTATAAATGGTAAGACAATACCATAACGAGTCTTCCTTCATTGCAATGTGAGCAATAACACAATCATCATCTCCAACAAAATAAATCAATAAAGAATTTTAGTTAAGTTTGACTCATCCTCAAACTTAACCCTTGGGCTCTTAAACTTCAACCCATGCATGCCTTGTGCAACCACAAGCATACTCGCAATATTTCTGTCAAACTCTAAATGCTTACTAAAAGTACCATCGGAAACTCTAAGTTTGAATTCTACTTTAGCAACCTTCTCCAACCGCCCATAAACCACCGGTTGGTAATGAAAAGTCATCTTTTCACCCTTGTGGAGAATAGGACGTCCTTGACTTTTCTTCGCATCTCTATTGTGACCAACTACTTGCCTCCCACACATCTTAATGGCACTTGATCGAATGGACTATCTCATTGCCACTAAGATTATTGCAAGTCAATATCACACATGTCCACATGGGTCTGCCTCCCTGTAAGGACTGCTGCAATTTTGGTTGCCATTTGAAAACGGATTTCATTCTCCCATCACGTTGTGTAGTCCCCTCACAACCCTTTTGAGAACTAGGATCATAACTCCTCTTTCTAACTCTTCCTTTGCCAAGACTCGAATGAAGATTTCTGCTAACTGTGGAAGGCCTCGTAGAAGCTCCACCTGTTACTGTATTCCCTTGGAAAATATATAGATTTCTCACCTTAGTGCCCTGTAACACCACAAGAGAACCCATCACGACCATCATTGCTCCACCCTCTGTTACAACCTTGTAAACTTCGGAGTCTAGCACACTTACTGAAATAAGGTTCATTTTCAGATCTGGTACATGTCACACATCTGACAATGTTCTCACTAACCCGTCGCGTGTCTTGATCATGACTATTCCAATTCCCAAAATTTTGAAAGCTTTCCCATCCGCCGTCAAAATCGAACCACCTTTCACCACTTTATAGGAGGAGAAAGAATCCCTACTAGGACATATATGAACGGAACAACTAGAATCAAGAATCCAACTGTCATTAAATGACATACCTGAACACAATGTTGTCATAAGAACATATTCATCATTTTCCGAATCACTTGTATTAGTAGCTGCACAGAAGCTGCCTCTTGAACCTTCTCTTTGCCATTACCATTCTTTGCCTTCAATTTAGGAGAGTGCCTGATGATATGCCCTTTCTCGTGACAGTAGTAACATTCTAAATTTTTATGAGATCTAGATTTTCCTTTACTACCAGAACCCCTTGTCTCACTTCTACCTCTTACAAATAGACCCTCGACCTGTTCATCTCTATTACTCACTGACACCTTCTTTCTTAACTCTCGAGAGTTCAATAAGAATTTAACATCCTCCATACTAATGGTGTCCTTTCCATAGAGTAGTGTAGTAACAAAATGTTCGTTGGAAGGAGGCAAAAAACATAACAAAATAAGGGCTTGGTCTTCTTCCTCAATTTTAACATCAATATTTTCAAATCCATGATAATAGAGTTAAAATTATCAACATGATCTTTAAGAGATGTACCTTCTTTCATGTGAAGAGTGTGTAGTCTCTGTTTCAGATAAAGTTTGTTGGTGAGAGACTTCGTCATATACAAACTTTTCAATTTCAACCACAATTTTGCCCCCGTGTTTTCGTCAATGACTTCGCACAATACTTTGTCACCCAGACTAAAAAAGAATTGAACTGCGTGCTTTGTCATCAAGTTCCTCTTTGTCTTCATTTGACATATTTTCTGGCAACTTGTCTTTTCCCAAAAGCACCTTATTTAATCCTTACTGGATGAGCAAAGCCTGCATTTTAATGCGTCACATGTTGAAACTGATTGTACCATCAAATTTCTCAATCACGTATCTAGTCGTCATCATAAAAAACTTTCAAAAAATTTCTCGGTGAATAGTACCGTATTTATGAACAGTACTCGAATAGTATTTGTGAACAGTACCTACGTATGAACACTACTAGTGAAAAGTACCGTACACTTGTACAATATGTATTCACAATACCTGAACCCGAGCTCTCATACCAATTGTTGTGCTAAAGCATTCCCGAATAGATATACCCACAAAGATGGGATATCCAAGTAACAACCAGAATTAAAATGACAGTAAAAATAACACGCCACAAGATAGGATTTATACGTGGTTCACCCTTCTAATAGGGCTACGTCCACAACTGATGACTATTCGTATCACTATAAAGAAGAAGATTACAAATTAAAGAACTTATTGGTTCTTCCCCACAATAATCTCTCTTCTCACATCTCTTACTCACCCTCAAAGAAAAGTCACACAACACTCTTAAGAAATACCCCAAATAGTATATGGTTTACACAAAGAAGAAAACCCACCCAAAAAATAAGCTTCAAGTTTCACTTGAAGATTGCACACACAAAAGGATTTTCTCACACACACAAAACCAATATACTCCCTTAATCCAAATTCACCCTTTCTTGAATGCCGCTTGGATGATTTTTGAATGATTGAACCTATGAGATACAAGGGCTATTTATAGCCAAAATTCTCCCTTTGCAGATATAAACGATGACATATGTAAAGCTTGATGATGTAAGCGATGACATATGTAAAGCCTGATGATGTAAACGATGACATAGCAAAGCCTGATGATGTAAGCGATGACATAGCCTTCTAGAAATGAGCCATTTTTTAACGAAGAGATCCCAAAACTTGAAGAGTTAATCGAAGACCTTTTTGCAACCTTCCAATGGCATTCCTGTTAGTTTGTGACTACCTCTGCTGTCTTTGGTTGCTCGTCCAACTATAGCCTGGAATTTTGACCGAATTACTAAAAACCACTAAATTAACTAATAAAAAGACTGTTTAGGAATAAAGTTTGAGGGGCTTGCTGTTCTGGTTTTCAGCTGGAGTGGAACTGCTTTAGCCAAAACAGCTTGAAGTGAAAATGGAACTTAAGCTTTGGTTCTACTTGCTTAATGTATCTTAAGATATATCAATTTAGTTAGTCAAGTGATTATAATTCTCAGTTTTTTTAGCCCGTTGCAAATCTGGATTTCTTGCCATCTTATATGCTCCGGCAACTGGTTTTTTTTTTTTTTTTTTTTTTTTTTTTTTTTTTTTTTTTTTTTTTTTTTTTTTCTTTCTCAATGCGTGTTTGCATGTTTTTTTTTTTTGCCTGTCAAGTTATTTTCAGTGATAATCCAGTCAGGATGTTGACCACTGACGATCATATACTGTCTGAAGATTATCCACCTGTAAATAAATTCCCATCTAGACCTCTATTGTTGTCGAAGTCAAGGCCCTCAACTTTAGTTACACTTGTGAAAATTTGTCAAATTAGTGGAAAGTGGCTCTATTTACAAAACGCCAAGCGTTTGACCAAGTCAGTGGCAAATGGCGTTATTAGCCGATCATCAAACACTTGTGAAAATTTATCAAGTCAGTGGGAAAATGGCGTTATTAGCCAATCGCCAAACAGTTGTGAAAATTTATCAAATTAGTGGTAAGTGGCTCTATTTGCCGAACGCCAAGCGTTTGACCAATTCAATGGAAAATTATGTTATTTGCCGATCGCCAAACACTTGTGAAAATTGTGTTATTTGCCGATTGCCAAACACTTGTGAAAATTTATCAAATTAGTGGCAAGTGGCTCTATTTGCTGAACGCCAAGCACTTGACCAAGTTAGTGGCAAATGACGTTATTAGCCAATCGCCGAACACTTGTGAAAATTTATTAAATTAGCGGCAAGTGGTTCTATTTGCCAAATGCCAAGCATTTGACAAAGTTAGTGACAAATGGCGTTATTAGCCGATCGCCAAATAGTTGTGAAAATTTATCAAATTAGCGGCAAGTGGCTCTATTTGCCAAACGTCAAGCATTTGACAAAGTCAGTGGCAAATGGCATTATTAGTCGATCACCAAATAGTTGTGAAAATTTATTAAATTAGTGGCAAGTGACTCTATTTGCCAAATACCAAGCATTTGACTAATTTATACGAGGGGACGAATTATAATAATTTGTTACAACCTTAGACATAAACAAAGACAAGATAATTTTTCTAAATGAGACTCTCTAAAAGACTCGATGTACAAACCCTAATTATGAAGGATTAAAAATTAAGTGGGAGCGGGGATTTTTATACATTACCCCATGGCCTTCATTTTTATAACTATTGTAATTAGATCTTCAAAAATAAGGCTCCACGCATGATTTGAAGAGTCTGAGATTACAAGAATGGTTGTCTCATGAAAATAAAAATATTAAATGTTCAATGTAATTAGGTATTTAAAAATAAGGCTCCATGCATGATTTAAAGAGTTTAAGATTATACTGACAAGATATTTAATGTTTAATTTTTTGTTGGAGCATTAATAACGTTATACACTCAATCTAAAATCAATAGCTCCCCAATGGAATGGTCTACACTAGGTGATTTTAGAAAGGCTAAACATAATTGGGAATCATTTCATATATAGACGGCATTGTTTTAAGAGTTATGGAAATGATGGGATTTGCCTGCCAATAACAATAATTGACAAAATCGCTTGCATATGTAAAAATGTGTGCATGTGAGAGTGGTTCAGGTAACCTTTGAGGTCAAGTTTAAATTTTTAAAAACCACGTTTGACTCATCATGTGATTGTGATGCAAACCAAACACCCAACAAATAACAAATTCCACTTTCTTTAAACTAGTTTTGGAAATGTGTTTTGATATTGAAAGAAAGTAAAAACTAATCAAATACAAATATATGATCTTAAGTTACATAAAACGGGAGTCCAGTTTAAGAAATGTATAGTAGCAAAAGATTAAAAAATAATATTAATAATGCAAATGTAATATCGGGTTAAATCAAACTTTATCATTCAATGCATGATTTCACAAAAGCCCCAAAAGCAAAAACAAGATTCAACCAAATGCTCAATTTAAATCAGTCGATAAGATGAAATTTATAAGATAATAAAATTATGTTTTACGAAAATCATAACATGTCCTACTTTTATAAAGAAAAATACACATATACATAAAGTAATTTAGAGCCTAACACAACCATGCTCAATTTCTGTTGCTTCTTGGTTAAACATTCACACTAAATTCCATGCAGGTCAGTTCAAATGGTTAAAACTGAATGCAATGGGTTAGTTTAAATTAGAATGGGTGCAACCCTTTTGGAAAAAACTGAAAACTGGTTTTTAATATAAATACCAACCCATCTGAATAAGCACAGCAAACAAGACCAATTTCGCCATCTGAATTCTGAGTAAGCCCAACAAAGATTAAAATTAAAATCCAACTTTAATAAAAAATTAAATAGATTTTATAACCAAACCCAAGATCGAACCGGACAGGGCGCGCGCGTGTGTGGTAGATGGTTTGAACCCAAGCTTGCCTAGGTCCTCCCCCTCTTAAAAACTTGGGTGCCCTTAGGCCCAAACGCAAATCCCATACTTGGCTTATTTAAACTCCGGACTTGTATTATATTCATGAGATTATGCTTTCAATATTGAATAATAATGTCATTATAGCGTATAACGAGATGCACATTGAAGATTCGACATTTTATGCCTTGTATGTGTAACGAATCGCGTGTGTTTATTATATAAAAAAAAATATTTGGACCAGCAGCAGTCCGGACGAATGATCGCCCGGCGCTGAAGCTACTGTTCCTTTTGTCGGGAAAGAAAACTCACCCGGGTGATGATCGCCTATGGGTTGGGCGATAATTTTCCCAGACTGCTGCTAGTCCAAATATATATATTTTTATTTTTGAAAATACAATCTCAACCCGATTTTATGATGGTTTTGATAAATTTGAATACACAAAAGTCATAAAGCTGAATCAAATCACAATCACGGACAACCAAATCCTTAAAACACAAGTCCACTACGTAGCTCACACCTCACAACGTCGTCATTTTTTAGTATAACACGGCACATCATGGTTTTATTATAGTAGACAAATCCTTATTAGAGATTCTATGAGTTGTACGTAGCGGAATTTTTAGTTTTGTATTTTTATAAACAAGACCTTTTTAATGTATAAAGATTGAATCTTTGAAAGAAAATGAGAGTTTTGAGTTAAACTTATTCGAGTTCCCTATGAAATCGCGAATAGTGTTGATTGTTTACCTGGAAATGTTGTATGTGAACATAAGGTCTGAGCTTTTTGGCTCGGGGCTCGAGCTTTGTGGAACAGTGTTCGATCCCTTTAGTCTTGGCATGAGGTCCTAGGAGCATAGCTTTTCTGAAATCAACTCTTCAATTTCAGATGCCTTAAGGGCTTAAATTTTTGGGTTTTTGAAAAAATATTGCTCTTAGGTGACATTTCATCCAGATGCCCCTCCTAAGGCAACAAGTGTTCCAGTGGAAAGTCAACATGTAAAACACTAAGATTACAAACATGAAACAGCCCCTACCTCACTTAGAGATGAAAATCTCAAATCACACCAAAATCAAACTTCACCAAATGCGACGAAACTTTGGGGTTATGACGGGGATAACAAGGAGAGCAAGAAATCTTCTTGTGACAACCCTCTAAAGAACAAAGTCACTTTCCAATTTCTAAGAATCAACATTGATGGCATGTCATTGAACTCTCAAGAAACCAAAGCCTAAAGTGAAACCAAAGTCTAGCTTTATCCCAAAATAACTCGATATTTGAAAATTTATCTTTGCAAATTCCCACATAACTCAAAGTCTAGCTTTATGCCAAGTAGGTGAATCTATTAAAGATAATTTCATGGGTTATTAAAATAGAATGATGCACCAATAAATGGATATTCTGTGAAAAAACTCCCCTGCAAAAAGCATATGTCTGAAACCGGCACCTTCTTCTTCTTCTTGCTTTGGTCTCCAAAACCCTAATCTAGAGCAGTGCCGCTACAGGTAAACACATATCTGTTGGTGAATGAGCTTTATGTGGATCAGAGGGATAAGCAACATCTGCATATCCAATTAATTGAGAATTTAGCTCTTTTAAATAAAACAATCCTATTGTACCACAAAGATATCACAATATGTGTTTGATTCCATTCCAATGTCTGCGGGTTGGTGCAGAACTCTTAAGCTCTCTAGAATCCAAGGCAAACGAACTCAAATGGAAAAACTATGAAACGGTGTTCTAGATAAAGAATATAGGAAACTTTTGTCTTCAAGGATCCAGCCTCGACCCATAAGCACCATAAGCAGGTTGTAGGTCGGGTGGATGTCTACAATCACAAAGTTTTCCTTTAAAGTTATTTTGGCCGCGGTGATTAATAGTGTGATTACGCTTACGGGCTTTACCCTTTTCCCATATTTTGAGTGAGATTGTGAAACCTCTTTCTCACAACTTAAGTTGTTGACCCTAAGGATTTCATCCAAGGACAATCTAGTTGTTTTGATGATAACAAACCATTAATGGTGTTTAAGGACTAATGTTTACATTGAGTGTTATATAGATTATTCACATTCAAAGAATGACCTCAATGAAGCTATAAAGATCATTCCAAGAATTCCATTACTCAAGATCACATCTATGGAAAGCAAAGAAGACAAAAGAACATAAAGTTGCAAGGAACAAAATGTAAAGTCCATCGAAAGATAGCTTGGACTACAATGAGCAAGAAAGCAACTCAAAGGAAGCAAGAAAGCAAGAATACCTCAAAGCCTAAAGATCATGGACAAAGTTTGAAGAAATGGGTAGATAGGATGGTGAGTGTTTAGGATTAAAAGTATTTATGAATCCATTTGAAGCTCATTTCAATAGGACTATGCATATCATACATCATTCATATGCTCCTACATCCATTCGCAATAGACTATGCACTTTATTCACATCTAATTGACATATGAAGTTATTGCTAAAGAATGAGTTAGTACTTGCTTAAGCTTTGAAAGGACTCAACATTTAAGCTAGAAATTCTAGGACCATGCACATTAATCATAAGATTTATTTTGGTCCCTAGAAAGTAAAGGTAAATGCATTGAACTTAATCTTTCATCTTTAAAGCCCTTTATTACCATTATTTGGTAAATGACTCTAGGACACAATGCACTTGATATTTATCATCCTTATATGTCCATATACCCTTAGAAATTGGACTTGAACTAAATTGAACCATGCATCAAAGTCCTAGGTAATAGAAAGATGACTATCTCATAAGAAACATTTTTCAGCCCAGAAAATTTCCAAACTAGCCTGTAATAAAAGTGCTATAACTATTTTTGTAGTTGGAGTTTTTAATTAAGGCCAGGTGAATTAGAAATATGACTTCGAGCCCTTGATTTTAGACTTAAATTTCACCTAAAAAGGATTTGAATTGAATGAGATATGAGTATTACAAGATGCATGTCTTTGGACAGCGAAATTTTTGACTAGGTTGCACTTAAATAGACATAACTATTTCTATGGTGGAAATTTTTAAGTAAGGCAGGTGGCATTAGAAATCTGACTTCAAGGCAATGAATTTAGACTCAAATTTCACCTCGTTTGGAGTTTCAAGCACAACAAATGAGCTGCGTCCATGAAAACTAAAGCAAACTCTTTTCTGTCCAAAGGAGCTGCCTCCATGAAAACTAGAGCAGGCTCTTTTCTGTCAAATGGAGCCGCCTCCATTCAAGGTTGAGCCGGCTCCTTTCACTCTATAGCCTAGATTTGGTTCGTAGAACAATTTTTCTTGAAAAGAGTCGCCTCCTATTTTTGGGAGCCTGCTCTACTCATAATGGAGCCTCCTCTACTTAAAGTAGAGCCTGCTCCATTCATATTGGAGCCGCCTCCACTTTTGCAAATAGCCGGCTTCTTCTGAGAGATTTGAATTCCAATGGCAATTTTTGCATTTAATTCCTCCAACCACTTCTAACAGCTATATTGAGCTTCAAATTTCTATAAATACAGAGGGCTGGTTTGCTGAATTGTTACACCATTTGAGAGACATTATATTACATTGCAAAGAGAGCTTTTGTTCTCATCTTCTCTTCATCTCTCTCATTCACTCTTATTCTATCTTGAGAGGTTCTAGTAAAGATTAAAAGGGTTTTTGCTCTTGTTTTAATCTTCATAGAGTTTTTGCTCTATTATACACTTGAGAGATTCTATTGAATTCATAAGAGCTTATATTCTTCACATATTTCATCTTCTCTCATTCATTTCATTCATAGAATATTGAGTTTTATTTATATTCATATCTACTCTAGTTGTGAGTTTTGATTTGCATATCAATCTTTGAGAGATATATTTGTATGCAATAAATTTGATGTTCATTTGTAAGGGCTTGTGTTGTAATGACCCGGTCATTTGACTTCCTTTCTTTTTTCCTGAAATTTTACGGATAAATTTTTTTTCCATTTAATTTTCTATTTTGAGTTCAGTTTCTCATCTCATAGTGTCGTCTCGAGTGCTCAAAAATGGTTTCTGAGACATTTTCATTTGGATTGACAACTTTCTTTGAGGACCGAGTCATTTCCACATTTTTCGTTTTTCGACACTATGCACTATTTCGTCCTTTTCCTTTTTCTGTCTTATCCCCGTTTGTCAGTTTTTGGCACAACCTCACTTTTCGTGCTCGGAGTTAGATTTTGACTTCACATATCTTGATCTTGAGTGGTTTCCACGAAATACGTATCTTTACTTTTTCAAGAAAGTACCCTGGTTGCTCTTGGTGTCCATAGGGGCATGGATGCACAGTTCTTCAGGGGTTTTTCATAAATATCTTTTGAAGATATTTTATTTTAGGGGTTTTTAAGAAAATATTTTTGGAAGATATTTTCATTCGGGGCCATTAGTGCAGTTAACCCTTTTTGGAGGGGTCATTGTGCAATTAACGAAAGTTATTGCAAAAATACCTCTTCTGGAACCTGGATCCTCGTACAGGATTCATTTTCACATTTCGTCGAGTCGTGTACTCATGGAATTCCGTTCTGGTCGTTTTTCTCTAGTTTCAGAGTTTCTGACCCCGGTTGCCGCCGAACTTGTTCGGGGCATATCTCTCTGTTTGGGACTTGGTTTTTGACATTGTTTCTTCCTTTGTTCATATTTTCTCATTTTGAATCTTTTTTGTTCACAGAGTTTCGTCGTTTGAGTGCGTCTGCTCAAAATTTACTTTTTTGACCCGGCGGGACCCTCTCCGGGCACTTTTTGAGATTTCCTATAAATAGGGGGACTTAAAGTCAAAAAGTGATCTTCTCCCCTCTTCATGCACGACCTGGATCTGCCATGGCAGCCCAAGGGGGGCTGCAACCCTTCTCCTCTCATTTAAACCTCCTTCCCTTTGTTATAAAGTCATAGTGCCTTCGCGTTTTGTGTTTGTCTTGACCTCGCGCTTCTTTCACCCTTATTAGAACCTGTTTCCGACCATTTTTCGAGTTCGGGATTGAGGTCAAGTTTGGATTTTCATGCGGCTTCTTGTGGATTCTTGTTCCCGGTGTAGTCCCCGACAAAACCCTTCGGTATCGTCGGATTCGGAGCACTTTTGTTTCGGTGGGCTTTTGAGATTTCATCTCAAATTGAGGTAGGGGGTGTTATAATTTAATTTGTTATTATATAGCATGCTTGTGATGCTTATACAACTTATTTGCATGATTAAATATAAAATCTAGAGATTTTATTATTTATTTTTTTTGTACGCGATCTGATTTTTCCAGTTGCTCATGACTTGGTTTAAACATGCAGCATGATATTATATTGCCCCTTGATATGTTCATTGTCGTGTATTAAAATTCGAATATTTGAATAAGTATTAAAGCTTTTATTTAATATTTATCTTAGATGGAAGATTAATTCACATGGCCTTAACTAGCTTGAAATCAATATGTGTTAGCATATTATATTAGGCCCTAGCATGCTCTTCAACATATATTAAATTGAGAGTAATCGGAGTTGTTTTGAAATCTAAAAATATTTAATTAATTTGATTAATTAAATTATTCCAAGTGTACTATTCACTCCATTAGAACTCCGACTTGATATTCGTGATATACATGCTATGTAGTTTCACATATGTTTAATCTAGAATATTTGATTAGGTTTTGAAACCTTTTATTTATTATTTTTCTAGTATTAAAGTTTAATACTCATAGCCGTACCTTGCATGGAATGTACTTGTATCGTGCTAGTAAATCAAGTCTTGACATGTTGTATAACATATATTAATTTGAGATTATTTAGATGAATCTCAAAATCTAGAGATTTTAATTAAAGGAATTAATTGAAATCCATTCAATGGTTCCATGAGCTTGATTAAGTTTCTAACCTTGTATTCGTGTTTTCCATGATAAGTTCATTCACGTGTATCAAATCGAGAATAATCGGATAAGTTTTGAAACTTATATTTAATTAATTCCTTTGTATGGAACTTATTTCACATGGTTGTATCTTGCTTAGAATGAACTTGTAAATTGACATTGGACTTGCCTTGTGTAATGATTTACACACTTCGCATTTAACATCTTTCATGCATAGCGTGTAACGAATTGCACACTGAAGATTCGACATTCATCATATCATATTAATGCGAACTTAGGGCATGAATTGTATGTTTCAAAATATTGGTTGTGCATGAAACGTGGTTAATGTGTTTCTAGTATTTTGATACAATCTTGACTTGCACAACTTGTTGATTTTGGGACTTGGGATATTAATCAAGAATAGGGGAAGGTACCCTTGGGTTGATAATCCCTAAAGTGATCCGAAGACTAGGGGAAGCTACCCTTGGGTTGGTAACCCTAAAGTGATCTCAAGAGTACGGTTTTAATCCGGACGATATCCAAGTTTCCACACTGGTTGATTTCACTCTTTAAATTTCAAGTCGTTATTCTTTGAAGATTTAAACCTTGTCGTGTTATGTGAAATGCTCCAATCTTGTCATTTGCTGTAATGACCTGGTCATTTTCCTTCCTTTCATTTTTCCTGAAATTTTACGGATAAATTTTTTCCGTTTAATTTTCCTTTTTGAGTCCTGTTTCTCGTCACTTAGTGTCATCTCGAGTGCTTGGAAATGGTTTCCGAGACTCTTTCGTATGGATTGACAACTTCCTTTAAGGACCGAGTCATTTTCGCATTTTCACTTTTCGGACACTATTCACTTTTTGTCCTTTTCCCTATTTCGTCCTTTTCCCTGTTCTGTCTTTTCTCCGTTTGTCAGTTTTTGGCACAACCTCACTTTTTGTGCTCGGAGTTAGATTTTGACTTCACATATCTTGATCTTGAGTGGTTTCCACGAAATACATATCTTTACTTTTGCAAGAAAGTACTCTGGTTGCTCACGGTGTCCATAGGGGTATGGATGCACAATTCTTTGGAATTCTTTTCTTTTCTTGGGGTGTTTTTCATAAATATCTTTTGAAGATATTTTATTTCAGGGGTATCTAAGAAAATATCTTTTGGAAGATATTTTCATTCTGGGGCAACTTTGCAGTTAACCCTTTTTGTAGGGGTCATTGTGCAATTAACGAAAGTTATTGCAAAATACCTCGTCTGTTGCCTGGATTCTCGTACGAGATTCATTTTTATTTTTTGTTGACTCATAAATTCATAGAATTCCGTTCTGATCATTTTTCTCCAATTTCATAGTTTCTGGACTCGGTTGCTGCCGAACTTGTTCGGGGCATAACGTTCTGCTCGGGTCTCAGTTTTTGACGCCGTTTCTTTCATTGTTCATATTTTCTCATTTTGAATCTTTTTTTTCATGGAGTTTTGCCATTTGAGCGCGTTTGCTCAAATTCTACTTTTCCGGACCCGACGGGGCCAGTTCGGGGCACTTTATGAGATTTCTTTAAAAGAGGGGTGAAATATTTCATTTTTCATCTTCCCCACTCACCTTGCACGACCAGAGCTCCCATGGCAGCCCAAGGGAGGCTGCCACCACCTCTCTCCTCTTTTGAACTTCATTCCTTTGTTAAAAAGTTGAAGTGCCTTTACGTTTTGTGTTCGTGTTGACTACGCGCACCATTACCCCTTATTAGAAACCATTTCTGACCAAATTTCGAGTTCGGGATTGAGGTCAAGTTTGGATTTTCACGGGGCTTCTTGGGGATTCATATAGATCGTGTTGTCCCTGACAAAACCTAGGAGTTTCGTCGGATTCGGAGCCGTTTCAATCCGGTGGGGATTTGGGATTTTCATCTCAAATTGAGGTAGGGGATGTTCTAGGTTTAATTCTTGTTATATAGCATGATATTGATGCTTATATAACGTGATTACATGCTTAAATATAAAATCTAGAGATTTTATTATTTATTTTTCTTGTACGGGATCTGTTTTTCCCGGTTGTTCATGACTTAGTTTAAACATGTAGCATGATATTATATTACTCCTTGATATGCTCATTGTCGTGTATAAAAATTAGAACATTTGAACAAGTATTAAAACTTTTATTTAATATTTATCTTAAGTGAAAGATTAATTCACATGGCCTTAATTAGCTTGAAATCAATATGTGTTAGCATAATATATTAGGCCCTAGCATGCTCTTCAACATAGATTAAATTGAGAGTAATCGGAGTTGTTTTGAAATCTAAAAATATTTAATTAATTTGACTAATTAAATTATTCCGAGTGTACTATTCACTCCATTAGAATTCCGACTTGATATTCATGATATGCATGCTATGTAGTTTCACATATGTTTAATCTAGAATATTTGATTAGGTTTTGAAACCTTTCATTTATTATTTTTCTAGTATTAAAGTTTAATACTCATAGCTGTACCTTGCATGGAATGTACTTGTATTTCATGAGCTCTTAGCTTTTTATCAAGTATTATGACCTCTTGTATCTAGTATTTTGTATCTTGCATCTTGTATCTTAGTTTCGTTATTGTACTTAATGAACATGCACAATTGTCTTGGAATGTTTCAATTACACATGTGTATTTGATAAGTAATTGAATCATGTATCTTATACTTGTGGTATATCTATTTCAATGAACTCCATGCGCTATATATCTTGGTTGTTGTCTATATAGTTGCATACTATGATTTCTTGACATTTCACATGCCATTATAGTTGACTACTTAAGGCATGACTTGTGTGTTCCAAAATCTTGGTTGTGTATGAAATGTGGTAAATGCATATCTTGTATTTTGATACAACTTGTTGATTTTGGAACTTGGGATATCAATCAAGAATTGACATGGCTAGGACTGGGTTCTAGTATGGGGGAATGTCCCTCTACAACTATAGTGCGCACTAGGGGAAAGGTACCCATGGATTAGTAGCCCTAAATTGATCTCAAGAGTACGGTTTTAATCCGGGCGATATCCGAGTTTTCCACATTGGTTGATTTCACTCTTTAAATTTCAAGTTGCTATGCCTTCAAGATTTAAACTTTTCATGTATGTGAAATGCTCCATTCTTGTTTCATAGCATAGATTTTATGCCTTGTCGTGTAAATTAGAATGTTCTAATCTTGTCGTTAGCATAGATATTATGCCTTATTCGTGATTCAAGTATACTTCTTTTCGTGTTTTATGGAGTGTTCTGTCTTTGTCTACTTGCATAGATATTATTCTTCATTCTTGATTTTAAGTGTACTTCATGTCATGTATTCTATCCTTGTTTACTTGCATAGGTATCATGCCTAGTTCTTAATTCCGAGTATGCTTTTTGTCATGTTAATTGGTATGTCCCAATCATGTAAATTGCATTGATAATGTGATCCTTGTATTCTAGTGCAAACTTGTCGTGTTCTTGGATTGTCCCATATCTTGACTTGTTTCATACATGTATATGTATCATGATTCTTGTTGCTTATGCTCTAGGGTAGCTTAGGATGCTCCCTGAGTCTCATTGTGATATAGACGTTAGGTGGCATGAGCCCCTTTAACATGTTTCACCCTAAGGTGATAAAACTGTAAAACGCTAGATCGATGCATACTCATTTCCTATGAGTAGCTTTATGTTGCTCACCCCTACGTTACTGGGGCATATTTCAAGTAAGAAGACTTGGTTCGTGATGCTTAGCATTCCTTGGATGTCGTGTAGCTTTCAAGTTTCCATTTCATGCAAATGTTAGCATGAAATGTCATTTTGTAGACTTATATGTAAAACTTGTATTCTTTGATTCCATGTATGCAATGTGTACCTAAGTGCACTCCTTTCAATGTATTCAAAATGTATGAGATGAGGTCGGAGGCCATTGACATGTATATTGATTTTTTTGTAACTTCTAACTTGAAATATTAGGAAAATATTGAAAAACGCCAAGTCATTGTCTCACCATGGTTGCATCGGGTGTGGGAATTCTGTTTTCATTCTTTCATAGGGTCTTATAAATCATGTTTGAAGTGTGGCTAAGGGCCAAACGGTCATTTGACCCCGTTTTGTATTTTTGGATTCCGAGTTTCTATTCCAAGTTCCATTTTTGCCTTTTTGCCCATTGGGGGGTCGAATTTTGTATTGGTGGTATTTTTAAGTCGTGGACCATTATAGCATGTCCAAATAGGTAAGTTACGTTTGCGTGCATTGTTGTTTCCGGGCAAAACCTTATCGTTTGTGTTTTGAGCTTCCTATGGACTCATTTTGAAGTTTTGTTGCATAATCTGATTTTAGGGCACTTTGGGATTTTCATTTGGGAAATAAATTCCATTCTTGACATGGTCACTTAG
This sequence comes from Cornus florida, assembly GCF_030987335.1. NCBI lineage: Eukaryota > Viridiplantae > Streptophyta > Magnoliopsida > Cornales > Cornaceae > Cornus > Cornus florida. Next base: position 35,851,557 of record NW_026775577.1, on the reverse strand, counting down.
AAAACGTGATTTTAGGGGGGGTTTTTTCTTTGTGTTTTTTCATAAAATGTCATCTTAGTGCCGGAAATCCCGTGCAAAGTTCACTTTTCTGCTATACTTGTAGCAACTTTTTAACCCTCTTGCCCCTTTCTGATTTAGGGGCATTATGGGTATTCTACAGTGTAATTTTTTTGTTTTCTTCCATGTGTCAGGTAGAAAACATGATTTTAGGGGGGGTTTCTTCTTTGTGTTTTTGCAAACCAAATCGTTTTGATGCCGAAAACAACTCGCAGATCTGGAAACCTGGTGCGTTTCAGGTTTTTCCGGAAAAAGTGCTGATCTAAGGGGCATTTTGGGTATTTCACTTGTAAAATAAAATCTTCTCTTGACATGGTCATGTAAAAAACATGATTTTTTTTTTTGAGGGGGGGGGGGGGGGGGGTTGTTCACAACTTTATGCCAAAAAATGTAGTTTAAGCCCTCAAAACCTACAGTGTAATTTTTTTGTTTTCTTCCATGTGTCGGGTAGAAAACATGATTTTAGGGGGGGTTTCTTCTTTGTGTTTTTGCAAACCAAATCGTTTTGATGCCGAAAACAACTCGCAGATCTGGAAACCTGGTGCGTTTCAGGTTTTTCCGGAAAAAGTGCTGATCTAAGGGGCATTTTGGGTATTTCACTTGTAAAATAAAATCTTCTCTTGACATGGTCATGTAAAAAACATGATTTTTTTTTTTGGAGGGGGGGGGGGGGGGTTGTTCACAACTTTATGCCAAAAAATGTAGTTTAAGCCCTCAAAACCACATTTGAAGTCCAAAAATCTGTGCCGGTCCTGCCTAGATTTGAACCCAGAAAGTTGGTTTTTTTGAAACTTTGAGGCTTCATATCTTCTTCGTCCCGACTCTAAATCAAGTGATTTTTGAGTCTAAGTTTATTAGTTTTTTCTGGTCTATACAACGGTATGCACAGTTGCATCCAATTCTATCTTAAAATACCATTTTACCCCTTATCAAATACCCTTGCCGCACTGATTTAAAACCCAAAAGTTGGTTTTTTTGAAACTTTGACGTTTCATATCTTGTTCATCCGGACTCCGAATCAAGTGATTCTTGAGTCTAAATTCATTAATTTTTCCTAGTCTATCTAATAGTATGATCATTTGCATCTAGTCTTGTCTAAAAAGACCATTTTATCCCTTGTAAAGTACCCTTGCCTCATTGATTTCAAACCCAAAAGTTTGATTTTATGAAACTTTGGAGTTTCATATCTTCTTCATCCGGATTCCGAATCAAGTAATTCTTGAGTCCATATTAATTAGTTTTTCGTTGTCCTTCCAGTAGTGTGCTCGGTGGCACCCGAGTCTATAGTTTTTAGAAATGACTATTTTGCCCCTGGGGGCTTATTTGTCATATTTTTGGTTTTTTGCTTCCGCATCAGTTCTCATAGAGTTCTACGACCTCATGGAAAGTCATCAAAGTGTCATAAAGGTGTGTTGTGCCTTGGGAGACAGTTGTCTTGTTTCTTGCTTCCGCATCTGGATTCGTTATCGGGTCAATCTTGGGTTCATCACTATAGTACCGGGTTGAATCAAAACCCGGGTCGTTACATTTGCATAGATATTATGCTTCATTCGTGATTTCAAGTATACTTCATGTCATGTTAATTGGTATGGTCCAATCATGTTAATTGCATTGATAATATAATTCTTGTTAACTTATCCAAGTATACTTATGTCGTGTTATATGGATTATGTAATGACCCGGTCATTTGACTCCCTTTTTTTTTTTCTTGAAATTTTACGAATAAATTTTTTTCATTTAATTTTCCTTTCTGAGCTCTGTTTCACATCTCATAGTGTCGTCTCGAGTGGTCGAAAATGGTTTCTGAGACTCTTTCATTTGGATTAACAACTTCCTTTGAGGATGGAGTCATTTCCACATTTTTCATTTTTTGACATTATGCACTATTTCATCCTTTTCCTTATTCTGTCTTATCCCCGTTTGTCAGTTTTTGGCACAACCTCACTTTTCATGCTTGGAGTTAGATTTTAACTTCATATATCTTGATCTTGAGTAGTTTCCACGAAATACGTATCTTTACTTTTGCAAGAAAATACTTAGTTGCTCACGGTGTCCATAGGGGTATGGATGCACAATTCTTTGGAATTCTTTTCTTTTCTTGGGGTATTTTTCATAAATATCTTTTGAAGATATTTTATTTTAGGGGTATCTAAGAAAATATTTTTGGAAGATATTTTCATTCTGGGCCATTAGTGCATTAACCCTTTTTGGAGGGGTCATTGTGCAATTAACGAAAGTTATTGCAAAAATATCTCGTCTGGTGCCTGGATCCTCGTACGGGATTCATTTTCACATTTGGTTGAGTCGGTACTCTTGGAATTCCGTTCTGGTCATTTTTCTCTAGTTTCAGAGTTTCTGATCCCGGTTGCTGCCGAACTTGTTCGGGGCATATCTCTCTGCTCAGGACTCGATTTTTGATGCTGTATCTTCTGTTATTAATATGTTCTCATTTTGAATCTTTTTCATTCACGGAGTTTCACCGTTTGAGCGCGTCTACTCAAAATTCACTTTTCCGGACCTGGCGGGACCCTTTCCGGGCACTTTTTGAGATTTCCTATAAATAGGGGGACTTAAAGTCAAAAAGTGATCTGCCATGGCAGCCTAAGGGGGACTGCCACCCTTCTCCTCTCCTTTAAACCTCGTTCCCTTTGTTATAAAGTCATAGCGCCTTCGCATTTTGTGTTTGTCTTGACTACGCGCTTCTTTCACCCTTATTAGAACCTGTTTCCGACCATTTTTTAAGTTCGGGATTGAGGTCAAGTTTTGATTTTCATGGGGCTTCTTGCAGATTCTTGTTCCCGATGTAGTCCCTGACAAAACCCTCCGGTATCGTCGGATTCGGAGAACTTTTCTTTCGGTGGGCTTTTGAGATTTCATCTCAAATTGAGGTAGGGGGTGTTATAATTTAATTTGTTGTTATATAGCATGCTTGTGATGCTTATACAACTTGTTTGCATGATTAAATATAAAATCTAGAGATTTTATTATTTATTTTTCTTGTACGGGATCTGATTTTCCCGGTTGCTCATGACTTGGTTTAAACATGTAGCATGATATTATATTGCCCCTTGATATGTTCATTGTCGTGTATAAAAATTGAAATATTTGAATAAGTATTAAAGCTTTTGTTTAATATTTATCTTAGGTGAAAGATTAATTCTCATGGCCTTAACTAACTTGAAATCAATATGTGTTAGCATATTATATTAGGCCATAACATGCTCTTCAACATAGATTAATTTGAGAGCATTCGGATGTGTTTTAAAATTTAGAGAATATTTAATTATTTGATTAATTAATTTATTCCGAGTGTACTATTCACTCCATTGGAATTCTGACTTGATATTCATGATGTGCATGCTATGTGGTTTCACATATATTTAATCTAGAATATTTGATTAGGTTTTGAAACCTTTCATTTATTACTTTTCTAGTATTAAGGTTTAATACTCATGGCCGTGCATTGCATGAAATGTATTTGTATCGTGTTCTTAAATCAAGTCTTGGCATGTTGTATAGCATATATTAATTTGAGATCATTTAGATGAATTTCAAAACCTAGAGATTTTAATTAAATGAAGTAATTAAAATCCATTTCATGGTTCATTGGTCTTGATTCAGTTTCTAACCTTATATTCATGATTTTCTAGACAAGTTCATTCACGTGTATCAAATCGAGAATAATCGGATAAGTTTTGAAACTTATATTTAATGAAATCCTTTGTATTCACATGGTTGTATCTTGCTTAGAATGAACTTGTAACTTGACATTGGACCTGCCTTGTGTAATGATTTGCACACTTCGCATTAAACATCCTTCATGCATAGTGTGTAACGAATCGCACACTGAAGATTCGACATTCATCATATCATATTAATGCGAACTTAGGGCATGACTTGTATGTTTCAAAATCTTTGTTGTGTATGAGACGTGGTTAATGTGTTTATAGTATTTGATACTATCTTGACTTGCACAACATGTTGATTTTGGAACTTGGGATATCAATCAAGAAATGACATGGCTAGGAATTGGTTCTAGTACGGAAGATAGAGAGTTCCCTATTATCAGTGCGAATTGGGGGAAAGGTACCTTTGGGTTAGTAGCCCTAAAGTGATCTTAATTGAACGGTTATCTTATAATGCGCAGTAGGGGAAAGGTACCCATGGGTTAGTAGCCCTAAATTGATCTCAAGAGTACGGTTTTAATTCAGGCGATATCCAAGTTTCCACATTGGTTGATTTCACTCTTTAAATTTCAAGTTGTTATTCCTTGAAGATTTAAGCCTTGTCGTATTATGTGAAATGCTCTAATCTTGTCATTTGCATAGATATTATGCCTCATTCGTGATTTCAAGTATACTTTATGTCATGTTAATTGGTATAGTCCAATCATGTAAATTGCATTGATAATGTAATTCTTTGTTAACTTATATCCAAGTATACCTACCATCGTGTTATATGGATTATCCCATTCTTGTTTAATTGCATAGATTTTATGCCTTGTCCTTGCATAGATATTATGCCTTGTTTTCGATTCCATGTATCACTTCTTGTCGTGTTCCTTGGGTTATCCCAACCTTGACTTATTTCACATGTGTATACACATCATGATTCTTGTAGATATTACACTATGGTAGCTTAGGATGATCCCTGAGTCAAATCTTGACATAGACGTTAGGTGGCATGATCCATTTGAACTATTGCATGTCAGTCTAAAAATCTTAAAGAAATCGAGTCATGCATGCTCATTCTGTACGAGTAAACTTGTTAGTCTTGTTTACTCACCCTGAAGTTACTAGGGGTTTTGATCAGGTACGAAGACTTGGTTTGTGATTCTTGTCATGCTTTGATGATTTGTAGACTTGAAGATTTCAATTCTTGTAAGGTCGACTTGAAATGCTATTTGTACCCTTTTATGTCAAAATGTGTATATTTGATTCTAATCATGTAATGTATACATGAGTACACTCTTTTCACTATATTTGACATGTATGAGATGAGGCCGAAGGCCAATGACATGTATATTGCATTCTATGTAATTTCTGATTTCATGAAATATTGAGAAAATATTGAAAAATGCTAAGTCATTGCTTCTAACTTTTGCATTGGGTGTGGGAATTCTTTTTTTATTCTTTCACAGGGTCTTATAAATCATGTTTGAAGTGTGGCCAAGGACCAAACGGTAATTTAAAATCATTTGATAATTTTGGTTTTCAAATTTCCCATTTCTTCTTCATCTTTGTCTCTTTGCCTGTGGAGGGGTCGGATTTTGCATCGGTGGTATTTTTAAGCCATGGACCATTGTAGCGCGTCTTAATAGGTAAGTTACGTTTGCGTGCATAGTCGTTTCTGGGCAAAACCTCATCGTTTGTGTTTTGAGCCTTCTACTAACTTATTTTGCGTTTTTGTTGCGTATTCTGATCTAGGGGCATTCTAGACTTTTTAATTTAGTTTTATTTCCTTATTTCAACATGGTTCAATAGAAAACATGATTTTAGGGGAGGTTTCTTTTTCGTGTTTTTCTATAAAATGTCGTTTTGGCATCGGAAATCGCTTACGAAGTTCAGCTCTTAGTTTTTTTTTTTTTTTTTTTATTACTTTTTATTTTAGCAGCTTTATGGACCTCTCTACCAGAATTCTTGGAGGGGCATTTCGGGCATTCTACATTGCATTTTTTTTTGAATTCCCACACGATTCACGTAGGAAACTCAATTTTGAGGGGGGTTTCTTCTTTGTGTTTTTCCAGAAAAATTCATCTACTAGTCTGTTTTTGATCTCAGATCCTGTAGCAGCTTTTTGCCCTCTTGCCCAGTTTTGATCTAGGGGCATTTTGGGAATTTTACAATGAGTTTTTTTCATTTCCTTCCGCAGTCGGGTAGAAAATTTGATTTCGGGAGGGGTTTCTTCTTTGTGTTTTTTCCAAAAATATCCGTTTCGGACCTCGTTTCGGCCCTCAGTTCTGGCTGAATTTTTCTCCTTCCTAGCATGTCATGGTGCATGCCATTGGGCGCCAAATGGGGCGCCGGGCGCGCATGGGGCATGTCATGGCATTCGTCGGGTCGTCGCGACGTCTCAACTTCTAACCCTCTTTTCTCCCTCGTCCGGACTCCAAATCAAGTGAATTTTTTTTGAACTTGACTAATTTTTTGCTATCTTTCCAATGGTGTGGCTGGTTGCACCCAGATCTTTCTGGATAATTACCAATTTACCCTTTTTGCTTTAAGTGCTCGTTTTTCTTCGTTATGCCGTTTCTCCTTCGTCCGGACTTCGAATCATGCGATTCTTGAGTCCATCTTGATTATTTTTTCGTTGTCTTTCTAGCGATGTGCTTGGTGGTATCTGAATCCATAGTTTCAGAAAATGACTATTTTACCCCTAGGGGCTTAATTGTTATTTTTTTTTTCAATCTTTTACTTCCGCGTCAGTTCTCATTGAGTTCCACGACCTCATGGAAGGTCATCAAAGTGTCTTAGAGGTGTGTTGTGCCTTGGGAGACCGTTGACTTGTTTCTTGTTTCCGCATCCGGATCCATTTTCGGGTCAATCTTCGGTTCATCACTGTAGTACCGGGTTGAATCAAAACCCGGGTCATTACAGATTATCCCAATCTTGCTCACTTGCATAGATTTATGCCTTGTCTTTTCATAGGTTTTATGCCTTGTCTTTGTATAGATATTATACCCTGTTCTTGGTTTCATGTGTAACTCTAGTCTTGCTAATTGGAATGCTTCAATCATGTTAAATCGCATAGATATTATGCCATATCCTTGATTCCATGTATTACTTCTTGCTATGTTCTTTGGGTTATCCCAACTCGACTTGTCTCACATGTGTATGTGTATCATGATTTTTTTGTAGATATTACACGATGGTAGCTTAGGATGATCCCTGAGTCAAATCTTGATATAGACGTTAGGTGGCATGATCCATTTGAACTATTGCATGTCAGTCTAAAAATTTTAAAGAAATCGAGTCATGCATGCTCATTCTGTACGAGTAAACTTGTTAGTCTTGTTTACTCACCTCGAAGTTACTGGAGGTTTTGATCAGGTACGAAAACTTGGTTCGTGATTCTTGTCATGCTTGGATGATTTGTAGACTTGAAGATTTCAATTCTTGTTAAGGTCGACTTGAAATGCCATTTGTAGCCATTTTGTTAAATGTGTATATTTGATCCCAAACTTGTATTATGTGCTTAAGCACACTTTTTGGTATTCATTCTATGTATATAATATGTGGCCAAGGGCCAAACTTCATTTGTAATCCCTGTATATTAAAAAATGATGAAATTGCCCTTAATGAGAAAAAGTATGAAAATTAGGGTCTTAATATGTCATTTTTGCACCAGAGTGTGCATTATGTATGAAATTCATTATTTTTCATTCATTTACCATGTATGAGGTGTGGCCAAGGGCTAAACACCATTTTGTTTTAGGTTTTACATTTTGGTTTCACATTTTTCATTTTGGGCTAAAATAGTGAAATCCGAGCCTTTTAGGGTTCATTTTCAAATCGGGTGGTGCAAAGTGTGTTCCGGCACCTCCACTAAGTCTCATTTATCTTGTATAAAGTTTTGCCAAGGGCCAAACAGTCATTTGAAACCATTTCCTAATTTTGGTTTCCATATTTTCCATTTCAAGTTCATTTTCGCCTTTTTGGCCGTTAGGGGGTCGGATTTTGACTCGGCCATTTTTGGGAGTTGCGGACCATTCCCACGCGCTCAAAATCACCATTTACATCTGCGTACATGATCGTTTCCGAGAAAAACCCTTTCCTTTGTGATTTAAGCTTCCCATGGAATCATTTTTCATTTTTCTTGCATAATCTGATTTTATGGAATTCTAGGGTTTTCCTTCAGGAAATAAATTCCGATCTCAACATGGTCACTTAGAAAACATGATTTTAGGGGGGGTTCCTTCTTTGTGTTTTTCCAGAAAATGTCGTCTTGGTACTGAAAATCCCTCGTGAAGTTTCAGCTTCCAGTTTTCATTTTAGTAGCTTTTTAGCTCTCTTGACCAGATTTCTTGGGAGGGCGTTTTGGCCATTTTGTAGTGAGTTTTTTTTTTTTTCATTTTCTCTTGCGAGTCTGGGTAGAAAATTTGATTTCGGGAGGGGTTTATTTTTCGTGTTTTTCCAGAAAAATTCATCTTCTAGCCCGTTTTTGCTCTCAGATCTCGTAGCAGTTTTTTGCCTCTTGTCCAGTTCTGATCTAGGGGCATTTTGGGGATTTCACAGTGAGTTTTTTCATTTCCGTTTGCGAGGTTGGGTAGAAAACTCGATTTTAGGGGGGTTTCTTCTTCGTGTTTTTCCAGAAAAACTCGTCTTGACCTTCGTTTCAAGCCTCAGTTTTGGAACTCACACTTTTTTTCTTGTTGTCAGCATGTGCACGCCATTGGGCGCCGGCATGGGTGCCGGTGGGCTCGCGCATGGGCGCCAGGCCTGCCATGGCCTTCGTCGGGCCGCCATGACGTCTCAACTCCAAACCCTCGTTTCTCCCTCGTCCGGACTTCGAATCATGCGATTCTTGAGTCCATCTTGATTAGTTTTTCGTTGTCCTTCCAGCGGAGTGCTCGGTGGTACCCGAGTCCACAGTTTTTAAAAATGACTATTTTGCCCCTAGGGGCTTATTTGTCATATTTTCGATCTTTTGCTTCCACATCAGTTCTCATTGAGTTCCACGACCTCATGGAAGGTCACTTTGACTTCTTAGAGTCTTGTTTTCTATTTTCGCTTCTGCATTCGGATTCGTTATCGGGTCAATCTTCGGTTCATCACTGACCCACCGGGTTGAATCAAAACTCGGGTCGTTACATGTGTGGCCTAAGGAGTTAGACTAGCTATTACGTAGATATACACGCCTTGCAGTGGCACACGAGTCAGTCTTCGATGTCGACTTCTTCTCCAGATACATTCTTACCCAATCCACATATGATGATATACTACGGAGAGGCCTTACAGCCATTCTTGCCTCTATCACATACCCGGTGTACCCGAGGCTAGTACGGATGTTTTTCCAGAACCTCTGGCCTGTCCCACATAACACGGCGGAGATGAGGACCTCTATTGATGGACATCTGATTTTTATTACTGTGGCCACATTATCCAAATCGTGCCATTGTCCACATGACTACCCTCTAGAGTTACAGGAGACGTATCCCAGGCTATATAGGCCTTCATACGAGGACATGGCAGTTCTTCTTACAGGTCACTACGCTAATGGCGAGACCTTCGCCACTCGCACATAATTGCCAGATGACTTGTGGTTCTTTGACTCAGTCTTGTTCCGCAACATCTTCATGGCCGGACACAAGATTTAGCAGAGGGGCGATTATTTGATAGCTCTGTATGCATTCTATACAGGGTGCTGGAATTCTATCCCTCCACTCATTTGGAGCGTAATGAGGAAGCTCTATGATGACTTCATTAGCAAGGAGCGGCCCAAAAGGGATAAGTTTCTCCCATTTGGCCACCTCATCACCCAAATCTTGTTAGACCAGCGCTATCCTTTCCATCTACAGGAGTGCCCTAGGCGAGGATCCTCTTCCTTTGAGAAGAAAGATCAGCCCAGGGAGTGATTTGTCACCATTGTCAGCAGCCGGGGCATATCAAGCCTCGCTGCCCACAGCTTCAGCCACAGACCAGTCAATCATAGGTTAGTAAGCCTACAGCTTCGAAAAAGGGGTTTCAGGGGACTTGTAATTACTACAAGCAACCTGGTCACATGAGGAAGGATTGCCCTCATCTACGGAGCAGAGCATAGGGTGGTACTGGTTCACAGGCCACACCAGCACAGTCTGCAGTTGTTCAGTCGGGTTTCAGAGTGCCTCAGGCACCACATCCAGTGGCGCCGCAAGTTGGTTCTTATCCGGGTAGAGGTTCTACACCTACTGCTTCTGGACATCAGTCAGGCCACCTGGGCAGTTCTCAGCAGTTGGGGGCTCATGGACGAGCTTTCACACTACCACAGGCCGATACCTCCTTAGGGACTTCTACAGTTCGAGGTATCTTTCCAGTTTTCAGTTCTTGGGATAGAGTCCTTGTTGACACAGGTGCATCGTATTCATTCATATCTGCATCATTTACACATTCTTTGGGTCTAGAGGTCACGTAACGGGATGGTTTCCTTTGTGTTGACACACCAGTTGGGGGTCTAGTGTTTTTGGACCGTGTTTGTCAACCTTGTGCTATCGAGATAGCTGGGCGGACTTTAGAGTTCAATTTCGTCGTTTTCAACATGACCGATTTTGACGTCATTCTCGGGATGGATTGGTTGTCTTTCTTTTGTGCCACGATCGATTGCTTCCATGGGCGAGTGTCTGTTTGCACTCCCAATGGAGATTGTTTTCACTTCGTGGGAGATCGGAGTGATTCCCACTCGACGATGATTTTCAGTATTGGCGACTAGAATCGCCACAGGTCCTACTTGGCTAGCCTGTTAGCTGACGAGGATAGCAGTTTGGGCCGTATCCATCCAGCAGTTGTTGTGGAGTTTCTGAATGTCTTTCTAGAGGAGTTGATCGAGCTTCCTCCTCTTCGGGAAGTTATTTTTGCCATTGATGTCATTCCCGGTACAATGCCCATCTCTATGGCACCATACCGTATGGCACCGGCAGAACTTGATGAGCTTAAAGCTCAATTAGATGATTTGAAGGCTAAGGGCTTTATTCTTCCTAGTGTTTCACCCTGGGGAGCACCGATTCTTTTTGCGAAGAAAAAGGATGAGTCTTTAAGACTTTGCATCGATTATCGCAAGCTGAATCACGTTACGATCAAGAACAGGTATCCTTTGCCTAGGATTGATGACTTGTTTGATCAATTGAAGGGAGCGACATGCTTTTTGAAGATTGATTTGAGATCAGGTTACTATCAGTTGAGGGTTAAGGATGAGGATATATCCAAGATCGCTTTCCGCATACAGTATGGCCATTATGAGTTTCTGGTGATGCCATTTGGTTTAATCAATGCTCCAGCAACTTTTATGGACTTGATGAACCGTGTATTCAGTGACCATCTTGATCAGTTCATAGTGGTCTTTGTTGATGACATTCTTGTATACTCAACTTCGGTAGAGGAACATGAGTATCATTTAAGGACAGTATTGCAGATCCTTGGGGATAATCAATTGTACGCCAAGTTCGAGAAATGTGAATTTTGGCTATCGGAAGTGAAGTTCCTTGGACATGTTGTGTCAGGGGGCGGTGTTATAGTAGATCCGTCAAAGATCGAATCGGTGATGGATTGGGAATATCCGAAGACAGTGTTTAAGATTCGGAGTTTTCTTGGCCTAGCCGGATATTACCGAAAATTTGTTCGGGATTTCTGTCGTTTAGCGGCACCCATGACTTGACTTACCCGCAAGGGGGTCAAGTTCGTATGGAATGAGGCATGTGAGTTTGCTTTTCAGGAGTTGAAGGTCAGGTTGACATCGACTCCAGTCTTGATCATTCCTGAACATGGTTTGGGTTATGTGATCTTCTGTGATGTTTCACTAGAAGGTTTGGGTTGTGTCTTAATGCAGACAGAACGGGTGGTTTCTTATGGGTCTCGACAGTTGAAGACTCACGAGTTACACTATCCGACATATGATTTGGAGTTGGCAGCAGTAATCTTTGCCCTGAAGGGGTGGAGACACTATTTGTACGGGGAAAAGTTTGAAGTTTTCTCTGACCATAAGAGTCTTAAGTATCTCTTCTCTCAGAAGGATTTGAACTTGAGACAGCGCCGATGGGTTGAGTTCATGGAAGACTATGACTTTGAGTTACGATACCATCCGGGTAAGGCCAATGTGGTGGCCAATGCATTGAGTAGGAAGTCATGGGGGACTCTTGCTAGCATTTCCATTCATAGATGGAAGATGTTAGAAGAATTTGCAGATCTTGGTCTACAGTCTTACGAGGACTCTTCATCGGCTATTTTGTTTAGCCTCGTGGCTCAACCGGCTCTTGTTAGCAGAGTTATTGAGGCACAGTTGGAGGATGGGGAAATGAAGGCCATTTATGTTCGGATTTCAGGCGTCGAGAATGTAGAGTGTTAGACCTTACATTCAGACGGTGGTCTTAGGTACAAGGGGATGATGTTTGTTCCTTTGTCTTGTCAGGAAGACGTTCTTTAGGATTTTCACCACTCTCGACTCGCAGTTCATCCTGGTGGTACAAAGATGTATCACAATTTGCGGCGATAGTTTTGGTGGCAGGGCATGAAACGGGATGTCTCACAGTTTGTGGCTCGATGCCTTACTTGTCAGCAAGTAAAGGTAGAGCATCAGCGACCGGCGGGATTGTTGCAACCATTACCAGTAGCTGAGTGGAAATGGGAACACATCACTATGGATTTTGTAATAGGACTTTCGAGGTCTCAGGCAGGGAATGATACCGTATGGGTCATAGTTGATAGGTTGACTAAGACGACTCACTTCTTGCCCATGACAGTGACAGACACAGAGAGACTGAGTGGACTGTATATGAGGCAGATTGTCAGGCTTCACGGGGTTCCTGTATCCATTGTTTCGGATAGGGATCCGCGGTTCACATCTCACTTTTGGAAGAGTTTTCAGGAGGCTCTTGATACGGGGCTTCACTTCAGCACAACATTCCATCCTCAGACTGATGGTCAGTCGGAGCGCACCATTCAGATATTAGAGGATATGTTACAGGCTTGTATCTTGGATTTCTGGGGTAGTTGGGAGGACTACTTGCCTTTGGTTGAGTTTGCCTATAACAACAGTTACCAGACCATTATTAGCATGGCACCTTTTGAGGCGTTGTATGGCAGACCTTGTAGATCTCCAGTTTATTGGACCGAGGTCGGTGATACCGTTGCCTTGGGTCCTAACATTATCATTGAGACTACAGAGAAAATCAAGTTGGTTCGTGTGATACCCCTCGGATCAGAGACGCAGGTTGATCAGGCCCAGGCCCAAACCCGAGGGATAGCAGACAATTAATATTTAAAACGAACACAGAATACAAAGTGAAATAAAGAAATAAAAATAATAAATTGAAGGAACACTAATTTAAAATCCTCAAAATATAATTCTTAAAATCCGGTAATCCAAAACTCCATAAGTTTAACAACTCGGGAATCCATCCTGTGGACCCCTAATAAAATCCCAAACTGAAACTGAAATAACTGCAATGAACATAAAGCTAAACATAGAGAGTAGTCCTACGTAATTGGAGGAATGAGTGTCTGTATCTGCTTTACACATCTAAGCTCTAACCGTGGAACTGACAAATACCTGGAAAAATAAAGGAGTGGGTCAGGGCCACTTGCAAGTCCTGATCTACTACAATCCAAATAGTAATCCGATACGCAGATACATCCTAAGAAGACTCAACAATATCTAGAGTAGTCCAAATATGTATATATATCCACACTACGGGACATTCACTGGACTATAGTAGGGGTCTCAACCTGAATAGAAGGCAACATGCGAAAACGCACCTAAAGGTGGGTATAAGTACCTAGACCTAACAGGGTACACCTCATCCTACTATAACCAGCTACGCATCCCCTGCATATACGCATCCTAACCAACGAGTCTGAGACTCAAGCTCATCTCGTGGTACCATAAACATATATTTAAAGTCCTATCACATCCATCCATAAAAAAATCCAGTTAGCCATTCAGCTTGTGTAGCTTCTTTGACTTAACCTAGATAACAAGTACTCCAGTTAGTCATTCAGCTTGTGCAGCTTCACAGACTTAAATATAAGTAGGATTTTATATTTATAATTCATTCCCTTATTCTGTATAGGTAGGATGTAGTATTGTAAAACTACTCCGTCCCTAGTATGCCATCGTCCCATACCGGTGCATACAACACACAAGTCCGTATAATTGACAAAGCAATATTAGTAACTCATCAATCATATTCCAAAATATGCCTCAATATAAATTAACACATATCCAACAATATTAAGCATTCATTGTAGAGACTAATAATCATATTCCAATCCTTAAAATGCTAACATAAGTCTAAGCATTTAAATCCTCTACTGTCCATAAATTGACATAATTAAAAGCAAATTAAATATCAATTTGTTCCAACACAAGCATGGTTCTTTTCAATTGTCAGAGCAATTAAAATTACCTTTCGATCCGATCTAAACAACATATAAGTTATTTAATTTCCAAACCATCCACCCTCTTAGCATATATAGATATAAGATGCACTTTGGGATCTTCCTAAGTCCATTAAACCCATTTAAATTAATTAAAATAGGTTTAGAAATAATTCTGGACAATTAAAACCAAAATACAGGTCGCGGTCTAACTTAGTTGGCTGAGTTGTCAACTTAGCTGGCTGAGTTGCCAACTTAGTCGGCTGAGTTGGTGCTGAAGTCATCTTCTTCGTCTGTTCAGCCTCTGTAAACCCTAAAACTCCATAGTTAAAGCCTCTAAGCTTCAACCTAAGTCCCATACATCCATACTAAATTATTTTGAGTGTTTTATAAGGCAAAGATTCAAGTTAAACCATAGTTTATGCATAAAGATCAAGAAGTAAAGAAATCACGAATAACCATATATAGTCATGAAACTCACTATTAAAATCCGATTTAGCATGCACGATTATTTCGTTTTAGCATTTATTAAACTCTTGGAGTCTAGCTAGGCATGCACAGAACACGAATTAAAGGGAAAGAGTAAGAACAGAAACTTGCCTTTGAGTTTCAGATTTGAAACTCTAGTCCACGTCTTTGAACTTTTCGATGAAATCCCCGACTGATGCCCCACCTCTGTTGCTCTTGGTTTTCACCTATGGGCAACCTCTCCTTCCTCCTCCTTGGTCCAACCTAGCCTTCCTCTCCTATCTATTTCTGTTTCCCTCTGTATCTCGCAACTCTCTGTATCTCTCTGTTATGTGAATAGGGTTTTCAAAACCCTTGACAGAGGTATACTTATGTATTTATAGGCTTATAAACCCTCAACCCTAACTCTAATTCTAATCCAAGAATGAAACTGATTCAATACTAAGTCGGCTACATTGACTCCTAAAACCTAAGTTAATAAACAAGATAAAACCATTTAATCTATTAACCAATTAACTAATTAAACATAACAAACCCAATTAATTATTAAAATAGCCATATAAGCACCTAATTAAACAAAAGTCAATTAAATAAAATAAATTAAAACAAATTAAAACAAATAAATAAATCACATAATTCAATTAAATTAACAAATAAATAATTAAACAAAAATAAATGCAATTTAAACAATTTATTAAATACCAGGACTATCTTTTTAAAATTAGGGGTATTACAGTTCGGTAGCGGTTGGCTACCACACAGAGCAGACAAAAGAGTTACGCTGACAGGAGGAGGCGATCCTTGTCTTTTGAGGTAGGGGACCATGTCTTTCCTAACATTTCTCCGCGAAAGGGACTTTTGAGATTTCGACAGACAGACAAGTTGTCTCCTAGGTTCATTGGACTATTTGAGATATTGGAGCACGTCGGTGAAGTTGCTTATCGTTTGGCGTTGCCGCCAGACCTAGATAGGGTTCACGACGTCTTTCATGTTTCTATGTTGAGGAAGTACGAGCCGGATCTATCACATGTTTTACGATGGACTGACGTGGTTGTTGATGAGGACGTGACCTACGAGGAAGGTCCAGTCCAAATTCTTGATTCACAGGAACAGGTCCTACGGACCAAGACCATTCCATTGGTTAAGGTCTTGTGGAGACACCACAACGTTGAGGAGGCTACCTGGGAGCTCGAATATGAGGTTTGCTCTCGGTACCCCCATTTGTTCTCTCTTTCAGGTACGATACGATTTCGGGGACGAAATCTTTTTTAAGGAGGGTAGATTGTAATGACCCGGTCATTTTCCTCCCTTTCTTTTTTTGGAAATTCTTTTTTTTTTTTCGTCTTTTCCCTATTTCGTCCTTTAGTCATTTTTTATTTTTCATTGCTTAACCTCACTTTATGTACTCGGATTTGATTCCGGTTTGGCATACATCCATGATATTTACATTTTTACTTTCGTAGAAAAGCATGTTAAATGTTTACTTTTCTTGTAAAGGGAATAGATGCATAACTTTTGGTAATTACTCTAAACTTGAGCGGTTTTAGTGTAATTAAGTAAAGTAATTATTTTTCGTCTTAGGGACCATTTTGCAATTTAATTTGGAAGATATTTTTAAAAAGGACTTGTTTGTAATTTTTGAAAAGTATGACAAGTGTTACACTCTCATTGGTCCACTTGTTGACATTTCTGAGATCGATCGTAGGAGCTTCGATCGATCCAACTATCATTTCGATCGATCTTGAGTTTGACACTTAGAATATTTTTGAGCCTGCAGAACCTGCATCCAAACCACCCTCTGTCAGATCGATCGGGAACATTTCAGGATCGATCTAAAGTCCTTCGATCGATCCAACTTCACACTCCGATCGATCTCATGTTCCAACACTTAACCAAATTTTCTTAACCAAAAACCTGCATATTTTTGCTCTCTGTCAAATCGATCGAACATATTCCTTGATCGATCTAAAGTTCTTCGATCGATCCAACTTCATTATTGGATGGATTTTGAGTTCCAGCACTTAGAAAAATTTTTGAACCCAGAAAACCTGCATATTTCACCTCTCTGTCAGATCGATCAAGCATTTTGTGAGATCGATCGAACATGTCTGCAGGTTTTGAAAATTTATTTTTACTTTTACTTCTATTTTTACTTTTGTTTATATTTCAAAAATCCCAAAAATATTTCTTTTATTTTATTTTAGTTATTTTATTTATTTTTTTTTTTAAAAATTCTTTTATTATATTTTATTTTGCTTCATTTTATCTTATTTCCAAAAATATTTTGTTTAACTATAATTTTTAATTTTTCTTAATTTTTAAATTTTAAGTTCAAAAAAAAAAAAAAAAATCTTTCTTTGCATTCTTTATTTCCTTGCATTTTTATTTATTTGCCTTTTTATTTATTTGTGTACATATTTGTTTTGTCTATAGAAAATAATGAAAAATATAAAAATAAAAAAAGACGATTTTTCAATGTAGCATTCCGTCTTGCTAGAGACGTTAAACTTAGCACCCACATGACACATTGTGTCATTTATCTCTTGTATCATACATACTCATTTTTATTTTGATTTCTTTATTTTTCTTGCATTTTGTTTCATTGTACATACTTTAAAAAAAAACAAAAAAATTTGCATCCCTTATTTCCTTGCATTTTCATTCCTTGCATGTTTATTTGTTTTATTTTTTTGTGTGTGTACATACTTGTTATGTCATAAAAAAAAATGAAAAACAAAAAGTAAGAAAATTTTGTATATACTTGCATTGTACATATTCTTTTTCATTTCTTGCATTGTACATATTCTTTCATTGCATTTTGCCTTCTTTTTTTTTTTTTTCTTTTTGCATTTTATTCTTTGTTTTTCTTGCATTTTGTATATACTTGCTTTCATTAAATGAAAAATATAAAAAAAATAATAATAAAAGGGTTAAATGCAAAAAAACCCCCTGGACTATTTCCAAATTGCAACTAACCCCCTGAACTACAAAAAACCCCCTGAACTATGAATTTATTGCATTTCAGTCCATTCCGGCAACTGACTTAACCGGAAAATTAAAAAGTCTCATTTACCCTTTGACCAAAAGTTGACCGTTCTCTCTCTCTCTTTCCCCTCTCAAAACTCAAATTGCAGATATCAAAGAGAGCTTGATTTGGGGAAGCCAACAGCGACCATTGTTAGACATGGGGTTTGCCATCATACTACAATATACTTAATGGGAATATATATAAACAATATATATGTATACATTTTAGGAAGGAGCCAGCGAGAGGAGAGGCTGATTTGGGGGAAAGCTTGGCTGGATTAAATCGGCGGCCGGTGAAGGGAGGGTTCGGCTGTGACGAGTTTGGCTGTGGAGAAATTGGCCGGTGGAGACGATGGCAGAGAGCTCGGATGGTGGAGCTCTAACCGGCGAGGTTGGTGGAGATGGATAGCGGGCAAGAATCGGCCGGCTGTGGGGAGCTTGGTTGTTGGCTCAGTCGTAGAGAGTTGGGGCGGTGAGCGGTGTGCTGTGATGGTGAACTCATGGCAGCTAGCTCAGCTTTGATGGTGTCGGCTGTGATGGAGGTGGCGGCGAGCTCGGAACGGGGAGGGCGACGGATGAGGTGAAGCTCGGCGGTGAGCTTGCGGCGGTGCTCAGAACACGGACAACGGTGTACTAGGCCGGTGGAGATGGTTGGTTCGGGACGGTTGATTCCAGTGATGGGCTGTTATGAAGAAGCTCGGCCGTGATTGGGTTTGATGGCGGCCGGGGCCGAAGCCTCTGCAAAAGCGAGAACTGCTTCAAAGCATCTAAAGAAAGGAACTTGCCCAAATTGCCATCATTTTCCCAAACCCATTTCATCAATTTCAACAATTTCGTCAATTTCTATGCCTCATTTCACCTTCCCCTGCTTCGCAACACTACCACCACCGTAAGCGTGGTCCAAAATCATCGCCTGTTCCAACTCTAAGCAAGACTCAGATTGATTCTGCACTTGATTATCTTACTGATTGGGTCTATCAGTCATGTTGGTCAGTCTCACTTTCAAGTCTCGACCACCCAAAGTTCAAAGCTTTCCTTAACCAGGTTGGTTTGCAGGCAATGTCGCGAAGAGAGCTCACCGGGGCTAGATTAGACGCCAAATTTGAGGAAACCAAAGCAGAATCAGAAGCCAGAATTTGCCATGTTATTTCAAATTGCCTCCGATGGTTGGAAATCAAAAAATTATGGATATAACATTGTTTATATATATATATATATATATATATATATATATATATATATATGCGTGTATGCATGAAGGGCATTCTTGTCCAAAAAAATCAGTTTATCTGTCGCTTGAGTTTCACACGCTCATTTTTGGACGGTCGGTCGCCGGATGTAGTGATCTGCAACAAATTTGTATAGTTCAGGGGGTTTTCTGCAATTTTGATAGTTTAGGGGGGTTAGTTGCAAGTTTTTCAATAGTCCAGGGGTTTTTTTTGCAATTAACCCATAATAAAATAAAAATATATAAAAAGATTCACCATTGTGCCCTTATGTGTAGTCATGCTACTTTCATATTTTCTATTGGGCTTGATCTCATATCTCTCTTGCATCTTGTGTTATATTACCTTAAAATGCATGATTTGACTATTTTTATCCCATTTGATATTTGATATGAGTTTGCTAGTGTGGTTATTTGAGTAGGTTATTGATTCCAAGTTTAGGGGAGACGTCTTTCAAATTGAATCACTACCGGGCTTCACGTCTACACCACCACGGTATACTTTTTCCATTTTTTCCATTGTTCTCATTGCACATTGAGAACAATGTGCGGTTTAAGTTTGGGGGTAAGGTATCTTGTTGCATTCTACTTAAAGTTGAACTTTAGATGCATGATTGAGATTGGAGATCCATTTTAGCTATGATTTTGATCTTTTGAGGACTTAAAATTTAAAAATTGCTTGACTTGAGAGTCCAATACTCCTTGTATGCCTTGTGGATGCCATTTAGGAGTAATTTTTTGAAAAATTGATATCTTGCTTGCACTTGTGGTCCACATCATCTTGATTTTGTGATTGTTTTGAGATTTACTCTAGGATTCTACACTAGCACAGGTGCACACTAGCATTCATTTGTGGGGTACATGCTTTGTTGATTATTGAATTGGTTATATCCCAATTGAGCTAGTAGTGCATTGAAAGCTTTTATTCTTGATAAAGGTGGATAACAACCCCTTTTCACTAAGTAGCCGGGATTCTAGCCTCATCAAGCATTGAACTTCTCGTGCCGAAAGGTGGAGGGCCCAAACTCTAGGTTAATAATTGAATTCAAAAAAAAAAAAAAAATGATGAAAAAAAGTTGTAAAAGCAATAAAAAAAAAAAAAAAAAGTGAGAACTTCTCCCAAAATGTGAGAAGTGGGACATGATTAGATGGTTGTTGTCTTGATTTGTAGCCTAGTTGATTTGAGCTTGTAAGTCTGTAGGGGTGTTTGAACACCTAGTGCCCTAAAGCCGTCTGGTTTGGGAGTCATTGACCTAACGCTCGATCTCATGAATCACTAGAAAGCTTAAGAGATCAATTCATTGCACTATACTTCCATCTTTGATCCTATAAAAAAAAATAAAAAATAAAAAATCGAGTGAAAAGAATAAGCGCACCTAGAACAATAAATCTTTAATAAAAGGTCCATTCTTTGTCTAGATGATCGGTACTAGATTTGTGTGCTAGTTTGAGGGTAAGGATGTGATTAATTCTTTAGTTGGCTAAGATAGCAACATATTTGATGCCGGTCCACTCAAAAAGGATTCTAGAGTTGTTTTGATTTGCATGATCATTTTCTTGATGTGTGGAGGACCATATTTGCTTGCTTGATGTTAAAATTTTGGGAGATTGCTCAGAAAGGGTTGAAAAATTACATACTTGAGGTCGTTTTCTCCCAATGCTTGTTTGCAATATTGGCTCCTCTTTAGAAAGAATGAGCTTAATGTTTGTGGGTATCATTTCTGTAAACCTTCACGAGACTTCACTCGTCCACTAGGGGTAACCTAGGGGTTTAAAAGGCTTGTTGCATGTGCTAAGTGCAATCGTGTTCCCTACGAAACTGGCGCTATCATTTTATTGCTTTCTAGTTTAAATTTGTATAGTCGTTCATTGCATTCCTTTACTTCGTAGTTCATTGCTAGGGACTAGCAATATTTAAGTTTTGGGGTGTGATGAGCACTGAAAACTGCGCATTTTAACCCGTTAAGCTTGGGTATTCTAGAACCTTTATCTATCTTACTTTACCATTTTAGATTGATTTCGTGTTATTTCCGTTTTCAGCCACTTATCCCGAAAATAAGCTAACTCAGCCAACTAAGAGCTTAAATGAAGCAATTTTGGGATTGAACAAAGAAAGGAGCAAAGTGAAGAAAGAAAGAAGCAAAAAGAAGCTAAAAGTGGGAAGCAGCAAAGTTCAATCGATCCAAGATGAAGGTTCGATCGATCCAACATTCATCGATCTCAGCACTTCAAGATGGATTGAAATCATGATGTTCACATTTAGAAATCCAAAACTTCGATCGATCCAACACCATCCTTCGATCGATCAAACCCCTTGTCCTTATCCAAATGATTGATCTTACCCACAGCTGTACCATCTACTAACCACTTTTGTCCTTTTCCCAAAATATCTCCAAAAATATATCGAATTTGTCTTTTCCTAAAAAGCTCAGCCAGTTGGATCGATCCAGCCTTAGTTCGATAGATCCCAGCCAAGTTCGATCGATCCAAGTCCAAGGTTCGATCGATCGAACTTCCTCCGGTGTGAAAAAGTTAAAAACCCAGCTCATTCATTCCATCCTCTATCCAATCATTGGGGAATATGCCTTGCACGACCCCAGCTCATTTGGTGTGTCACTTGACCTACCTATAAAAGGAATATGATGCACTTTTTGAGGAGGACTTTTGGGGAGGATTAGAAATTTGGTAGAGGCAACTTTAGAGGCTACTCTTAGTGAGGAAGAAAAGGAGGAGGAAGCTAGAGACACCATTGGAGGCCTTTCATCTTCCAAGGAGCATATTTCATCCATGGAGCTTGCCCTTGAGGGTTGGAGGAACATCACCATGAGTGGCTAGACATCCTCTTGGGGCTAGAGTTAGCCCCAAACATGCTTTCTTTACTTTAATCTTGTGTATTATTGATGGATTAATGTTGTAATACATGTTTTGACACTTTGATTTATATAGATCTTGTTTATTCAATGATTTATATGGTTTAATGCTTTCAATTGACCATTTCATTCTATCCATATGTCTATGTATGCTAGAATAGATGTTCATATGCTTGTATCTATTTCTTGTGTTATTGATGCATGTCTATGTGTATTAATGCTATAGATCTAGAGATTGTCAAGACATAGTGCTTAATGGAATGCTCTTGTTATTTTCTTGATGGTTCATACTTATTCCTTGATGGATTGTGCCTCTCCCTTAGTGTATTTTCATGCTAGTAGTGTAGATGTAGTGTAATTGTAGTGTAGTGTTAAATGGGAGGATAATCCATGCTTGTTGTTTGATGTTCCATACTTTTCAATGCAAGTAGCATATGTCTCAAACCTTGTGGTGTATTTGGATTGTGAGCTTAATGAAAGGAATAATGACTTGTTTTGATCTATTGTGCCTTTCACATGTTGTTTAGACAATATATGCTTCATTGCTTGATATATTGTGCCTTTCACATGATGTTTAGATAATACTTGCTTAATTGGTCATCCTTACTAATTGAATCAACCAATCACACATACACACACACACCAATATTGCAACACACCTTACCCTCATTAGTCACTTGTTAATGGTATAGAAAAGCATTGCTTGGTGGTGATCTCTAAACCCCAAGACCTCTCTCTCTCTTTTACTTACTCTTTATTGCATTCATACTTAGTTTAACTTAGTTGCTCTCTAGTTTAAACAACCAACCAACCATTGTTTGATCACTCGACCTACTAACCCTAATCTCGATTCCACAACACAATTCGACCTAGCACAATCCGCTATCCCTTGGGACGATCCCTACTCGCCCTAGCTATATTTTTAGTGAAGGTAGTAGTGGCTTTTATAAATGTAAAACTTTTAGCCCTCGCCTTAATGCACACTCTCCAAGCTTGATGATAGTGCGACGAACCGATCAAGTAGAGAATCCCACCATTTTAACTAAGGGTTTTCACATTTAGTTCATACACCTCTTTCCTCTCAAGAACCCTAATCTAGCCACCATTGGAGAAAAGCTTGACTATTAGCTTTGACTTTATTTTTGGTGCCCTTCCACTCACCTTAGACTTATAAGCTTTGAACACTTTAGATTCCTCTCACTCTCCTTTATAAAATAATTTTCCATTTTTAAGCTTGGTTGCCATAGATTATAGAGATTCTATTCTCTATTGAGGTAGGGGGTGTTATAATTTATTTTTTCAAGTGATTTAATTGACCTTGTAATAATATACAATTGTATGCATGTCCTATTTTAATTTAAGAAATAAATGGCTAATGGTAGCTTGCATATAATTCACTTTAGACTTGATAAATGGTATGGCCATGACTTGATCTTTGTTGTATATTAATTTGGCATGATTTAAATAAGCTTTTAAATCTAGAGAATTAATTTAATTTAAGTTGATTTAAATTCTACTTAGTTGTACCATGCTTAAATCCCATTTTTGACTTGATATATGGCATATCCATGAGTTACTACTTGTCATATATTTAATTGGAATCATTTGGACAACTCTTAAAATCTAGGGAAATTACTTAATTGGTTTAATTAATTTTTATCTTATTATTCTAATGATTTAGTCATTCAATTCGTGGAAATTATTGTGTTTTATCACATATCATGACTTGTTGCTCAACTTGTTGATTTTGGAAACTTGGGAAATTATCAAGAACATAACTTGGCTAGGACTTGGTTCTAGTACCGGAGATAGAGAGCTCCCTACACTATAGTGCGCACTAGGGGAAGGTACCCATGGGTTAATAGCCCTAAAGTGATCCCAAGAGTACGGCTTTAATCCGGGCAATATCCAAGTATCCACTTTGGTTTGATTTCGCATTTAAATTCCAAGTTGTTAACTTTGTGAATTTGCACCTCATTATGCTATGTTGAAAGTTTTAATGTCACTTTAATAGCATGGATTGAATTATATTAAATTGTAAACTTTGTAATAAGTTAAACATATGCATACTCATTCCCTACGAGTAAACTTGTTTACTCACCCCGAAGTTACCAGGTGTTTTTCAGGTAAGGAAACAATATTGTGGGATGCACAACAATCTTAGACATGCTAGACTACTTGGAGTATTTTTGTTATGTTAGAATATGCACTTGTTAGCATATCACACTTCGTTTTACTTATTATGACAAAATATGTATTTATTGTTCAAACCATGTAATGTGCACCTAAGTGCACCTTTTGATACTCTACGGATATGTTTGTAAAGAGGCCAAGGGCCAAACATGTTTACTTTAGCACTTGTATTCATTTGGTGCAATAGTTTGCATTGAAAGCATATTTTAACCAACCTTGGAGGTTTTGCCTATGAAATCCTTATAATTAACATGTGTAAGGCCATAAGTTGTTGTAATATATTTATTTAGTCATTTCAAGGTTGTTGGCTTGTTCACATACTTAAATCTCATTGAAAATCAGTTTTAAACTCTCATTTTTAAACCAAATCGTCATAGGATTCAAGGCATGGGTTGAACCTTAACACCTTTGGCATATAATAGGCCTTATAGCAGCTTTTCAAGGTGTTTTCGGTCGACCGATGGCAATTGGAAACTTCTTGTACAGTAAATCATCATTTCCAGTAGCCTTTTTCATTGTTTGGGCCTATTTCGGTCGATCGATGCCTCAAATCGGTCTACCGAAACAACCAGCACTCAAATTCATATTTTCAGCAAATTTTTTGGTCATTTCGATCAACCGAAACAGCTTGTACACGCACAGCTTCTAGATTAGGTTTCAGCACTGAAGTTCCAACTTCAAACGGTCATATCTCCTTCATTTCTAATCCAAATGGGGTGATTCTTAAGCCTAAATTCATGGATTTTTAGTCAATCCAAAGTTCTTAGAACAGCTTGGAATGTTGTGAAATGGTTAGATTAGGTTGTATTCACCTTGTTTTGACTTGTTTAGAGTCAATTTTCTTGTAACGACCCGGGTTTTGATTTAACCCGGTGGATCAGTGATGAACCAAAGATTGACCCGATAACGGATCAAGACGCGGAAGCAAGAAACAAGACAATGGTCTCCCAAGGCACAACACACCTCCAAGACCCTAATATGACCTTCCATGAGGTCAAGGAACTCAAAGAAAACAAAAATGTGAGAGCAAAGGATAAACCTAAGTTGTAAGATACATAGATCATCTCTTAGATGCAATTATGACCTCTCATGAAGTCACTGAAACCAAGGGAATAACCGGAAGAGGAAACTAGAATGACAAGGTCAAATGGTACCCTATGACACCAATGACACCCAGGGAAGACAATATCTAGTTCAAACTAGACCACGTATGCCATTAAATGGCTTAAACAAGATAAACAAGGTCCTGTGGCAGCAACCAGAAGGTGTTAACCTACCTAGGCAACAAGCCAAGCAAAACCCACAAGGCAACTCCATTTCGGTCGACCGAAATGGAGCTTCGATCTGCAGAAATGTGCCTGGAAAAAAAGAGGAATGAACCTTTAGTTCGGTCGACAGAAGTGACAAACCGGTCAACTGGTTTAAGGCTCGAGATGAAAAAATGAGTTTCGGTCGACCGAAGTAGAAAATTGGTCGACCGAAATAAGCCTCTACAGTGAAAATGGCTACTGGAATTGGAGTTTTTAATGAACCATTGAAATCCAAAAGGGAATCGGTCGACCAAACTGGCATTTCGGTCGACCGAAATGGCTCAAGAAAGTGTATATGAACCTGTTATGCACAAAAAATGAAGAAAATACCCTAAGTCTAATTTGAAATCTCCATGGCTTGATCAATATGCATTATATGCAAGTATGTGATGATGTGAACATGCACGCAAGTATAAAAAGACAATTAAGACGCGTCCCAATGGTCCGTGGCTTCAAAATGTCAAGAATGCAAAATATGACCTGTTAACGGCCAAAAATGCCTAGAACGCTATAAATGGAACCAAAATGCAAAATTTAGAATGAAATGGTGTTTGGCCCTTGGCCACACCTCAAACATGATCACAGAAACCCTATGAAAGAAGAAGAATGGAATTCCCACCCCCGATGCAAAAGTTATGAAGTAATGACTTAGCATTTTTCAATATTTCCATATAAAAGCCTTGGAAACAAAAGTGCATAGAATACAAGCTACATGTCATTGGCCTCCGGCCTCATCTTATACATGTTGAATACAATGAAAAGAGTCCACTTATGTACACTTTACATAAATGGAATCAAAGAATACAAGTTTGATACCTAAGGATACCAAATGACATCTCATGCTAACACTTGCATGAAATGGAAACTTAAAGATACAAGCCATCCCAATGAACGCTAAGCATCACGAACCAAGTCTTCATACCTGAACAAATCCCCCAGTAACTTCGGGGTGAGTAAACAAGTTTACTCGTAGAGAATGAGCATGCATCGACTCGATTTCTTTAGAGATTTTTAGACTGACATGAATAATTCAAAAGGCCACCTAATGTCTATGTCAAAGGTTAGACTTAGGGAGCATCTGTAACGACCCGGATTTTGATTCAACCCAGTACTACAGTGATGAACCGAAGATTGACCCGATAGCGGATCCAGATGCTGAAGCAAGAAACAAGTCAACGGTCTCCCAAGGCACAACACACCTCTAAGATACTTTGATGACCTTCCATGAGGTCGTGGAACTCAATGAGAACTGACGCGGAAGCAAAAGATCGAAAATATGACGAATAAGCCCCTAGGGGTAAAATGGTTATTTCTGAAAATATATAAAATCGAGTGCTACCGAGCACACCACTGGGAAGACAGCAAAAAATTAATCAAGTTAGACTCAAGAATCACTTGATTCGTAGTCCGGATGGAAGAGAAAAGTCAAAACAAAGTTTTGATGTCACCGCGGCCGTGAATAGTAACTTGGGCAAAATGCTGAAGTTCGTGTACCGTTTTGAGGTACTAAACGATGTTTTCTGGAAAAACACGAAGAAAAAACCCCCCTCAAAATAATTTTTCCAAGCTGACCATGTCAAAAGAAAAATTTATTGTTGGCGTGAAATCCCCAAAATGCCCCTGCAACAGACTTGTTCAAATAGTGCAAATGTGCACAGGAAATCAGATTTTGGCGCGGGGTTTTCGGGTCTGAGATGACATTTTCTGGAAAAATGTTGTGAAGAAACCCCTACTAAAATCATGTTTTCTATGTAACCATGTCAAGAACGGAATTTATTTTCTAAAGGAAATTTTTGAAATGCCCCTAGATCAGAACTGAACAAGAGGGTTAAAAGTTGCTACATTGACTGTCTGCAACTGAGAGCAAAAAGGGGCTACAAGATGAATTGTTTTGGAAAAACACAAAGAAGAAAACCCCCTCAAAATTGAGTTTTCTACGTGCCACGCAAGGGAAAATTAAAAAAACTCACTGTAAGATGCCCAAAATGCCCCTCCATGAAATCTGATCATGGAGGTCCAAAAAGCTGCTAAAAAAAAAAAAAACAAAAAACTGAACTTTGCAATCGATTTCCGGCACCAAGACGAAATTTTCTAAACAAACACGAAGAAGAAACACCCCCTAAAATCATATTTTCTAAGCGACCATGTTGAAATAATAAAATAAAACTAATATGAAAGGTCTAGAATGCCCCTAGATCAGATTATGCAATAAAATTTTGAAATGAGTCCATAGGAAGCTCAAATCACCAAAGATGAGGTTTTTCTTGAAAACGACCATGCACGCAAACGTAACTTACCTATTAAGATGCGCTACAATGGTCCATGGCTTAAAAATACCATCGATGCAAAATCTAACCCCCCAACGGGCAAAGAGACAAAAATGAACAAGAAACGGGAAATTTGAAAACCAAAATTATCAAATGATCTCAAATTACTGTTTGGCCCTTGGCCACACTTCAAACATGATTTATAAGACCCTATGAAAGAATAAAAATGGAATTTCCACACTCGATGCAAAAGTTATGCGACAATGACTTAGCATTTTTCAATATTTTCATAAAAGTCCTTGAAAACGAAAGTGCATAGAATGCAAGATACATGTCATTGGCCTCCGGCCTCATTTGATACATGTTAAATACAATAAAAAAGGGTATACTTATGTACACATTACATACATGAATCAAAGAATACAAGTTTGAGCATATAAATCTACAAAATGCCATTTCCATGCTAACACTTGCATGAAAATGGAAACTAAAAGCTATAAGCTATCCCAATGAATGCTAAGCATCACGAACCAAGTCTTCGTACCTGTCAAAACCCCCAGTAACTTCGGGGTGAGTAAACAAGACTAACAAGTTTACTCGTAAAGAATGAGTATGCATCGACTCGATTTCTTTAAGATTTTTAGACTGACATGCAATAGTTCAAAGGAATCATGCCATCTAATGTCTATGTTAAATATTAGACTCAGGGATCATCCTAAGCTACCATGGAGTACAACAACAAGAATCATGATATATACACATCTATGGAACAAGTCAAGATTTGGGATAATCCAAAGAACACGACAAGTTTGTACTAGAATATAAGAATCATATTACTAATGCAATTTACATGACTGGGATGATCCAATTAACAAGACAATAAGTATACTCGGAATCAAGAACAAGGCATAATATCTATGTTAGTGGATAAGAATGGAATACACGATATGAAGTATACTTGAAATCATGAACAAGGCATAATATATATGCAATAACAAGATTAGAGCATTTCACATACACGACAAGTTTAAATCTTCAAGGCATAGCAACTTGAAATTTAAAGAATGAAATCAATCAATGTGGAAAACTCGGATATTGCCCAGATTAAAACCGTACTCTTGAGATCAATTTAAGGCTACTAACCCATGGGTACCTTTCCCCTAGTGCGCACTATAGTTGTAGAGGGACATTCCCCCGTACTAGAACCAAGTCCTAGCCATGTCAATTCTTGATTGATATCCCAAGTTCCAAAATCAACAAGTTGTACTCAACTATAATGGCATGTGAAATGTCAAGAAATCATAGTATGTAACTATATAGACAACAACCAAGATATATAGCGCATGGAGTTCATTGAAATAAATATACCACAAGTATAAGATACATGATTTAATTACTTTCTAAGCAACACATGTGTAATTAAATCATTCCAAGACAAATGTGCATGTTCATTAAGTACAATAATGAAACCAAAATACGAGATGCAAGATACAAGATACTAGATACAAGAAGCAAGTCCATGAAATACAAGTTCATTTCATACAAGACACAACCATGTGAGTTAAGTTCCATACAATGGAATTAATTAAATATAAGTTTCAAAACTTATCCAATTATTCTCAAATTGATACACATGAAAGAACTTGTCAAGGAAAACACGAATGCAAGGTTAGAAACCTAATCAAGACCAAGGAACCATTGAATGGATTTTAATTAATTCATTTAATTAAAATCTCTAGATTTTAAAAGTCATCCAAATGACCTCAAATTAAAGTATGTTATACAACATGTTAAGACTTGTTTTAAAACCATGATACAAGTAAGTTCTAAGCAAGATACTACCTTGTGTATTAAACTTTAATACTAGAAAATAATAATTGAAAGGGTTCAAAACCTAATCAAATATTCTAGATTTAATATATATGAATTACATACCATGCACATCAAGAATTTCAAGTCGGAAATCCAACGGGATGAATAGTACACTTGGAGCAATTTAATTAATCTAATTAATTAAATATTACTAGATTTCAAAACTTCTCCAATTACTCTCAAATTAATCTATGTTGAAGAGCATGCTAAGGCCTATTATAATATGCTAACACATGTTGATTTAAAACTAGATAAGGCCACATGATTTAATATTTTATTCAAGATAAATATTAAATAAAATCTTCATTTCTTGTCCAAATAATCTAGATTTAATATATGTTAATCTACATATCAAGGGGTAATATTCTATCATGCCATATGATTAAACAAAGTTATTGATAACCGGAAAATTTAAATCCTTCACAAGAAAAATAAATAATAAAATCTCTAGATTTTGAATTCAAGCATGTAATCAAGTTGTATAAGCATCACAAGCATGTAGTATAGCAAGAATTTAAATTATAACACCCCCTACCTCAATTTGAGATGAAAATCCCAAATCCCTACCGGAAGAAAAATGTTCCGAATCCGCCGAAACCGATGGGTTTTGTCGGGGACAACACGATCTATATGAATCCAAAGGAAGCCCCACGAAAATCCAAACTTGACCTCAATCCCGAACTCAAAATTTGGTCAGAAATGGTTTCTAATAAGGGGTAATGGTGCGCGTAGTCAACACGAACACAAAACGTAAAGGCACTTTAACTTTTTAACAAAGGAATGAAGTTCAAAAGAGGAGAGAGGTGGTGGCAGCCTCCCTTGGGCTGCCATGGGAGCTCTGGTCATGCAAGGTGAGTGGGGAAGATGAAAAATGAAATATTTCACCCCCCTTTTAAAGAAATCTCAAAAAGTGCCCCGAACGGGTCCCGCCGGGTTCGGAAAAGTGGAATTTGAGCAAATGCCCTCAAATGGAAAAACTCTATGAACGAAAAAGATTCAAAATGAGAAAATATGAACAACAAAAGAAACAACGTCAAAAACCGAGACCCGACCAGAAAGTTATTCCCCAAACAAGTTCGTTAGCAACCGGGTCCAGAAACTATGAAACTGGAGAAAAATGATCAGAACGGAATTCTATGAATTTACGAGTCAACGAAAAGTGAAAATGAATCATGTACGAGGATCCAGGCACCAGACGAGGTATTTTGCAATAACTTTCGTTAATTGCACAATGACCCCTACAAAAAGGGTTAACTGCAAAACTACCCCAGAATGAAAATATCTTCCAAAAGATATTTTCTTAGATACCGCTGAAATAAAATATCTTCAAAAGATATTTATGAAAAACACCCTAAGAAAAGAGAAGAATTCCAAAGAATTGTGCATTCATGCCCCTATGGACAATGGGAGCAACCAGAATACTTTCTTGCAAAAGTAAAGATACGTATTTTGTGGAAACCACTCAAGATCAAGATATGTGAAGTCAAAATATAACTCCGAGCACAAAAAGTGAGGTTGTGCCAAAAACTGACAAACGGAGAAAAGGCAGAATAGGGAAAAGGACGAAATAGGGAAAAGGACAAAAAGTGAATAGTATCTGAAAAGTGAAAATGCGAAAATGACTCGGTCCACAAAGGAAGTTGTCAATCCATACGAAAGAGTCGCAGAAACCAATTCTGAGCACTCGAGATGACACTAAGCGATGAGAAATTAAACGGAAAAAATTTATCCGTAAAATTTTAGGAAAAAGGAAAGGAAGGAAAATGACCGAGTCATTACAGCATCCTAAGCTACCATAGAGCAATATCACAAGAATCATGATATACCTAAATATATGAAAGGAATCAAGGTTGGGATAATCCAAAGAACACGATAAGGAAGATACTTGAATACAGATCAACATGAATTGCATTTTCAATACAATTAAACAAGGTTTGGAATAATCCATACAACACGACAAGAAGATACTAGAATACAAGATCACATTATCAATATAATTTACAAGATTGGGACATTCCAATTAACACGGCAAGAAGAATACTTGAAGTCAAAGTCAAGACATAATATCTATGCAATGAAACTAGGTTGTGGTAATTCATATAACACGAAAGGAGATTATATATGAAACCAAGAACAAGGCATAATATCTATGCAAGTAAACAAGATTGGAGCATTTCACATACACAACAGTTTAAATCTTCAAGGAATAGCAACTTGAAATTTAAAGGAGTGAAATCAACCAATGTGGAAACTCGGATATCGCCCGGATCAAATCGTACGCTTGGGATCACTTTAGGGCTACTAACCCATGGGTACCTTCCCCTACTGTGCACTATAGAAAACCGTTCTTTTGGGATCACTTTAGGGCTACTAACCCAATGGTACCTTCCCCCAATGCGCATTGTAATGTAGGGAGCTCTCTATCTCCCGTACTAGAACCAAGTCCTAGCCATGTCACGTTCTTGTTGATATCCCAAGTTTCCAAAATCAATAAGTTGTGCAAGTTAAGATAATATCAAGATACAAGAAATGCATTAACCACGTTTCATGTACAACCAAGATTTTAGAACACTCAAGTCATGCCTTGAGTTCATCAACTATAATGGCATGTGAAATGTCAAGAAATCATAGTATGCACCTATATAGATTAGAACCAAGATATATAGCATATGCAATCCACTGAAGTAACCGCAAGTATAAGATACATGATTCAATTACATACTAAACAACACATGTGTAATTAAACCATTCCAAGACAAATGAGCACGTTCATTAAGTACACTAATGAAACCAAGATACAAGGGGTCACGATGCTTAATAAAAGATACAAGTTTATGAAATACAAGTCCACTTTATAAGTTTAACAAGAATTCAATATCAAGGCATGATTAACACGATGGAAGCATATAAGGAAATTTAATCTACTTAAGAGATTAAATTATCAAGATTACAAGGTAAGTCCAATGTCAAGTTACAAGTTCATTCTAAGCAAGATACAACCATGTGAATTAAGTTTCATACAAAGGAATTAATTAAAATATAAGTTTCAAAACTTATCCGATTATTCTCGATTTGATACACGTGAAGGAACTTGTCAAGGAAATCATGAATGTTAAGTTAGAAACTTAATCTAGACCTAGGAGCCATTGAATTGATTTTAATTAATCCTTTTAATTAAAATCTCTAAATTTTGAAATTCATCCCAATAATATCAATTTAACATATGTTATGCAACATGTTAAGACTTGATTTACTAGTGATCGGTTGATCAACTATACATCAACCTTCGCAATAGCACGAATCATTGTAAAATAGGGCTATTGGTCAGGTAAGTCGAACCACTGGGACTGCGCTAGTCTAAGGCAACCTAAATGTCTAGAATCATTCTAGAGTGATGAGGGGTTTATAAAGGGTTTGTGTGTTTGTCACTAAACTAAGAAATTAAAATGCATAAAACAATAGATTGCAATGAAATTGAAGAAGTGAGATACAAGTAGAAAAGACTAGGGAGATGAATCCACACTACACCCTAAGTACATGCTAGATTAGGTCTAAATTTTGGGGATAAATAGCATATATGCAATGGTCAAGAAATATGAAGCAACTCCGTTGCTTAATAATCATCAAGAAGTTCACTTAATCAAAACAAGAATGATCCATCAAAAGCTACCATAGTTGAACTACCATAGTTGAACTACTTAAACTAAGGTGTAGAATCAAATACACTATCTCAAGCAAAAGACCATCAAGCTTTCAATCAAATGGTGAAGCACATGAAGGTAGGAATCAAGTATAAACCAGCAAAGGAGGTACCTAAGCAATGGAATATCAAGTTTCAAAATCAACATGCCTTGAAAAACATTCATAGTCTATATTTTCATTGTCACTATGAAAATAAAAGCAATAAGATTGATCCAAGAATCATCAAAGATATGACAATGAACTTACATCAACCATTTACACATTAAAATTCATTACAAGAGGGAATATGCTCTTAGACTATGAAACTACCATACATTATACATTATAGTCCCCAAAAGTATAGCCTAATCTAGAACATGATCAAAAAAGGAGGCTTCATCACCTCCCTAGAGAAGATTTAGTTACCCATAGGAGCAATGGAAGAAGGAAGAAGCTTGAAGACCTCCTCCAATTCGTGCTCCCTTCTTCAAGCTTGAAGAACTCTCCCTCCTTGCTCTCTTCTCTCTCCTCTAATGTTGTAGAATGAAGCTTTTTGTAAATGTGTGGCCTCCCTCTCTTATCTTCTAGAGATAAGGCTCAAAAAATCCCCACCAACCAACATTTCCAACCAACCATTAAAGAGGGAAATTAGAATTGAGGAACCCAAGATGCAAGTGGCTGAAAATGGGCCATTTCTGGATGCAATTCTGTCCTAATTTCGAGCACTCGAAATAAGGGCTCGAGTACTCGAAATTGGAGCAGAATGCTCTATTCTTGCCTTGCTCCGCCCAGACCTACTTCGGTTAAACAGCCATAACTTTGCACTCCGAACTCCGAATGATGAACCGTTTAAAGATTTGGAGATTTGATTCATAGCTTTAAAAACTTCATGTTTTGATAAAGACCCAAATCTCAAGTCTGGTTGGTCGAAAATGGGGAGAAAGGCAGTACTTCAGTGCTGCCAGGCAGTTCTGCGCACCTCTAGTAACAAGGCCATAACTCTCTGCTCCGAGCTCCGAATGATGAACCGTTTGAAGATTTAGAAAGCTAATTCAGAACTCTAAATCTTTCATGTTATGATGGAAGTCCAGTTCTCGAGCTTTCTAGGTCAAAATGGCAAGCAAAGTCCTGACTCCATTGCTGATCTCGTGAAGCAATCTGATTTCAAGCACTCGAAATAAGGCCTCGAGCACTCGAAAATTGGCCAGAATGCCCTATGCTTGGTTTGCTCCGCCCAGACCTACTTTGGTAAAACAACCATAACTTTGCGGTTTGAACTCCAAATGATGAACCGTTTGAAGATTTGGAAAGCTAATTCAGAGGTCTAAAAACTTCATGTTTTGGTGGAGATCCAATTCTCAAGGATGGTTGGTCGAAAATGAAGATCAAGGCAGAATTTCATTGCTGCCAGGCAGTTCTGCGCACCTCTGGTAACAAGGCCATAACTCTCTGGTCCAAGCTCCGAATGATAAACCACTTGAAGATTTAGAAAGCTGATTCAGAGGTCTAAATATGCCATTTTATAATGGAAGTCCAGTTCTCGAGTTTGCAAGGTCAAAATGGCGAATAAAGTTCGGGCTTCACTGCTGTCAGAATTTCAGAATTGGCACCTTTGATGTTCAAAACTCCACAAAGCATCCTTCTTGCTTCTTTTTGGCCAATGGACCTGAAAATATATACATACACACAAATGAAGATAATCTACTTAAATAATCAAACGATGGACTTAACTAATGCAATTTAGGGCGCTTGAATATACAATATTTGGCGCTTATCACACCCCCAAACTTACATTTTGCTAGTCCCTTAGCAAAACTACAATGAAAAACTTAATGAAAAGACAACCATGGGCATGCTACTACAAAAATATCATCCATGGTAAAATGAGATAGATACATAACTTAAATACAACTTGAAACAGAAAAAGAGCTGGAGATGGGGTCATTGGGAAGACTACCTTGCATATATGAAGCATTGATACTAAACACATTTCAACATGCATGCATCAACATCATAGTCCATATAAATAATTCAATTGTCATCTCTTAAATAGAAATAACTTAAACTCCAATGAAAGTGAATTGAATTCTCAACATGCGGCTTTTACTTTCTTTTCCAATTCCAAGGCACAAGTTTTCAAATCAATGAATTCCCCTTTACATGAAGTCCCTAAGGCATGATTTTATTTTCAAGACAACTTTTGTTGCCTGTTAACAATTTATTGCAACTCATAAGCGAAACATAGAATGGTTGTGCAATGCTAAAGTCCCTTAAGCTTTCTAACCAACCTATGTAGCAAACGTTAGGCCAACAACTCCCAAACCAGACGGCTTTAGGGTGTTAAGTGTAGAGACACTCCAAAGGGCTTAATAGCTCAAGTTGGAAAGGCTACGAACTCTAGCGAACCATGTTTATTACAATTTTTTTGAATGACCGTGCAATGTTTAAGTCCTTTAAGCTTTCTAACCAACCCTTGTAGCAAGCGTTAGGCCAACAACTCCCAAACCAGACGGCTTTAGGGTGCTAAGTGTAGAGACACTCCTAAGGCTTAATAGCTCGAGTTGGAAAGGCTACGAACGTCAACTGGTCATTTTTTTCTTTCTTTCTCAGTTTTTTTTTTTTTTTTTTTTTTTTTTTCAACTTAAATCATGCCAAAGATATTCATCTATCAGGTTCATCAAATTAGATTAACTAGGCCAAGGTCAAGGTTGATCAAGTTGCATGCCTCACAGTTAAGTTTCCAATGTGCATCTGTGCATTGTGAAGCTTATAAGAGTGTAAATCCAGCAAGAATCTAATTGAGACATTTATACAGACTAATTTGAATCTACATGATCATTTCAACTCAAATTTTTCTTTATTTTCAAAAATTTCAATTGCTTCTATACACAAGGTATTAAACATATGTTTCATCTCCGACAAGTGTCAAGTTATACTATCATTGCTTAGCAAAAATTATGAAACCAAAAATGCATAAATGCACCCCCAAAATTGAATGACACATTGTCCTCAAGGTGTGAAGAC
The DNA here is from genome assembly GCF_030987335.1 of Cornus florida. NCBI lineage: Eukaryota > Viridiplantae > Streptophyta > Magnoliopsida > Cornales > Cornaceae > Cornus > Cornus florida. Next base: position 35,815,500 of record NW_026775577.1, on the reverse strand, counting down.
AAGCATACCAAAATAAGAGCAAAAAAAAAAGGGGGGGGGGGGGGGGGAAAGAACAATAATACCAAGTTGAGTGACGACGACGTAGATGTTCAGCTATGTGAGTGCGCAAAAGCGTCCCCCAAACTTGGACAGGAAGACCTGTCAAAACACAACTACTATACACAAGTAAAAGCATAGGCTTTTAAGAAAAACAGTCACATATATATAGATTTTTTTAAAAATTTTAAAATTTAGCTTCTTTTTTTTTTTTTTTGGTTGGCATGAAGGCATGGCTCGGGTGGAGAGAGAGAAGGTTTGTGGGTGATGGTGAGGTGGTGTTAGAGTGAGGAAGATGAAGTATTGTGAGGTGGTGGGGTTGTGGTTGCGGCCGAGGTTGAGTGGGGGTTGCAGGGGTTGGTTTGGTGCATGGTGTAGATGGTTGGGTGGTGAGGAAGGTGCTGAGAGAGAAATGGTTAGGTTGCTTGGTGGAAACTGAGAGGTGGGCATGCATGAGGTTGAGTGGGTGTTGGGGTGATAGAGTGATGATGTTGGAAGGTTGGGGTTGAGGGAAATGAGGGAGGTAGAGTGGGAATGCCGAGAGTGAGAAGGTGAGGGTTGGGGTGGGTTGATGGAGGTGAGGGGTGGTGGTGGGTGTAGTTGCCGAGAGAGGAGAGAGAAGGTGAGGTCTGGGTTGTTTGTGGTTGATTTGGTTTTGTTGGTTTTGGATGGTTCAGGCAAGATGCCGAGAGGGTGATGTTTGGTGCATGGTGTGTGAGGTTTGCTTGGGTGAGGGGTTGCCGAGAGGAGAGGTTTGCATGGGTTGGGAGATGTGTGTGATGGTAGGTGGTTGCATGGTTAGATGCCGAGAGGAAGGGGGTGTGAGGTTGGTTGGTGTGTAAGGGGCATGGTGTTGAGGTTGGTTTTTGATTTCGAGCACTCGAAATGTGGCTTCGAGTGCTACAAAAACAAGCAGAAGTCTCAGAATTGTGTTGTGGAAGTTTCGAGCATGCTGAAATTTTTGGTTGGAGGCTCGAGCACTCGAAATGGGAATTCGAGTGCTCGAGATGAGGACAGTAGCTTAGGATGAGGTTGAGAGGGGGTTCAAGCACTCGGAATGGGTTTGAGAGAGCTCGAAAATTGCAGCTAAATTAAAGTGAAGCTTGAAAACTAAAGCACTTGGCATGGAGCTTGAATGTTGTTGCATGGCCATGCATGAGCTTGCATGGATGGTTCAAGGAATGAGATCATTAATACATGGAAGCATAAAGAATTTGAGCAGTGGGCTCGGATAGGAAAGAATGCATGCATCAGAGAAATGCATGCAACCATGCATGAAATATAGAAATGCATGAAATGCATGCAAGCAAGGAACTTTGCGGATCATGATAAAATTTTTGAGGAGCATGAAATTCCTATGCATGCAATGTTGATGGATTCAAGCCAATGTATGGGAAAAATTTAAACGTTGCAACATCCTCTCATTCAAATGGATGGAAAATTTGAAAAGAACTCTCTTTTTTTTTTTTTTTTTTTTTTTTTTTTTTTTTTCAAACTTTGCAATTTCTAAGGCATGGAAAAATTGCCAACTTTCAGAACATCACACAAAGCATGGGTGGATGTAAGAAAATTTTCAAACCTTTGCAACATCACACAATGCATGAATGAAATTTATGGAGAAAATTTTAAACTTGCAAATTCATTCCATTCCAATGCATGGGAAATTTTGAAAGTTTTGTTTTGAAACCTTGCAATTTTTCAACCTTTTAATCATCTCAAATGCATGAAGAATTTTGAGAAAATTTTCAGACTTTTCATTAAAAATGATAAAAGATGCACATGAGTCGCATTTGAAAAATCTAATGAAATTGCTAGAAAGCGATGGAGACTTCCGGGAATGAAAATTAGAGTTGAGAAGGTCTAAGAAAAATCAAATTTTTGGCTTTTCTAAACCGTTTCCCAAAAAATTTTTGCAAGGCACGAGCAATTTCAAAGAGAAGGAAGCTTGGAAATTGAAAGAATTGCTTCCCATAAGTGCTAAATTTAACGTCAATAGCTAGACGCACCGAGATCAAGTTGGTCCTCATCACCCTATACCATGTCTCCCAAGAGATTTAAGCTTCCCTAAATAAGAAAGTTCTTTTGGAAGTGGAAGAAAAAGAGCTTGAAGACAAAAGTTGGAAAGAGGTAATGAAAAGACCTCAATCCACTCTTCATCCTCAATGAAGAACTTTGGATTATGGGGCTTATTTGGATTATAGGAAGATGGAGTAGGTGAGAGTGCACCTAGCAAAGGCTTTTGAAGGGTCATATTGAGAACGGGAATGCTCGACAACTTATCCTTCAAAATTTCAACATCCTCCTCACACTTATCTGGCGGTTCGGGCTCAACAACTTGAGACAACTCAAGTGAGGGAATGGGATGAGATGCAAGCTCCCAAGAAAGAGATACATTTGATGTTGACCAAGGAGGAGAATGAATAGGTGGATCAATATTAAGCAAAGAATTCACCTCCGAAATGGAATTGTCAACATTAAAATCCTCACAATTGAAATGAGCCAAACAAGCTTTTAGAGGATCCTCCATTGAAGGAGGTGCATCAAGCAAAGGATTATTTAGGGGTTGTTCTGGAGTTTTAAAGGATGCAATCTCATCATCTTTTTCCTCATTTTTAACCACAAATTCTTCCATTTTATGAGTGGCAACAATTTGATCTTCAACCACCATTTCATCATTTTCACATGTAATAACCACTTGATCATTCTCATGATGAAAGTTACTAGGAGTAATCTCATCATTCATAGAATTTTCTTTTGGATTGGCCATAAATTCAAATGAAAATGTTTCCTCCTCTTCATGATTTTTAGCATTAATCCTTTGTTGAATTTGAGATATTTGGTCATCTATCATTGCACTAACTTGGGACTGGTGATATGGTACCACTTGATTGATAGACTCTACTGTGGATTGCATGCTAGCAAGGGAGGCCAATAGTTGATTGTTGGAGTCCATCATTTGCGTGTGCATAGACTCCATCATTTGTTTGTTAGCAACAATTAGCTCATCCAATGGAGATGGTGGAAAAGGAGAAGAGGGTGGGAAAGAATGATCATTGGGTTGAAAAGGTTGCATATGAGATTGTGGGGTTGAATTTCCTATGTCATGCCACAAGAAGTTTTGTTGGTCTCCCCAACCCGAGTTATAACCATTGAAGTATGGATCACTACCCGGTTCAGAGAAATTTGCATTTGGTTGCCCTAGATAAAAATCCGAGAATTGTCTCGTTGGAAGACAATCTCTTGTATGATGTGCATTACTAGAGCAAAAAGCACAAAACGCATGTGGTGTGTAGAATTGAGTTGGGAGATAATTATTCTCCATCTAGGAGTTAAATATCAACAACACACAACATAATCAACACAACAATTCTTTATCATCAACTCCACATACAATGATATTCCCTTTCTCCTTAATTATCAAGACAAAAATTAAAATGGCCACGATAAGGACCGATGCTTGAACACGAAATTAAAACAATAATATAGCCTCAACAAGGGCTTGCAAATAAATTAACTACTTCTAAGCTTAACACGTGCACAATATCCACAATTCGAAACTAGAAGTCACGAGACTTACCTGGGGTCCTCTAGACTTACAATTTGCTAGCAATCCCACGGCGAGCTTCGAGTCCCTAGAATCTTACAACACGAAGATGATCAAAACACACAAGGAATATTCACAAGACACAATATTAACAATCAAACTAAAATTAACCCTAGAACCTTGGTCGCTAAACCGTATGCAAGTCCCCGGCAACGGCGCCAAAAATTGATCGGTTGATCAACTATACATCAACCTTCGCAATAGCACGAATCATTGTAAAATAGGGCTATTGGTCGGGTAAGTCGAACCACTGGGACTGTGCTAGTCTAAGGCAACCTAAATGTCTAGAATCATTCTAGAATGATGAGGGGTTTATAAAGGGTTTGTGTGTTTGTCACTAAACTAAGAAATTAAAATGCATAAAACAATAGATTGCAATGAAATTGAAGAAGTGAGATACAAGTAGAAAAGACTAGGGAGATGAATCCACACTACACCCTAAGTACATGCTAGATTAGGCCTAAATTTTGGGGATAAATAGCATATATGCAATGGTCAAGAAATATGAAGCAACTCCGTTGCTTAATAATCATCAAGAAGTTCACTTAATCAAAACAAGAATGATCCATCAAAAGCTACCATAGTTGAACTACTTAAACTAAGGTGTAGAATCAAATACACTATCTCAAGCAAAAGACCATCAAGCTTTCAATCAAATGGTGAAGCACATGAAGGTAGGAATCAAGTATAAACCATCAAAGGAGGTACCTAAGCAATGGAATATCAAGTTTCAAAATCAACATGCCTTGAAAAACATTCATAGTCTATATTTTCATTGTCACTATGAAAATAAAAGCAATAAGATTGATCCAAGAATCATCAAAGATATGACAATGAACTTACATCAACCATTTACACATTAAAATTCATTACAAGAGGGAATATGCTCTTAGACTATGAAACTACCATACATTATACATTATAGTCCCCAAAAGTATAGCCTAATCTAGAACATGATCAAAAGAGGAGGCTTCATCACCTCCCTAGAGAAGATTTAGTTACCCATAGGAGCAATGGAAGAAGGAAGAAGCTTGAAGACCTCCTCCAATTCGTGCTCCCTTCTTCAAGCTTGAAGAACTCTCCCTCCTTGCTCTCTTCTCTCTCCTCTAATCTTATAGAATGAAGCTTTTTGTAAATATGTGGCCTCCCTCTCTTATCTTCTAGAGATAAGGCTCAAAAAATCCCCACCAACCAACATTTCCAACCAACCATTAAAGAGGGAAATTAGAATTGAGGAACCCAAGATGCAAGTGGCTGAAAATGGGCCATTTCTGGATGCAATTCTATCCTAATTTCGAGCACTCGAAATAAGGGCTCGAGTACTCGAAATTGGAGCAGAATGCTCCATTCTTGCCTTGCTCAGCCCAGACCTACTTCGGTTAAACAGCCATAACTTTGTGCTCCGAACTCCGAATGATGAACCGTTTAAAGATTTGGAGATCTGATTCATAGCTTTAAAAACTTCATGTTTTGATAAAGACCCAAATCTTAAGTCTGGTTGGTCGAAAATGGGGAGAAAAGCAGTACTTCAGTGCTGCCAGGCAGTTCTGCGCACCTCTGGTAACAAGGCCATAACTCTCTGCTCCGAGCTCCGAATGATGAACCGTTTGAAGATTTAGAAAGCTAATTCAGAGCTCTAAATCTTTCATGTTATGATGGAAGTCTAGTTCTCGAGCTTTCTGGGTCAAAATGGCAAGCAAAGTTCTGACTTCACTGCTGATCTCGTGAAGCAATCTGCCCTAATTTCGAGCACTCGAAATAAGGCCTCGAGCACTCGAAAATTGGCCAGAATGCCCTATGCTTGGTTTGCTCCGCCCAGACCTACTTTGGTAAAACAACCATAACTTTGTGGTCTGAACTCCAAATGATGAACCGTTTGAATATTTGGAAATCTAATTCAGAGCTCTAAAAACTTCATGTTTTGGTGGAGATCCAATTCTCAAGGATGGTTGGTCGAAAATGAAGATCAAGGCAGAATTTCATTGCTGCCAGGCAGTTCTGCGTACCTCTGGTAACAAGGCCATAACTCTCTGGTCCAAGCTCCGAATGATGAACCACTTAAAGATTTGGAAAGCTGATTCAGAGGTCTAAATATGCCATTTTATAATGGAAGTCCAGTTCTCGAGTTTGCAAGGTCAAAATGGCGAATAAAGTTCGGGCTTCACTGCTGCCAGAATTTCAGAATTGGCACCTTTGATGTTCAAAACTCCACAAAGCATCCTTCTTGCTTCTTTTTAGCCAATGGACCTGAAAATATATACATACACACAAATGAAGATAATCTACTTAAATAATCAAACGATGGACTTAACTAATGCAATTTAGGGCGCTTGAATATACAATATTTGGCGCTTATCAACTAGCACGATACAAGTGATTTCCATACAATGTACGGCCATGAGTATTAAACTTTAATACTAGAAAAATAATAAATGAAAGGTTTCAAAACCTAATAAGATATTCTAGATTTAAAATATGTAAAACTATATGACATGCATATCAAGAATATCAAGTCGGAATTTCAATGGAGTGAATAGTACACTCGGAATAAATTAATTAAATATTTCTAGATTTCAAAACATCTCCGATTTCTCTCAAATTCACCTATGTTGAAGAGCATGCTAGGGCCTAATATAATATGCTAACAAATATTGATTTCAAGGGCCATATGATTTAATCTTTTACTTAAGATAAATATTAAATAAAACATTCAATACTTATTCAAATGCTCTCAATTTAATATATGTCAATGAATATATCAAGGGGTAATATTCTATCATGCCGCATGTTTAAACAAAGCTATGGGCAACCGGGAAAATCAAATCTCATACAAGAAAATAAATAAATAAAATCTCTAGATTTGATATCAAAGCAAGTAAACAAGTTGTATGTGCATCACAAGCATGCTATATAATAAGAATCATTAATTATAACACCCCTTACCTCAATTTGAGATGAAATCTCAAAAGCCACCAAAGGAAAAATGCTCCGAATCCGATGATACTCCTAGGTTATGTCGGGGACAACGAGAGGAACATTAAACTCCAAAGATGACCCATGAAAATCACAACTTGACCTCAAACCTGAACTCAAAATTTGGCCAAAAATGGGTTCTAATAAGGGTGAAAGGCAGAACACATCAAGGGGAACATAAAACACTAAGGCCGAAGACTTTTCACCAAGGAAAAGTGGTCTAAAAGAGGAGAGAGAAAGTGGCAGCCATGGCTGCTATGGATTCCGGCCAGAAGAGAGGAGAAAGAGAGAAATCTGATATTTTCTCTTAAGACCTCCTATTTATAATAAAACCCTAAAAGTGCCCTGAAAGGGTCCTGCCGGGTCCGGAAAAGTGGATTTTGAGCAAACGCGTTGAAACGGCAAAACTCTATGAATAAAAAAGATTCAAAATGAGAAAATATAGACAATAGAAGAAATAGCGTCAAAAACTGAGTTCCGAGCAGAAAGTTATGCCCCGAACAAGTTCGGCGACAGCTGGGGTCAGAAATTCTGAAACTGGAGAAAAACGAGCAGAAGGAAAATCTAAGAGTCCACGACTCGAGGAAATGTGAAAATGAATCCCATATGAGAATCCAGGCCCCAAACGAGGTATTTTTGCAATAACTTTCGTTAATTGCACAATGACCCCTACAAAAAGGGTTAACTACAAAACTGCCCTAGAATGAAAATATTTTCCAAAAATATTTTCTTAAAAACTTCTGAAATAAAATATCTTCAAAATATATTTATGAAAAACACCCCAAGAAAAGAAAAAGATTCCAAAGAACTGTGCATCCATGCCCCTATGGACACCGGGAGCAACCAAAGTACTTTCTTACAAAAGTAAAGATATGTATTTCGTGGAAACCACTTCGAATGAAGATACATGAAGTCAAAATCTAACGCCAAGCACGAAAAGTGAGGTTGTGCCAAAAACTGACAAACAGAGATAAGACGAAATAGGGAAAAGGACGAAGTAGTGCATAGTGTCAAAAAATGAAAAATGTGGAAATGACTCGGTCCTCAAAGGAAGTTGCCAATCCGAACGAAAGAGTCTCAGAATCCATTTCTAAGCACTCAAGATGACACTATGAGGTGAGAAACTGAACTCAGAAAAGAAAATTAAACAGAAAAAATTATCCGTAAATTTTCAGAAAAAAGAAAAGGAAGGCAAATGACCGGGTCATTACATTTATCCTTTTGATTGTGAATTGACCATTTTGCCCTTAATTGACGGATTTAGCCCGTTTTAACTCTAGTTTCCTCTTTTGCTCTCTTTGGCTTCCGTGACTTCATGGAATGTCACATTTGTGTCTTAGAGATGATTTATATCTCAAATGACTATGGTTTCATCTCTTGCTTCCACATCCGGATCCGTTAACGGGTCAATTCCTAGTTCATCACTTACCCACCAGGTTGAACAAAATTTGGGTCACGACAGGGTATCATTTCTGGAAACCCTCACGAGACTTCACTCGTCCACTAGGGGTAACCTAGGGGTTCAAAAGGCTTGTTGCATATGCTAAATGCAACCGTGTTCCCTACGAAAGTGGCATTATCCTTTTATTAGTTTCTAGTTCGTAGTTGCATAGTTATTCTTTTCCTTTTTACCTCGTAGTTTACTGCTAGGGACTAGCAATATCTAAGTTTAAGTGTTGAAATGTTGTACATTTTAGCCCTAAACTAAGGTTTTTTAGTCCTTTCATCTATCTTTATTTTCCCGTTTTAGTTCTAATTTGTGTATTTGTCAATTTTAGGTCAATAAGGTTCAAACGAGCTAATTTTAGTCCATTAAGGCCTTTTTGGAGTCAAACTAAGTCTGGGTGAGAAGATTGAGCAAAACGAGACTGATGCTAAAAATTTCTTACTCTGAATGATCGAATCTGATCGATCGAACCTTTTGATCTTATCCTCATAACTACTTTTTTCCTTATCCCTATAAATATCTCAGCCTTTGTCCTTATCCACGTTATGCGCCAACATGTTATGATCAATCGAACCATAACTTTGATCGATCGAGCTCTGATTGTGATACCCCTCGGATTTGAGACACGGGTTGATCAGGCCCAGGCCCAAACCCGAGGGAATATCAAACAATTAATATTTAAAAACGAACACGGAATACAAAGTGAATTTAAGAAATAATATAATGAGCTGAAAAAAACTAAAATATAAAATCCTTTAATATTAAATATAATTAAATCCCAATAATCCAAAACCTCCATAAGTTAAACAACTCGGGAATCCATCTCTAGTGGACCCCTAATAAAAATCCCAAACTGAATGAAAGTAAAACTGAAGATAAAATCGAAATCCAATATCTGGAAAGAAGTCCTACATCGTCAGTAGAATGGAAGATCATCTCTGCTCCGTATGAACAAGCACAAGCCTGGAACTGACGTACACTTGAAAAATAGGAGTGGGTCAGGCCCATGAACAAGTTCTATCCTACTACAATCCAAGCAGAGACTCGATATGCATGTACATACTAAATAGTTCAACAATAGCTAATAATTCGTACATAAATATATATCCACACTAGGGACTCTCACTGGACTATGATGCGGGTCTCAAAGGCACCATGCAAAAATGCACCGGAGTGGGCATAACTACCTAAGCCTAATAGGGTACACTTCAACCAGCATATCCAGCTACGCGTCCTATTGCATATACGCTCCCTAACCGTTGACTCTGAGACTCAAGCTCAAGTCACGGTATCATAATAATATATTTAAAATTCGTTCCTATCCATCCATAGGAAATCAAGTAAGTCATTCAGCTTATTCAACCGCACAGACTTATATAAGAGATCCAGTAAGTCGTTCAGCTTACTCAACCGCACATACTTAAATATAAGGAGAATTATGTTTTTATAATCCGTACCCTTATTCCAAAATAGGTAGGACTCTAGCAACTTGTGCTAATCCAAACCTTGTATGACACTATCCCATACTGGTGCATACAATCTCATCCATCCAACAGTTGATAATAGCATCGACAATATAGATTTCAATATTAACTATTCCATACTAAGCATATTAGAGTATAATAGCAAATATGCTGAAATAAAACCAACAGTTGATTAAGCATTGACAATATAAATATCTATATCAACTACTCCACACTAAGCAGGTTAAAGTAAATTAACAAACATGCTAAAACACCACCATTACGCAGAAACCATTTCTTAGAACCACATCCCAGAAGGCAATGCTAGATCACACAAGACTGTGTCTGTAAATATAAGTCTATTCCCAGTATTTATAATTAAAAGAGCCTAAATAAGTATTAGATTACTTAGTTCCATAACCTGTATAATAAATTTAGGCAATTTATCGTACCTTTAATCTCCTGTCCAACAAATTGATGCATTAAATTTTACAATTTGACCATCAATTAATCGTTAGCAAAATATAGATTTCTAGCATATATTTCCATTCCACGAATATGTAATTAGCAGTGGACAAGCTCTCACAGAAAATTCTAATCTAATTAAGAAATATAAATGTCTGAATACAAACAGGTCTGCGAGGCACATAAGAATTCCATACAATTTTAACGATTAAAACTCGGTGTTTAAATCTATATTATTCTATCCCTTGAGACTTTAATCCTACTCTAGATAACCTCTAAAAACCTCCACTACAGTATTTGTTTTCCCCCAGAAACTTAGACAATCGAGCACGAAGAAACTTTCTCATTAAAAACTGAAAAAAAAAAAAAACAAAGCAGAACGTAAAAACCATAAAGAACCAACATCTAGCAGGCTCCAAAAAAACCTTGGAGCCGCCTCCAATCCAAGAGGAGCCGGCTCTAATCCAAGAGGAGCCGGCTCCCTCCCTCCTCTTCTCCGTGTTCTATTTTTCCGGCGTCGTTTTCACCTCCGGTACTTCCCTGCCAAGGTTCTTAGAAGCTGTAACTAAATCCCAATAGGTTCCCACCCTTATTTAAGTCCTTATCACTTTTACTAACAAGGATTTAAATAGAAAACAGTGCAGAAAAGTTTCAAGTTTAAACCGTTTATCAAGCATAAAAGTTACGATTTAAACTTTAATCATGGAAACAGATAACATATAAATATTTTTAAAACATGTTATAAACAACCCTGGAACTAATCTAGTATGCAAAGAACACGAAGCCTAAGGGAGAGAGTTATGATCGAACTTGCCTTTGAGACTTTTGTTCAAAATCTCTACGTCGTCTTCTAAGGTCTCCGGCGGTTCCTACTGCAAAATTCCTCCTCTGTTCTCTTTCTACCTCCACAGACGTGAATAGGTTTATTTTTTCTCCAAAACCTAGGTACAACTTAATACCTGTATTTATAGGATTAAGGTTGCCCTAATCCTAGTCCTAATAATATACGAGAAAACTAAGTCGGCTAAAGAAAAAAAATACAACCAAAACCTTAAGTTCAATTAACATAGTACAGAAAAATAAAATACAATTAAATAATTAATTCCACCAACCTAAATCCAATTAAATAACAATTAAAATAAAAACTGAAACTTAATTAAAAGTCAATACTAATTCACATAATTAAGTAATTAATAAGCAATTCAAATAAACAAGTAAATAATAATTTAAAATTCAATTTAAAACAAATCAAACAATTTACAATTAATTCACCATTAAATCAAAACAAATTCACCATTAAATAAATAAAAGCGCAACTTAAACAATTAAATAAATTCCATGTCTATCCTTTTTAAATTCGGGGTATTACACCGATCGATCGAACCATACCTGTGAAAGATTGTGCTGAGAGTAGTTTTAATATTAGTTTAGTCTAGAACTTCATGGACAAAGGCGCTACGGGATTAGATATATTCAAGGCTTATTTCCTGACCTATTTGGGCTCTAAGGGTCTAATATAAAAGAAAAAAATGAACCATTTGTAATGATATGCGTTATTTTAGATAGATAACTTATATATTGTAATAGTTAGTTTTCCCTCTCTAGAAAAGTTAGAGATAAGGGTTAGAAGAAAAAAGGGAAGTGGAGGCACAAGGGTTTGAGGAACATCTACACACACTCTCTCTAAAGAGTTTCAAAGAAGAAGAAGATGATGATGGTCCCATGCTTGGAGAATGACCTTTTTGACACCTTGACCACCATGGGCTAGATCTTCACTTAGGGCTTGAATAAGCCCTAAGTCTTGTGTAATCTAAACCCTTGTATTTTTATTTTTGGGGATTTATATTGTGACGGACTTGGTTTTTAGGCTAGTGTGTCCTATGATGAACCGAACGTAGATCTGATAACGAATCCAGAATATGAAAGCAAAAGATAAAACAATGGTCTCTAGAGATACAACACGTCTCTAAGACACCAATGTGACCCTCAATGAGATCATGAAACCCAAAGAAAAAAAATGCGGAAGCGACGTTTCAAAAATGGACAAGAATGAACCTAAGGGCAAAATGGTAATTTCCTAAATGAAAGTGGGTGGTACCAAGTACACCATTGGAAAGACAACGAAAAATAATTAACTTAGACTCAAGAATCACTTGATTCGGAGTCTGGACAAAGAAGATATGGCTAACGGAAAAAAAGGGGTAAAAAAGTCAAAATAGTCAACCCAAGACCATCTAACCGGTTAGGAAACCTTTCTAACCAGTTAGGAGGAAAAAATAAAGGCGACCATATTCTGCCCAAGTGCACGTAACCGGTTACGAGATCCACCACCCGTACACTTGTACTACAGTTCAGCAAAAAGCTGACAACAGGGTTTTTCGGGAAACAATGGGTTTTTGAGGGCCAAGATGACATTTTTTGGAAAAACATAAAGAAGAAACCCCCTCAAAATCGAGTTTTCTACTTGAAAACATGGAAGAAAATGAAAAAAAAACTCGCTACAAAATTCCCAAAATACCCCTCCATAAAATAAGGTCATGAGGTCAAAAAAGCTGCTAAAATGCAAAACTGAAAGCTGAACTTTGCGAGGGATTTCTAGTCCCAAGACGACATTTTCTGAAAAAACAAGAAGAAGAAACCCCCCTAAAATCACGTTTTCTAAGTGACCATGTCAAGACTAGGATTTATTTCCCAAAGGAAAACCCCCAAATATCCCTAAACCAGATTATGCAATAAAAATGCAACATGAGTCCATATGAGGCTCATTTCACCAAAGAAGAAGTTTTTCTTGAAACTGATCATGTACACAAACGTAGCTTACCTATTAGGACATGCTACAATGATCCACAGCTTTAAAATACCACCGATGCAAAATTCGACCCCCCGACGACCAAAATGACTAAAATGAACAAGAAATGGAAAATTTGAAAACCAAAATTAACAAATGATTTCAAATTACCTTTTAGCCCTTGGCCACACTTCGTACATGATTAAAGAGGCCCAATGAAAGAATGAAAATAGAATTCCCACACCCGATGCAAACATGGTGAAACAATGACTTGGCATTTCTCAATACTTTCATAATATTTCATGAAGTCAAAAAATTACATAGGATACAAAATACATGTCATTGGCCTCCGGCCTCATCTCATACATGTCAAATATACTATAAAAGGTGCACTTATGTACACATTACATATGTGGAATCAAATATACAAGTTTTGACGTATGAGCTACAAATAGCATTTCATGCTAACATTTGTATGAATCATAAACAAGAATACACTAAAGAACTTCAATTCATCGAAACGATCCAGGGATATTGTGTATCCCAAACCAAGGCATCCGTACCTGACAAATCACCCGATAACTTTGGGGTGAGTAAACAAGTTACTCGTAGGGAATGAGCATGCATAGACTTAACATTTTACAAATTTTTACATTAACATGAAACAATTCAAAAGGATCATGCCACCTAACGTCTCTGTCAAAGTGAGACTCAAGGATCATCCTAACCTACAATAGCTCATTTCTAGTATAAATCACATCATTCATGCAATTCAGCAACATAGAAGCATGTTATACGAAGCAGCAAGATATAGGTTCTCAAAGCCATCAACTTGAAATCTAAAGTACGAAAACAACTAAAGTGGGTCATGCCACCTAATATCTATGTTCCAAATGAATCTATAGGATCATTCCTAAGCTACATTTGAACATTTAAAACACCAATCACAATATGGATGCAATTTAACAAATATTGGAACTTCCAATTCAACGCATAAAGCATGATTTCTTAAAGTTAACATCTTGAAACTCAAAATGGGGAATCAAATAAGGAACAATAAGTTACAACATTATCTAGTTATCAACTTAAAATGAAATGCGAAATCAAACAAGGTGGATACTTGGACATCACGCCGGATCAGACCGACACCATAGTTACTTTAGGGTTACTAGCCCACGGGTAACCTCCCTATGTGCGCACTAGACTATAGAGGGACAATCCCCCGTACTAGAACCATATCCTAGCCGTAGTTAAACAACGATATCCCCAAGTTTCTGAAGTCAACAAGTTGTGCAACAACATATATATCAACATATATATACAAGATAATCAACTATCTACCACACACAACAAAATTAGGAAACACATACAATACATGCTCTAAGTTCACAACTACTATGGCATGAAAGATGTCAAACAGAAAGTGTGCAACTCATTACACAAGACAACAATATTATCCAATGCTCAAAACGTGACCAAGTGAATATACAACAAGTCCAAGTCCATGATTTAAACATAGAAACAACTTCTAGAGCACAATTAAATTCATGGAGCAATTAGATATAATTTAATTAAACAAAAATAATTTAATTCTCTAGATTTCAAATCAATTCCAAATAACCTCAAATTAATATATGTGAAACAACATAGTATAGTCATTACATATATCAAATCAAAAGTGCAAAATGAGCAAGACATCATCATGTAGAATTTAATTAATTTAAATTAATTAAATTTATAGATTTCAAAAGTTGTTCAAATGATCCAAAATTAATATATATCAAGGATTAAGCCATGACCATGCCATATATCAAGTCTAAAATGGAATACAAGCAAGGTACAATTAAGTAGAATTTAAATCAAATTAAATTCATTAAATCTCTAGATTTGAAAACTCATTTAAATCATCCCAAATTAATATATAACAAAGATCAAGTCATGGCCATGCCATATACCAAGTCTAAAGTGAGTTACATGCAAGTTACAATTTATCATTAATTTCTCAAATTAACATAAGATATGCATACCACTTATATTTCATTAAAAAAACAAGTAAAACCCTTAGATAATAAACTATAACACCCCCTACCTCAATTTGAGATGAAAATCTCAAAAGCCACCAAATGAAACCGCTCCGAATCCGATGATACTTTGGGGTTTTGTCGGGGACAACACCGTGATCATAAACCCCAAGGAAGCCCTATCAAAATTCCAACTTGGCTTCAAACCCCGAACTCAAAAAAATGGCCAAAAATGGATTCTAATAAGGGGGAAAGATGTGCGTAGTCAAGACAAACATAAAACACGAAGGCACCACGACTTTTTAACAAAGGGTAGAAGTTTAAAAGAAAAGAGAGAAGGTGGCAGCCCATGGGCTTCTATGGCTGCCGGCCAAGAGGGAGGAAGAAGATGGAAAAAGTGATTTTTCACTTTAAGACATTCTATTTATAGTAAAACCCTAAAAGTGCCCCGCCGGTTCCGGAAAAGTGGAATTTAAGCAGATGCGCTCAAACAGCAAAACTCCATGAATGAAAAAGAACCAAAATGAGAAAATAAGAACAACGGAAGAAATGGCGTCAAAAACTGAGTCCCGAGTAGAAAGATATGTCACAAACAAGTTCGGCGACAACTAGGGTCAGAAACCCTGAAACTAGGGGGAAATCGATCAAAAGGAAATTCTATGAGTACACAACTCGACGAAAAGTGAAAACGAATCCTGTATGAGGATCCAGGCTCAAAATGAGGCATTTTTTGCAATAACTTTTATTAATTGCACAAAGGGCCTTCCAAAAAGGGTTAACTGCACTAATGACCCAAAATGAAAATATCTTCCAAAAATATTTTCTTAAAAACCCCTTAAATAAAATATCTTCAAAAGATATTTACGAAAAATACCCCAAGAAAAGAAAAAGTTTCTGAAGAACTATGCATCCATGCCCCTATGGACAGCGGGAGTAACCAGAGTACTTTTCCACAAAAGTAAAGATACGTATTTCATGGAAACCACTTAGAATGAAGATATGTGAAGTCAAAAACAACTCTGAACATAAAAAGTGAGGTTATGCCAACAAGTGACAAACGGGGAAAAGACAAAATGGGGAAAATGACGAAAAATGAATAGTATTCAAAAAGTTAAAATATAAAAATGACTCGGCCCTCAAAAGAAGTTGTCAATCCAAATAAAAGAGTCTTGAATACCATCCCCAAGCACTCAAGATGATTCTAAATGACGAGAAACCAAACTCAGAAAAGAAAAGATCAACGGAAAAAAAATATCCGTAAAAATCTGAGAAAAGGAAAGGAAGGAAAATGACCGAGTCATTACAACTTTCCCACCTTAAAGGGATTTCTTCCCGGAAATCCAGTCCCAACAAAAGAAAAAGGGGAAACCATGGTAACTACAGAATGCATCTCCGAGTATCCACACAACATGTTACAAAAGTAATCCCAAAATTGATGGACAATGTAGAAGCCAATGTCATTCGCACCCATATGCTCACGACAGGACAACCGCTCAAAAGAAAAGTGACCACACGGCCACACGACAAGCTGAAACTCACACACAGAACCCAAGGTTAGACAAAGGAATGGAGGACAACAACCATAAGCATCCCCCCTGATGAACCATCATAAAGAACCAAAAATAACCACCAAAAGAACTCCAAAATAACCACGTATCAAATCAGGGTACCGAACAAAAATGACGTGGCAGTACGAATAGCGACCAGAACCCGCCCACGACGTACTCAAATATGTGGTAGCAAAGACAGTACCCAGCGCCCGCCCACACTTACTCGTCAATAAGGTAGCATCGACGACAACTAGCACTCGCCCATAATACACAACTTGTATGGTAGCATGACAGTATAAGGCACCAATTCATAACTTGCCCCCCACTAGGTTTACCCATGAACCTCTCGATACAAATGACATCAATGTAGCAAAACGATCATAGCCAAAAGCAATGTGGGAACCAGGCATTTGTGAGAGTTGGAATATGGTCCAAAGACATTCCAGACCATCCTGGCCAATCCCAAACTCTAACAAAAATGTCATAGGCACCATTATGCTTAAGGCCTTAAATCCTCAATACAACAAAACCAACAACTCCAACGCCTCAAAATCCCAGATATATCCTGAAACAGATCAACTACAAGACTACACCGTAATCAAACATTGGATCCACATCCCTATCATGGATAACTAAATCCTCGAAATACAAGTCCACCATGTAGCACACACATCAAAATCTCGACAAACAAGGTCACAAAATGAGTCTCTCAAAACCATGTTTGGCAACACCAAGCTAAATCAAAATTCCTCATTTTCAATCCATAATCAATCACTGGAACTACGATTCCTCAAAACTATGAACTAGGACTAGAAAACTCTATAAACAAGCCATATCCAACAGCAATCCCCCAAAACCTCTCCTAGGAGTCAACCACATCCTGGTCTCCTAACTGAAACAAGTTTCCAGAAGACATTCTCAAAAGAGCATCGAGCTTACCTAACGAATCAAACAAATCCTTAATGATATGGACACAAGTCCCAGTAAAATGATCCCACACCAATCAACTCACTCTGAGCACCACTACTTCGTCAAAAACTATGGCAAAACTCCCACAAGTGTCAACACGGCACACACAAAGAGAAAGCATTTTTCCCACCTTAGGGAAATGAACAGCTCAAGACAAAACAAATGTGACGACTCCTTTATGATAAGCACCGAATATTGCATATTCAAGCGCCCTTATTTGCATTAGTTAAGTCCATTAGTTGATCATATTGTATATATTAGCTTTATTTATATGTTTTTGTTTACTTTCAGGTTGGTTCTCCAAAAATAGTTAAAAGTGAGGCTTTGATGAGTTCTTGAAGATCAAATCATGCCGTTGCCGAGGACCTTCAATTTGGCCAAGCCAGTGATCCATTGAACTCATGGTTATCCCTGTAAAAAGTGCTAAGGAGGATAATCGCGTCATTAGGCTAGGCCAAAGTCATTTCAACAAAGTCATTTCAAGAAGGATTTGTGCCCAGGAGCATTACGGGCGTCCGCTATGCACTGCGAGAGCCCGCTAATTTGTCCAATAGGTTTCAGATTTGGCGGGGCCCCGCCATGCACTGTAGGCCCCCTCCAAGTGCCCCCATCAAGCCCCAAGTGCCCCATTGCCAGTGCATGAAAGACACCTGCGACACCTCGCGGGCGCCCGCCAAGCTGCAGATAGCAAGTTGCCAACTCCATTGTTTTGCTCAAAGTTGTCCCCTTGACTAAATGAATGGCTCTGCACTCTTCTAGGGATAATGAGCCACGAATTTAGAGTGGTTGGGAGGATATGGTTGCTTATTAGAGGCTTGATGCATTGTATTATGGATATCACACATTGTAAGGATTTTCTAGTGAGAGAAATATTGTGTTCTTGAGGGTTGTGTGTATTTTGTCCCCTAGCTGCGAAAATGGAGGGAAGATCACCTCTACTCCTTCCTCCCTTGCTTCTATAGGTAACTAACTCCCTTTCTAGGGAGGTGATGAAGCCCTTCCTTGTAAGCATGCTTTAGTTTTATTTAATTTGGGGAATAAAATATATATATGGTAGTTTCATAATATAGGGCTTTATACTTGATGTAATAGATCTTAAATTCTATAAATGATTATGTTGAATCTATTATCTTATCTTAGATTGTATTTTCTCATGATTGTATGGCTTGCATTCTCATAGTAAGAATGGAAATGAGATTGTGAAATGGTTTTAATGGCATGTTGTTTGAGAAGTTTGATAGTCCATAGCTTAGGGCCTTCCTTTGATGGACAATTCTTGGTTTTTAACTTCATGTGCTTTTATCATTTGATTAAAGTTTTGATAGTTTTAGCTTAGTGAGTATGTCAAAGGCTACACCCTAGTTTAGGTAGCTCAAGCATGTAAAACTTTGATAGATTATTCTTACCTCTTGATTTCATGAACTTGTTTAAGATAATGTAGTAATCTTGCTTTACTACATATCATTGCCATATATCTAAGTTGTTTCCCAAGTTAATCATAAGCTAGCATGTTTATAGGGTTGGTAGTTGATTCACTTCCCTAGTCTTCTCTACATATTCTCCTCTTCTTTTAATCGCATTCAATTTATTGTTTTATGCACATTTTAATTCCTAGTTATAAGTGACAAACAAACCAAAAACTCTACACCTTTTTCATCAAACAAAGTGATTTTAAAGACCTTGGTTGCCATAAACTTGCAGTCCTTTTGGTTCGACTTACCCCTATGATAACCCTATTTTACAATGATTTGTGTTATTGCAAGGGTTGATTATTATTGGTAGCATATACCAAGGTCCACCAATTTTTGGCGCCATTGTCAGGGACTGCAAATGATTTTATAACCGAGGTTCAAAGATTAACTTTGGTTTGATTGTGAATATTATGTTTTGTGAATATTTTTTTGTTTGGTTTTGGTGACATTATGTTTTAAGTATTTTGTGAGATTCTAGGGACTCAAGGCTTGCTGAGGGAAAATTGAAAAAATCGTAAGTTTAGAGAACTCCAGTAAGTTTTGCAAAGTTCTAATCTCAAAATTGTGAATATCTTACATGTGTTTAAATTAGTGATTTTTTATTGTGAAGCCCTTGTCGAGGCTATTCTTGTTTTACTGTATTACAAAGCATTGGTCCTTGTCGTGGCCATTTATTTTCTGTCTTGTTGATAATTGAGGAGAAAGGGAACATTGTATGTGGATGTTATGGTGAAGAATTGTTGTGCTTGTTATGAATTGTGTTATTGATGTTGGGACGTAGGTCATTATCTTTGCCAACTCTTGAAGCCCCAATTGACATAAATTCAGTTGAAAGGACTCTTAGAAGAAACCTTAGGGAATCTAAAATTATAAGAGGAATTGAACTTGAATTTAATACAATGGCCGGAAATAAAGAAAATGTCGGGAGTGAGGGAATCAATAGGGATAGGGCTGAAATTCCAAATGTGGTATCTATGACTCTTAAGGACCATTTTATCCCTATAACTTATGCCTCTCCTTCTTGCATAGTGATGCCAAACATCGATGCAGCCTAATATGAGATCAAATCTAACACAATTCAAATGCTTCCAACCTTTCATGGCTTTGAAAATGAAGACCCATATAAGCATCTTGATGAGTTCCTTGAAATTTATTCTACCATCAAGCTGAGGGGCTTCCCTGAAAATGCACTCCATTGCGTCTCTTCCCATTCGCCTTAAAAGATAAGGCAAAATATTGGTTGAACTCCCTTGTTGCAAATTCCATCACTACATGGGCTCAATTGCAACAAGAATTCCTAAAAAAATACTATCCGGTGAGTAAAACCAATCAAATGAGGCGTTCCATTCTTAGCTTTTCACAAATTGATGGGGAACAACTCCATGAGACTTGGGAAAGTCTTCAAGACCTCCTTAGGAAATGTCCGCACCACCTAATTCCAAAATGACAATTGGTGCAAGCTTTCTATGATGGTTTAACCGAACCACATAGACTCATGGTTGACTCATCATGTGGAGGGATGTTCATGTCTAAAAATGCGGATGAGGCTTGGACTTTACTTGAGAATTTGAGTGAAAACTCTTTGCAACATAATTCTCGTAGGGCTCCAACCTCAACCAATGCAAAGAACACCAATCTATGTCAACTAAAGACAATGAGGGAAGAATCTTCTCAAGTGGATTCCATAGCTCACAAATTTTATCAATTAATGGCATCACATCTCTTTCCCTCTTTGTCTCAAAATTCAGCAAGTGCGGTGTGTGCATCATGCACTAGCCCATTCCATCTCTCAGAAGATTGCCCCATACCAGAGTAATTTCCTAGTAATAATCAAGAGCAAGCAAATGCTATGTTTTCCAGGCCCAAAAATAATCCTTACTCCAATACTTATAATCCGGGATGGAGAGATCATCCGAATTTTTTATGGAGGCAACCCGCCCCACAAAATTCGACATTTCAAAATCAAGGGCATCAAAATCAGCCCTCTTCTCAGTTTCCAAATAGGCAATTTCAGGCCTCTTCAAGTTACTGTCCACCCTATAATCCAAATGTTTCTACTCCACCTCCTGTGTTTCCAATTGATGAAATTCTCGGCAAATAAGCAAATGATGGAATCCCTTAACAAGCAAATGTTAAAATCTAACAAGCAACTCTTGACATCATTGCAGCCCACTCTCTAAATGGTTCATTCACATATTCAGTCGATAGCCAAACTTGAGAAGCAGGTCGGATAAATAGCTAATTCAATGAACCAACTTCTTCAAAGAGATAAGGGAAAACTTCCCGCTCAACCATTTGAGAATCCTAGAGGGATCCATGTGATTGACGAAGTCCCTCCTCCGAGTGGGCCTACTCATGAACATATCCAAGCAATCACCACCCTTAGGAGTGGTCGAATTTTGGACAACAAGGTTGATGGAGGAAAAGATGAAAATGTTTTTCCTCCCAAAAATCCAAATCCTAACTTATCTAATCCAAATTTCACTCCTGAAAATCCAAAGTCTAGCGCTGAAAATTCCAAGCTTATGACCCCAAATGTGGAGACTTCTTATGAGCCTAAGGCTCCATTTCCTCAACGTCTCCAAGAGTCGACACATTTTGGGAACAAAAGTTGTAAAATTTAGGACATGTGGGAGGTCTTTAAGCAAGTAAAGATCAACCCACCTCTCTTAAATGATATCAAGCAAATTCCCCCATATGCCAAACTTCTCAAGGATTTGTGCACTCAAAAGCGCACATCTAAAAGTCATTTACCGAAGAAAGTGAACAAGTGAGTGCAATAATTCAGCACAACACTCCTCCAAAGTATAAGGATCCGGGTGCTCTGACAATCTCATGTGTTATTGGTTACAACAAGATACAAAAGGGCCCTCTTTGACTTAGGAGTGAGTGTAAACTTGATTCCATATTCAATTTACTTACAACTTGGGTTAGGAGGTCTTAAGCCAACCACCGTGGTCTTGTAGCTTGCCGACAGATCAGTCAAGCACCCACAGGGCATTCTTGAAGATGTCATCATCAAAATGGACAAATTCTACTTCTCGGTAAACTTTCTGGTTCTTGACACGGAACCGGTCCATGATCCAAAGAAACATATTCCCGTGATCCTCGGTAGGCCTTTCTTAGCTACAGCTAATGCTTCAATAAATTGCCGAACCGGGGTGATGGATATTGCCTTTGGAAATATGCAAGTCAAACTCCACATTTTCCATGCAACTCAAAATCCTTCCGAAGAGGATGATTGTTTTCTCATTGATGTGGTAGATGAAGTGGTCGAAGAATCTCTCCCCTTCATTCTAAGTAAGGATCCTCTTGCAACTTGCATGTCTGACTTTGATTTCGCAAACTTTAATATCAATCAGACCATCCAAGAAGTAAATTCTTTGCTCAACATTGGTGCTATTATGGACTTTCCTCCTTGGAAAATGCCAAGAGAACCACTTTCTCAACTTTCCACTACTCCTCCAGTCCCTCTATTGAAATCTCTACCACAACTTGAGTTAAAGCAGCTCCCGGCCCACCTCAAGTATGTGTTTCTTGGTGCAAATAAAACTCTTCCGGTCATTATTGCATCGGACCTTTTAAAGGACCAAGAAAATTACCTTTTAGCGATGCTACAAGAACACAAAGAAGCTATTAGCTGGGCATTGTTTGATTTGAAAGGAATCGACCCTTTTATTTGTATGCATCGCATTCATATAGAAGATGACGCTAAACCTTCTAGAGAGGTGTAGCGCCGGTTGAATCCAAACATGAAGGAAGTGGTCATGAAAGAAGTGATCACGCTATTAGATGCGGGAATCATCTACCCCATCTCTAATAGCAAGTGGGTAAGCCCCACTCAAGTTGTTCCCAAGAAATCCGGCCTCACCGTTGTTGAAAATTTAGCGGGAGAGCTCGTGCCACAACGCACCACCACCTGGTGGCGTGTGTGCATTGACTACCGGAAACTCAATTCTACCACTAGGAAGGATCATTTCCTACTCCCATTCATTGATCAAATCCTAGAAAGGTTTGCCGACCAAAGTTACTACTGTTTCCTTGATGGTTATTTCGGCTATAACCAAGTGGCAATTGATCCTCAAGATCAAGAGAAGACCACATTCACATGTCTCTTTGGAACATTTGCCTATAGACACATACCCTTTGGGCTATGCAATGCACCGGTAACTTTCCAAAGGTGCATGATGTCCATATTTTCTAATATGGTTAAGAAGTTTTTGGAAGTATTCATGGATGATTTTTCTGTCTTTAGATCTTCCTTTGACTCCTGTCTCCTCAATCTATTCCTTATGCTTCAAAGATGCAAGGAGACAAATTTGATACTAAGTTGGGAAAAGAGTCATTTCATGGTCTAAGAAGGCATTGTCTTGGGGCACGTTTGTAATGACCCGGTCATTTTCCTTCCTTTCTTTTTCTCAGATTTTCACGGATATTTTTTTTCCGTTGTTCTTTTCCTTTCTGAGTTCAATTTTTCATCACTTAGTGTTATTTCGAGTGCTCTGGAATGATTTCTGAGACTCTTTCGTATGGGTTGACAACTTTCTTTGAGGACTGAGTCATTTCCACATTTTCACTTTTCGGACACTATTCATTTTTTGTCATTTTCCCTATTTCGTCCTTTTCCCTATTCTGTCTTATCTCCGTTTGTTAGTTTTTGGCACAACCTCACTTTTCATGCTCGGAGTTGGTTTTTGACTTCATGTGTCTTCATTCTAAGTGGTTTCCACGAAATACGTATCTTTACTTTTGTAGAAAAGTACTCTGGTTGCTCCCGGTGTTCATAGGGGCATGGATGCACAGTTTTTCAGAATCTTTTTCTTTTCTTGGGGTGTTTTTTATAAATATCTTTTGAAGATATTTTATTTCAGGAGTTTTTAAGAAAATATTTTTGGAAAATATTTTCATTTTGGGCCATTAGTGCAGTTTTCACTTTTTGGAGGGGCCATTGTGCAATTAATGAAAGTTATTGCAAAAATACCTCATTTTGAGCCTGGATCCTCGTACGGGATTCATTTTCACATTTCGTCGAGTCATGTTCTCTTAGAATCTCCTTCTGGTCATTTTTCTCTAGTTTCAGAGTTTTTAGCCCCGGTTGCCACCGAACTTGTTCGGAGCATATCTCTCTGCTCGGGACTCGGTTTTTGATGTCGTTTTTTCTTTTGTTCATAGTTTCTCATTTTGAATCTTTTTTGTTCATGGAGTTTCTCCTTTTGAGCGCGTCTGCTCAAATTTTACTTTTCCGGACCTAGCGGGACCCGTTCGGGGCACTTTTTGAGATTTTCTATAAATAGTGGGACTTAAAATTAAAAAGTCATCTTCTCCCCTCTCCATGCACGACCAGAACCTGTTATGGTAGCCCAAGGGGGGCTTCCACCCTTCTCCTCTCATTTAAACCTCCTTTCCTTTGTTATGAAGTCATAGTGCCTTTATTTAGGGAAAAAAAAAAAAGTCATAGTACCTTCGCGTTTTGTGTTTGTCTTGACTACGTGCTTCTTTCACCCTCATTAGAACCCATTTTTGGCCAATTTTTGAGTTCGGGTTTGACGTCAAGTTAGGATTTTGGTAGGTCCTCTTTGGAGTTTAATGTTCACGGCATTGTCCCCGACAAAACGCCGAAGTATTGTCGGATTCGGAGCCATTTCTTTTTGGTGGCTTTTGAGATTTTCATCTTAAATTGAGGTAGGGGATGTTTTAGGATTTATTATGTGTTGTATTGGGTGTTTTCTATGATTATACAACTTGTATGCATGCTTTGGTTTAAGTATTAGAATTTAATTTAATTATTTTCTATGGTTAAGATTTAATTCTTATGATGATGTATAACTTAGAATTAAATTGTGGCATGCTAGAAAGCTTGGCTTTGATATGTTTGTTAACATATATTAAATTGGAATTCTTTGAATAAGAATTACACTTTTTATTTAATAATTATCTTTTATGAAAGTTTAATTATCATGGACGTACCTTGCATGGAATTAACTTGTGATAGGCTATTAAATTAAGTCTTAGCATGTACTTTAACATACTTTAATTTGAGAGCATTTGGATAAGTTTGAAAATCTAGAGATTTTAATTAAAATCTATTTAATGGTTCCATTGGCCTAATTAAGTTTTTAACTTGATATTTGTGATGACTATGGCTTGTATACTAGCATATGTCAATTTGGGACCATTTGATGTTGTTTTAGAATTTAGGGATTTGATTATCATGGTTTAATTAAATTCCATCTTATTGTTTCAATGGCCTAATTAAGTTTTTGAATTGGTATATGTAAAGATCATGCTATGTTGTTTAACATGTATTAATTAGGGACCATTTGGTTGAGATTTGATAACTTAGAGAAATTAATAGTTTACTTGATGAATTTCCGTTTCTATTGCATTATTGATTTAAATCACGTGGTTGACATTGGTAGTATGTCTAAAGCATGATTTTGGACTTGTATTAGATTCT
This sequence comes from Cornus florida, assembly GCF_030987335.1. NCBI lineage: Eukaryota > Viridiplantae > Streptophyta > Magnoliopsida > Cornales > Cornaceae > Cornus > Cornus florida. The sequence continues at coordinate 35,790,255 of NW_026775577.1, read as the reverse complement.
TCAGTTTATGTTTTCAATATTGAATTATATTGTTATAGCGTGTAACGAATCGCACACTGAAAATTTGACATGTGATGTTATTATAGTGCGTAACGAATCGCGCTCTGAAGATTCGACATTGTCATCCTATAGTAGTTGTGGATTTAGAGCATGCATTTTGTGGTTCTGACCTACTTGTGCATGAAGGTAGTTTCGTGTACTATTTAATACATATATAAGTTGTTAAATTATTTATTTTGGGACCACTTGGGATATTTTATGATAGCTAGGGTTTGGCTCTAGTACGGGGACAAGAGTCCTCTAAGTCAAAAGTTCGCGCGTTGTGTAGGCTGCCTGGGGGTTAGTAGCTCCAAATTAGCCCTATAAAGTTCGCGCGTTGGATAGGCTGCCTCGGGGTTAGTAACTCCAAATTAGCCCTGTATCGGTCTAATCCGACTGATGTCTAAGTATATCCATTTTTATTGATTTCACACTTCTAGATTTCTAGTTGATAACTTAGAGAATCTATGTCTTGAAGTGTGGTATTAGAAATTTTAATTATACTAAATTGCTATATTTAGTTGATTTCACACTTTTAGATTTCAGGTTGATAATATTGAGAATCTATGTATTGATGTGTGGTATTAGAAATTCTAATTATACTAAATTGCTATATTTAGTTGATTTCACACTTTTAGATTTCAAGTTGATAATTTTGAGAATCTATGTATTGATGTGTGGTATTAGAAATTCTAATTATACTAAATTACTATATTTAGTTGTTTTCGTACTTTAGATTTCAAGTTGATAATTTTGAAAATCTATATCTTGTTGCTTGTATAGCATGCTTCTATGTTGGTTAAATTGCATAGATATTGGGATTCGTATTTTATTGTTCAAATATAGCTTAGGAATGATCCTATAGATTCATTTGGAACATAGATGTTAGGCGGCATGACCCACCTTTGTCATTTTTGTATATTAGATTTCAAGTTGATGACTTTGAGAATTTATATCATGTTGCTTTGTATAGCATGCTCCTATGTTGTTTGAATTGCATGGATGATGTTATTTGTGCTAGAAATGATCTAGGGTAGCTTAGGATGCTCCCTGAGTCTCATTTTGACATAGACGTTAGGTGGCATGAGCCCCTTTGACATGTTTCATCTTAAGGTGATAAAATTGTAAAATGCTAGGTCGATGCATGCTCATTTCCTATGAGTAGCTTTATGTTACTCACTCCAAAGTTATTGGGGCATATTTCAGGTATAGGAATCAAGGTTGAGATTCTCATCATGCTTGGATGATTTGTGGACTTGAAGGTTCCATTCTTGTAAAGGTTGGCTAGAAAAGCCGCTTATAGCATTTCGTGTCAAATGTGTATATTTGATTCTATATTTGTAATGTGTGCCTAAGCACACTTTTTGATTGTCATTTTATGTATATGATATAAGGCCAAGTGCCAAATTTCATTTGAAATCCATGAATATTCATGAATGTTTAATTTTGCCTTTATTGAGAAAAGTATGAAAACTAGGGTTTTGATATGTCATTCTCGCACCAGTGTGTGCATTTTGTGTAACATTCATCCTTTAGCATTCATTTTCCATATGTGAGGTATGGCCAAGGGCCAAACACCATTTAGTTTTTATTTTTGCATTTTAGTTCACATATTGCATTTTTGGGTTAAAATAATAGATACCGAGCCTTTAAGGGTTCATTTTCAAATCGAGTGGTGCGAAGTGTGTTCAGGCACCTCCACTAGGTCTCATTAATCATGTAAGAAGTGTGGCCAAGGGCAAAATGGTAATTTGAAAACATTTGTCAATTTTAAATTTCAAATTTTCCATTTCATGTGCATTTTCGCCCTTTTGGCCGTTGGGGGGTTAAATTTTGCATCGGTGGTATTTTTAAGCCATGGACCATTGTAGCACATCCAATTAGGTAAGTTACGTCTCCGTACAAGATCGTTTCCAGGAAAAATCCTTTCCCTTTGGATTTGAGCCTCCTATGATATCATTTTTCAATTTTCTTGCATAATCTGATTTTAGGGAATTCTGGGGTTTTCCCTCAGGAAATAAATTCCGGTCTCGATATAGTCACATAGAAAACATGATTTTAGAGAGGGTTTCTTTTTCGTGTTTGCCCAGAAAATGTCGTCTTGGTGCCGGAAATCCATCGCAAAGTTTAGCTTTCTGATTTTTATTTAGCAGCTTTTGGAACCTCTTGTTAAGATTTCTTAGAGGGGCATTTTGGCCACTTCACAGTGCATTTTATTTGTTTCCGTCCACATTGCGGGGTATAAAATTTGATTTCGGGAAGGATTTCTTCTTTGTGTTTTTCCAGAAAAATTCGTTTGGTAGCCAGTTTCCGATCTCAAATCCTGTAGCAGCTTTTTACCCTCTTGGTCTAGACTGATCTAAGGGCATTTTGGGAATTTCCTTTCAAAAATAAATTCCGGTCTTGACATGGTCACATAGAAAACGTGATTTTAGGGGGGTTTTTTCACAATATTTTTCCAGAAAATGTCATCTCGGAACCGAAAAACCCCGCGTCAAATCTGATTTCCTGTGCGCATTTGCGCTATTTGAAAAAGTCTGTTGTAAGGGCATTTCGGAGATTTCACGTCAAAAATAAAATTTTCTTTCAACATGTTCAACTTGGAAAAATTATTTTAAGGGGGGTTTCTTCTTCGTGTTTTTCCAGAAAACATCGTTTAGTACCTCAAAATGGCACACGAACTTCAGCATTTTGCCTAAGTTACTATTCACGGGCGCGGCAACGTCAAAACTTTGTTTTGACTTTTCTCTTCCATCCGGACTCCGAATCAAGTGATTCTTGAGTCTAAATTGATTAATTTTTTGCTGTCTTCCCAGTGGTGTGCTTAGTAGCACCCAAATTTATATTTTTTCAGAAATGACCATTTTGCCCTTGGGGCTATTTTCGAATTGATCTCTAACCTTCCACCCCCAAACTCTGTCCGACAAATCCGTTCCTTCCTTGGTCATGCCGGTTTTTATCGCCGCTTCATCAAAGATTTTAGCAAAATATCCCGGCCTTTGTGTAATCTTCTTGTCAAGGATATTCCCTTCAATTTTGATGAAGCATGTTTGGAAGCTTTCAAGAAGCTTCGTACTCTTCTCTCATCAACCCCAATCATGAAACTGCCTAACTGGTCTCTTCCATTTGAGATCATGTGTGATACATTCGATTATGCATTGGGTGCGATTTTGGGTCAGTACGTGGACAAGCTACCGCATGCTATCTATTACGCTAACAAAACTCTATCTGATGCTCAATTGAATTACACCACCACTGAAAAAAAGTTGCTAGCTGTGGTGTACGCCTTAGATAAATTCCGTTCTTACCTTCTTGGATCCAAGGTAATTGTCTTTTCGGACCATGCCACTCTTAGGCATTTGCTCGCCAAAAAAGAGACCAAACCCCGACTAATTTCGATGGATACTCTTACTCCAAGAGTTTAACATTGAAATCCGGGATAAAAAGAGGGCAGACAATGTCATCGCTGACCATATCTCTCGTTTACTCATTGAGAAATCTTCTGAATTTGCTATAGTTCGTGATTCCTTCCCGGATGAGCAACTGTTTCAGATTTCTCATACAAATCTTCTTTGGTTTGCGGATATTGTCAACTACCTTGTAGTAGGAAAAATTCTGTCCAAATGGTCCAAACAAGAGAAAGACCATTTCTTCTCCCAAGTTAAACATTTCTTTTCGGAAGATCCGGAATTATTCAAGTACTGCCCAGACCAAATCATCCGGCGATGCATTCCCGAAACTGAATTCTCAAGTGTCCTAAATTTTTGCCACACTCTTGCATGTGGAGGACACTTCAGTGCCAAGAAAACTGCTGACAAAGTCCTTCAAAGCAAATTTTATTGGCCCTCTTTGTTTTGGGATGCTTACAATTTCTGCAAGTCATGTGAGCATTGCCAAAAGCTCGGATCCATGTCCAAAAGAGACATGATGCCCCTTACCCCCATCTTAATCATAGAAATTTTTGATGTGTGGGGAATTGACTTCATGGGACCGTTTCCATCCACTTATGGCTATGAGTACATTCTCGTAGCGGTGGATTACGTGTCTAAATGGGTTGAGGCTAAAGCTACCAAAACTAATGGTCATAAAGTTGTGGTCAAGTTCGTGTAATCGAACATCTTAGTCATTTTGGTATGCCAAGAGCCCTCATCAGTGACAGAGGATCTCATTTTCGAAATCGCTATCTCAAATCCATCCTTCTTAAATACTCCGTCATTCATAAGGTTGCCACACCTTACCACCCTCAAATGAGTGGTCAAGTGGAAGTATCTAATCGTGAGATCAAGTATATTCTGGAAAAAATGGCTCGACCGGACCACAAAGATTGGTCATTAAGACTAAATGATGCACTTTGGGTCTACCAGACAGCGTATAAGACACCCATCGGCATGTCACCATATCAACTTGTCTTTGGTAAAGCTTGTCATCTCCCAGTGGAGTTAGAGCACCGCGCTTTTTAGGCCATAAAACGTTTCAACTTTGATCTTAGGCAAGCCGGTTCTACTCGCAAATTGTAGCTCAATGAGCTTGAGGAAATTCGAAATGATGCGTATGAAAGCGCCAAAATCTATAAGGCAAAGACTAAAGCATTTCGTGACAAGCACATTGTCAACAAGTCTTTTGCCCCCGGGCAGAAAGTTTGGCTTTTCAATTCTCGGTTGCGACTCTTTCCCAGTAAACTCTGGTTACGGTGGGATGGTCCATATGTTATCTCATCCGTCTTTCCTCATGGTACAATTAAACTTTATGATCCTACTGATGGATCTCTCTTTATGGTTAATGGCTAAAGGCTCAAGCCTTATGTTGATGGCATAGTTCCGATCCGAAAAGTAGAGAAAGTCCTATTAATGGACCCAATATACGAGAACTGATGCGAAATCATGGTTCTTCTAGCTATCGACATTAAATTTAGTACTCTTGGGAAGCAATTCTTTCAACTCCAAAGCTTCTCTCTTCTAAGTTGCCTTAGCTAAAATTTTTTGAAAATTAACTAAGTGTAGCCAAAATGTGAACTTTTCCGAAATTGTCTCAAATCACGTTCCAAAAGTCATTTTAGGCTTACTTAGTCATTTTAAGGTCTCGGTACCATTTTTAGAATTTTTCAAGTTCGTTTCGGTAATTTTCTCAAAAATCCAAAAAATCACAGGAAATTTGAACCCCAAAATTAGTGCTTTTGCAAATGAGCTCCGATTCCCATTCCGAGGGTTATACAAGGTGTCTAGGGTCCATAGGAGCTTAAGTTTCTAATTAGATAATTTTTGGATCCCGGCACGGCCTCCGTTCAGCCAAAATTTAAAAACAGTCCCTAGCCAATTTGGCGGCCGCCTGCCAATTCTTGCGGGGGCCCACCAAATGCCAAATGCTACTGCTGCTACATGCCAGGCTTGGCTTGTGCCATGCCTTGGCATCCTATGGGTGCTCGCCCTGCGATGCGGGCGCCCGCCAAGCTTCGGGCCCCTTTTTAAACACCCATTTCCAAGGCCCATTTTCAAACTACATAACTCCCTCTCTCTCATTCCAACGACTCAAACCCTCCCTTGCACCTCTCAACCCTTCATTTCTCACTTCCATCTCTTCCTTTCCCATCTCCATCATCCTTCTATCCAACCCACATCTCTCATCCTCATCATTCCATCCATCTCCCACCAAGCAAAAGGGACTTTGTTGGTTTCTCCATCAAGTTGGGTAAGCTTCTTCTTCTCTCTCTTTCTTTCAATTTTCAAATTAATGGAGGATGGGATTGCATGTAGTGGAGTGTTGTGATTTGTTTGGGGCTTGAATATCTTGATTGCAGGTCAAAAAAATTCGGGTTTTCACCATTTTAATCAATTCTTGCCTTTTGGAATTTGTTCTTGCACGCCAGGTGTTCAATAAATTGCCTAAGCCAACTCCCTCTTCCAAATGGCTCCCAAAACTTCCTCCAAGCGTGCTCGCTCCTCCGAAAGACCATCCGAGGAAGCTCCCACTCCAAATTGGGCTGAGTGGCCCATTGAAACCGAAGCCAAATTTGTCATTAAGGACGAGTTTAAGGAAAACCCGAAAATGGCGTGGGCGGTCAAAGAATTGAAGCATTGTGGCCTTAAAGCTCTTTTTAAACCCTACACAAGCTCGTTCTATCCACGTATCGTTCGCCAATTCTACTCCAACATGTTTTATTCATATGTGGAGTCAAAGGTCATTAAGACCACCATTGATGGCACACCTTTTGCATTCACCCTTTATGACCTTTCTACGGCATTGGAGTGTCCATTGGCATCTCCTTTGGATGAGGAGGACCAGCCTCTGTAAGGTGCTTCTCCAGCTGATCTGAACTTATCAGAAATTGTTCAGGAAATATACAACAACAATTATACCGGTAGTCACAAAAGAAGCACGAATAAGTCATACCTTCCTTGCCGGCTGTGGTTCCTGGACTTTGTCTTTGCCAAAAATGTCCTTCTCGTCCCTAAGCACTCTGAACGTAAAGGGATTTTTTTAAACACCCTTTACGCCGCTGAGAAGGGATATTGGTTTTATGTCCCGCAGCTCATCTGGGACCTGCTTCTCAAGGTCTACAATGATCTTTTTGTGACGCAGTCGGATAATGCCCTCACTTGGGCACTTCCTTTCCCGTATTTGGTCACCAAGTTGCTCAAGAACAAAAATTTTAAGGTCCCTCAGAGAGAAAAGCGAAGCACTGACATATTTCTTTATGACCTTGGTGCATGAAAGTCAAGCACCGTCTAGCTTAAGACTTCTCGACAAGCCCACATTGGTGGTGTGTTTGATTGGGGAGGTCCAGCTACTCCTGTTGCTCCTACGCCAGCTGCTCCCACACCAGTTGCGCCACCACCACCTGCTATGTCCCCTGCGGATTACGACTCTCTTAGCACCCGTCTTGATACCCTTTAGCTGTGAGTCGAGACCATAGAGGGCACCCTTACGAATTTCTGTAAGGAGACTTAGGTGGGACAGCAGGTATTGCAGGCCATGCTACAATCTTTGATTGACCGAGCACCAGGCGGCACCGGTGGCTCATCCTCCACTCCGATGATGGAGTGATTTTTCTGCTTTCAATTCCCATTTTCATTTTCAGTCGTACTCTGTTGTTTTACTTTGGGCCGCGTTTGGCATTGCTTTCGGTTCCTATTTTGAACTTATAACTGCAATTCTTTTTGCTATTTTGCATGGATATTCGGTTTTTAGTTAAATAAAATTGCAGTTGGTTATTTTTACTTCTTTTTATGTTCCGCTTCTTGCTTGTTGTATATATTTGTATTGTTGACAGGTTTTTAGATTCAAGTTTGGGGGCATGGCTTTTGGAATTCACATGGTGGCATATGGTCACACTACCATGAATTTTCCTCCTATACTTGGTAATATTGTTCTTGTTACCCTCTCTATTTTTCATTAGTCATTCTTTGTCTTCCCACATTGAGGACAATGTGACATTCAAGTTTGGGGGTATATTTTTTATATGCATTTTTGTTTGCATGTGCTAAATTGTTCATGTAAATTGATAAATAATAATAATAATAATATTTTTGGGAAGCAATGATCTTGTAATCTTGGAACTTATTGGAGATTGAAGCATGTGTTTAATACTTTGTGTATAGAGGAAAATGATAGTTTTGAAGTAAGAAAAAATATGAAATGACTATGTTGATTCAAATTGGTTTGTATAAATGCTTCAATTAGATTTTCGTCGGATTTCATTCTCTTCTATACTTCACACTTCACATATGCACACCGGAAATCTAATTATAAGGTATACAACCCGATTTACCTTGACCTTGACTCAGTTGATTTGAATTGATGACCCTAATAAATAGATATCTTTGGCATTGAATCTTTAAAAAATAATAAATAAATAAATAAAAGAAGAAAGAAGTTGAATAAGGAAAATGACTAGTTTAAGTTCGTAGCCTTGCTAACTCGAGTTATTAAGCCTTTGGAGTGTCCTTACACTTAGCACCCTAAAGCCATCCGGTTTGGGAGTTGTTGGCCTAACATTTGCTACATGGGTTAGTTAGAAAGCTTAAGGAACTTAGGCATTGCACGATCATTCACAAAAATAAAAATAAATAAATATGGTTCGTTGGAGTTCGTAGCCTTGCCAACTCGAGTTATTAAGCCCTTGGAGTGTCCTTACACTTAGCACCCTAAAGCCATCCGGTTTGGGAGTTGCTAGCCTAACACTTGCTACATGGGTTAGTTAGAAAGCTTAAGGAAATTCAACATTGCACGACCATAGTATGTATTTTATTTTAAAAAAATGTGTATGTTGAATAAATCATGCCTCAAAAACCTCATTTAAAAAGGAAATTCAATGATTTGAAAACTTGTGTTTTGAAATTGGAAAAAGAAAGTAAAAGCTGCATATTGGGAATCCGGTTCACTTTCATTGAAGTTAGAGTTGATTTCTATTAAAGAGATGACAATTGAAGTATTTATATAGACTATGATGTTGATGCATGAGAATTAAAATATGTTTAGCCATTGTGTTATATCAAGGCTTCATATACACAAGGTAGTCTGCAAAATGATTCCGTCTCCAATGTTCTATCTGTTCTAAGTTGCAAATGAGTTGTGTGCATTTTCTTACACCATGGTTGATGTCTGTGGATAGTATTTCAAATGTTTTCATTTTGTTAAGTCCTTCATTTTGGTTTTGCTATGGGACTAGCAAAATGTAAGTTTAGGGGTGTGATAAGCGCCGAATATTGCATATTCAAGTGCCCTTATTTGCATTAGTTAAGTCCATTTGTTGATCATATTGTATATATTAGCTTCATTTGCATGTTTTTGTTTACTTTCAGGTTGGTTCCCTAAAAATAGTCAAAAGGGAGGCTTTGATGAGTTCTTGAAGATCAAAGCATGCCGTTGCCGGGAACCTTCAATTTGGCCAAGCCAGTGATCCATTGAACTCATGGTTATCCCTGCAAAAAGTGCTAAAGAGGATGATCGCATCATCGAGCCAGTCCAAAGTCATTTCAAGAAGGATTTGTGCCCAGGAGCATTGCGAGCGCTAGCCATGCACTACGGGCGCCCGCCAATTTGTCCAGTAGGTTTTAGATTTGGCAGGGCCCCGCCATGCACTGCGGGCCCCCGCTAAGTGCCACCATCAAGCCCCAAGTGACCCATTGCCAGAGCGTGGAAGACACCTGCGACACCTCGCGGGCACCCACCCTACGCTGCCAGCGCCTGCCGGCGCCTGCCAAACTATAGACAACAGGTTGCCAACTCCATTGTTTTGCTCAAAGTTGTCCCCTCAAATAAATGAATGGCTCTGTACTCTTCTAGAGATAATGAGCCACAAATTTAGAGTGGTTGGGAGGATATGGTTGCTTATTAGAGGCTTAATGCATTGTATTATGGATATCACACATTGTAAGGATTTTCTAGTGAGAGAAATATTGTGTTCTTGATGGTTGTGTGTATTTTGTCCCCTAGCTACGAAAATGGAGGGGAAGATCATCTCTACTCCTTCCTCCCTTGCTTCTATGGATAACTAACTCCCTTTCTAGGGAGATGATGAAGCCCTTCCTTGTAAGCATGCTTTAGTTTTATTTAATTTGGGGAATGAAATATATATATGGTAGTTTCATAATCTAGGGCTCTACACTTGATGTAATGGATCTTAAATTCTATAAATGATTATGTTGAATCTATTATCTTGTCTTAGATTGTATTTTCTCATGATTGTATAGCTTGCATATTCATAGTGAGAATGGAAATGAGATTGTGAAATGGTTTTAATGGCATGTTGTTTGAGAAGTTTGATAGTCCATAGCTTAGGGTCTTCCTTTGATGGACTATTCTTGATTTTTAACTTCATGTGCTTTTTTCAATTGATTGAAGGTTTGATAGTCTCTAGCTTAGTGAGCATGTCAAAGGCTACACCCTAGATTAGGTAGCTCAAGCATGTAAAACTTTGATAGATTATTCTTGCCTCTTGATTTCATGAACTTCTTGAAGATAATGTAGTAATCTTGTATTGCTACATATCATTGCCATATACCTAAGTTGTTTCCAAAGTTAATCAAAAGCTAGCATGTTTATAGGGGTGGTAGTTGATTCACTTCCCTAGTCCTCTCTACATATTCTCCTCTCCTTTTAATCTCCTTCAATTTATTATTTTATGCACATTTTAATTCATAGTTCTAAGTGACAAACAAATCAAAAACTCTACACCTCTTTCATCAAACAAAGTGATTTTAAAGACCTTGGTTGCCATAAACTTGCAGTCCTTGTGGTTCGACTTACCCCTATGATAGTCATATTTTACAATGATTTGTGCTATTGTAAGGATTAATTATTATTGGTAGCATATACCGAGGCCCACCACTTTACAAGGAATTTCACAATGAAACCAGGAGCGGCTCGAGCCTTAGGCGAGTTAGGCAGCTACCTAAGGCCCCAGCCAATAAAAAGGCCCCAAAATATTATAGTTGTCTTGTATATGATATATTGTAATTGTTTCCTTATTGAACACTAATTCTAAAAAATTTATCTCCTAAAATAACTCTTCTTTTTTTGTTTTCTCTCTCTTTATATTCACGCCTTTTCATTAAACTTTAACGAAGAGAGAAATTATTTATCTCCTAAAATATATCATTTTTTTTTTATTTATCTCATAAAATATCTCATTAATATTTTTTTCTTTGTTTATCTTATACACGTTTTTTTTTTTACACCAGCATTATATATATTTAATATTTTTTTGGTAAGTTTCACCACAATAAATATTTAGTCGATGTATGGGAAAGCAAAAAAACTTTCCATATTCCCTTTTCTAGATTTCTATTTTATTTTTTTATTTTTATTTTTTCTTATTCCTAATCCTCACGTTCATTCTGATTTCTCTCTTCTCTTAGCAATCTCAACAAGTTACTTTCAGTCCTCTCTTATTCCAACTTTAGAATTTTCTTTCTTCTCAACTCAATATTCATTAGTCTTAAATCTCAATTTGAACGCACTTTTCTTTTATTGAAGAATTTGCAGCAGCATTCAATTGGGGCTTTGTAAATCAGGTTATATTGTTCTTTTTTCTTTAATTATTTTTTAGTTTTAATAACTTTTGTTATCATAAATTTGTATACATCTATATTTTTCATATATTTGTATATTTGTTTGTGAGTTGTGAGTCTTGTAACTATTTTTACCCATATTTTTTAATATGTATGCTAGAAAGTATGAATCCGGATTTGAAAAACTTAAAAAAAAAAAAAAGAAAATAAATAAAAATAGATAAACTAATTCAATCTCAAAAGGGGAGCTATTGATAAATTTGTTACAACTAATAATCAAAACCTAAAAAAAAAAATTTAGATGAAAGTTCAGCGAATGAATAGTCAAATCAGCTAAAAGAATTAGAAGATTATACAATACTGAAAGAAAAAGATAACAGTGACTTGATTCACAATAAAATCATATCTACGATCAACTATGTCACAAGAAAAATTAAATGGATTGGCTATATTGTCTATTGAAAAAGATATTTTAACCACACTTGAATATAAGAATTTAGTTAGTAAGTTTGATCTCAAAAAGCAAAAAGAATGATTTTTAATTAATTATTATTTAATAATTAATATATTGCATATTATGATATAAAAAGGCCACTTTTTAATTTTTGCGTAAGGCCCCGAGTTACGTCGAGCCGCCCCTAAACGAAACCATACACACTACGTGCGACCGAGGGAAACAAAAAGGGAAAACCAAACATGGAAATCATGCATATGACAAGGAATGCGGCTACCAAATAAGTAAATCTACTCACGTAAATAAAATCAAGGGTACGTGTGGCACGTCTCCACGTAAACACAAAATCATGTCATTAAAGCACAGTAACAATATGGAATCTCTAAGGATATAAATAAGGCATGCTAATGCCACACAACAAGAAAACAAATGTGGACACCTTCACCTACTCATGCATCACAATATCATAAATCATACTACTAACATGGTAGTAAACGAAACTGCAGAAAATAAGATGATGCAGCAATGAACCCTATGGACATCGTGTCCTAGAGTGTCTAGGTAAAAGGAAGACCAGTCCTAGCCATAAACTGACTCCAAAACTAATCCGACAACAACCCATCTCAAAACAAACGTGAGCCGTCACCACAATGGTAAGACTCCGACAATCCATCTCTAAATCTAAAGGTGACACTACAAGTGACACTAACAATGCAATCCTCTGACTAACCCCAAAACATCGATCAATCGACTCGATCTCATAAGCTTCATCACGCAAGGAGAACTCAAATGAAATGGCTACTCTAGCCATACAATTAGACAAATGAATCAACCTCAAGAATCATCCCCAAAACGACCATCAATCACTGACCAAAAGGACTACGCCTATCGGAACAAAAACCAACGCTAATTCCATCCGAACTGCGCTCGTAGCTAGCCAGTACGGTAGTATGACAGTGCCATGCACCCGCCCACAAATGTACCCGCCCATGAAAATTACAATCTCAGAGGAACCTTCCCAAACAAACAAGGAGCCTAGGAGGTCCATAACCTCATCATGGCCCAAAACCAACAAATCCAGCACTACGGCTGTGCTTAATGGCTCACCCCACGAGAGCCTAAACAAAAGGTGACTCCCCACCTATCTAAAGCCAACGTTAGGTCAACAACGACCTAAACTACCATGAAACCAAACTGACAAATACCAACAACATCAAGAAGGGTGCCTAAACATAAGCAGACAGACCAACCATCCCACCAAGTGCCAACTCACCAAGCAACTCAACCACAACTCAAACATCCCATGACTAATCCTGAGCCCTGTCAAATATGCAAAACAATCATGCATATACAAATCTAATCTAGCATACATCATATGTCATGCTCTTTACATTAGAATACTATCATACTAAACAAACGGCATGCCACATAGAGCACATAAACATGTTATCAGGCCAAAACAAGTTATCATGAGGCATATAAACACATGGAGCATGGCAACACAAGCATAATATGCAACCAAAACCAGTCGTCCTAAGGTTTTCGAACCTAGGAGCTTTGATACTACCTGTGACGGCCCTGGTTTTTAGGCCAGTGCGTCTTGTGATGAACCGAACGTAGATCCGATAACGAATCCAGAATGCGGAAGCAAAAGATAAAACAACAGTCTCTAGAGATACAACACGTCTCTAAGATACCAATACAACCCTCAATGAGGTCATGGAACCCAAAGAAAATAAATGCGGAAGCGACATTTCAAAAATGGACAAGAACGAACCTAGGGGAAAAATAGACACTTCCAAAATTAAAGTGGGTGCTACCAAGCACACCATTGGAAATACAACGAAAAATAATAAACTTAGACTCAAGAATCACTTGATTCAGAGTCCGGACGAAGAAGATATGGCTAACGGAAGAAAAATGGGTAAAAAGGTCAAAATAGTCAACCCAAGACCATCTAACCGGTTAGGAACAGAGGCGACCATATTCTGCCCAAGTGCATATAACTGGTTACGAGATCCACCACCCATACACTTGTACTACAGTTCAGCAAAAAGCTGACAACAAGGGAAAAAATGGGTTTTTGAGGGCCAAGATGACATTTTTTGGAAAAATACAAAAAATAAACCCTACTCAAAATCGAGTTTTCTACTTGACTATGTGGAAGAAAAAAAAAAAACTCACTATGAAATACCCAGAATTCCCCTCCATAAAATCAGGTCATGAGGGTCAAAAAGCTGCTAAAATGCAAAACTGAAAGCTGAACTTTACGAGGGATTTCCGGTACCAAGACGACATTTTATGGAAAAACACGAAAAAGAAACCCCCCCTAAAATCACATTTTCTAAGTGACCATGTCAATAAAGGGATTTATCTCCCAAAAAAAACCCCAAAATGCCCCTAAACCAGATTATACAGTAAAAATGCAAAATGAGTCCATAGGAGGCTCATTTCACCAAAGAAGAAGTTTTTCTTGAAACCGATCATGCACGCAAACATAACTCACCTATTAGGACATGCTAAAATGGTCCATGGCTTAAAAATACTGCCGATGCAAAATTCGACGCCCCGACAGCCAAAATGACTAAAATGAACAAGAAATGGAAAATTTGAAAACCAAAATTAACAAATGATTTCAAATTACCTTTTGGCCCTTGGCCATAGTTCGTACATGATTAAACAGACCCTATGAAAGAATAAAAATGGAATTCCCACACCCGATGCAAACATGGTGAAATAATAACTTGGCATTTCTCAATATTTTCATAATATTTCATGAAGTCAAAAAATTACATAGGTTACAAAATACATGTCATTGGCCTCCGGCCTTATCTCATGCATGTCAAATACATTACAAAAGGTACACTTATGTACACATTACATATGTGGAATCAAATATACAAGTTTTGACATATGAGCTACAAATAGCATTTCATGCTAACATTTACATGAATCATGAACAAGAATACACTTAAAGAACTTCAATTCATCGAAACGAACCAAGGATATTATGTATCCCAAACCAAAGCATCCATACCTGACAAATCACCTGATAACTTTGGGGTGAGTAAATAAGTTACTCGTAGAGAATGAGCATGCATAGACTCAACTTTTTATATATTTTTACATTAACATGAAACAATTCAAAAAGATCATGCCACCTAACGTCTATGTCAAAGTGAAACTCAGGGATCATCCGAACCTACCATAGCTCATTTCTAATATAAATCACATCATTCATACAATTCAACAACATAGAAGCATGTTATACGAAGCAACAAGATATAGGTTCTCAAAGCCATCAACTTGAAATCTAAAGTACGAAAACAACTAGAGTGGGTCATGCCACCTAATGTCTATGTTCCAAATGAATCTATCGGATCATTCCTAAGCTACATTTGAACATTTAAAACACCAATCACAATATCGATGCAATTTAACCAACATTGGAACTTCCAATTCAACGCATAAAACATGATTTCTGAAAGTTAAAATCTTGAAACTCAAAATGGGAAATCAAAAAAGGAACAACAAGTTACAACATCATCTAGTTATCAAAATGAAATGAAATGTGAAATCAAACAAGGTGGATACTTAGACATCATACCGAATCAAACCGACGCCATAGTTACTTTAGGGTTACTAGCCCACGGGTAACCTCCCTATGTGCGCACTAGACTATAGAGGGACAATCCCCCGTACTAGAACCATGTCCTAGCTGTAGGACATCCCCAAGTTTTCAAAATCAACAAGTTGTGTAACGACGTATGTGCAACAACCCGAGTTTTGATTCAACCCAGTGTGTCAGTGATGAACCGAAAATTGACCCGATAACGGATTCAGACGCGAAAGCAAGAAATAAGACAATGGTATCCCAAGCCACAACACACCTCTAAGACCCTAAGATGACCTTCCATGAGGTCACGGAACCAAAAGGAACAAAGTGTAAAGGCAAAAGATCGGGAAAATAACAATTAAGCCCCCAGGGGCAAAGTAGTCATTTCAAAAGGTATGGATCCATGTGCCACCGAGCACACCACTAGAAAGACAACAAAAAACTAACCAAGTTGGACTCAAGAATCGCATGATTCGAAGTCCAGACGTAGAAGAAACGACAAGATGAAGAAAGACGAGCAAAACCCGTTAATCAAGGGCAAAATAGTCAATTTAGATATGAGAAGGGAGATTTGACTCTAAGCAAGTTAAATAAGGTCCATAAAACCTAAATTAATCATTTCACAATGTTTTGAGAGGTTCCAAGAACATTGGACAAAAATCCCACAAGAAGCCCATTCCCGGTTCAAACCAAATCCTGACACTACTTCACTAAAACATGAATAACTCCCACTATGATTTTAATCTGAGAATTCCATAGGTACCATTGGAAATATGACTCAAAATCCTTGAGTTTAGGCTCAAGAATCACCCCATTTGGATTAGAAATGAAGGAGATATGGACATTTGAAGTCGGAACAACAGTGCTGAACAAAACTAAAGAGTGCTGTGTATGGAAGCTATTCAGGTCGATAGAAATAGCCATTTCGGTAGACCAAAATGACCATAAAGTTCCAAAACTCTTGAAATTGAAGAGAAATCACTTGGGTCAACCGAAATGATGAATCGGTCGACCGAAATGGACCTGAACAAGGCAAAAACTACTGGAAAATGACTTTTTACTGAGCAAATAAAGTCCAAAAGGATTCGGTCAACCGAAGTGGCATTTCAGTCAGCTAAAATGGCTTGAGAAAGTGCAAAAATCACCTGTTATGCACCCAAGGCTGAAAGTCTATTTGGAATCCCCCATGGCATAATCAATTTACATCATATGCTATTATGTGATGATGTGAACATGCACGCAAGTGTAATATGGCATTTTAAACATGTTACAATGGCCTACGGTCTCATTTCACTCCATTTACAAAATTTGACATGCCAAACCTCCAAAGTTGATAAAAATAAATTTCAAAGACAAAACTTGAAGTTCAAATACATACACTTGAACTTAAAGGTTTGTGGCCCTTGGCCTCATGTCATACATATCAAATACATCCCAAAGAGTGTATCTAAGTACACTTTACATGTCATAAGGCAAAAATGACATAATTGAACCTAACTAAGCATTAAATCATTAAAAGTAAAGCTTAAACATGCTAACACTTGCATGTAAACAAGAATACTTTAAAGAAACTCAAAATCTCGAAATCACCCTAGGCAAGTGCAAATCTCCAAATCTTGAATCATGTACCTGAACAATAACCCCAGTAACTTCGGGGTGAGTAAACAAGTTTACTCGTAGAGAATGAGCATGCGTCGACTCAATTTCTTTAAAGATTTTTAGACTGACATGTAATAGTTCAAAAGGGTCATGCCGCCTAATGTTTATGTCAAAGGTAAAACTCAGGGAGCATCTTAAACTACCTTAGAACAATATCAACAAGAATCATGATATACATACATATATGAAACGAATCAAGGTTGGGATAATCCAAAGAACACGACAACAAGTATGTTTGAGTCATAGATTTACATGAATTGGATTATCAATACAATTAAGAAAGATTTGGGAAAATCCAATTAACACGACAAGTTTACAATTTAACATGAATTACATTATCAATGTAATTGAACGAGGTTTGGAACATACCAATTTAATAAAACGAGAATTATACATGGATATAAGTTAACAAGAATTACATTATCAATGCAATTAACATAATTGGAGCATTCCAATTAACACGATAGGAGTAACACACGAAAACAAGAACAAGGCATAATATTTATGCAATTAAACAAGGATGGAACATTCCATAAAACATGAAAAGAGTTATAAATGAAATCAAGAATAAGGCATAATATCTATGCAAGTAAACAGGATTGGAGCATTCCACATAACACAACAAGGTTGAAATCTTCAAGGAATAGCACTTGAAATTTAAAGAGTGGAATCGACCAATGTGGAAACTCGGATATCGCCCGGATTAAAACCGTACTCTAGAGATCACTTTAGGGCTACTAACCCATGGGTACCTTTCCCTTAGTGCGCACTATAGTTGTAGAGGGACATTCCCCCGTACTAAAACCAAGTCCTAGCCATGTTAATTCTTGATTGATATCCCAAGTCCCAAAATCAACAAGATATGCAACCAAGATTGTATCAAAATACAAGAAATGCATTAACCACGTTTCATGCACAACCAAGATTTTGGAACACACAAGTCATGCCCTAAGTTCATCAACTATAATGGCATGTGAAATGTCAAGAAATCATATTATGCATCTATATAGACTAGAACCAAGACATATAGCATAAGAATTCCTTTTAAGTAAATATACCACAAGTATAAGATACATAATTCAACCACATACTAAACAACACATGTGTGATTAAACCATTCCAAGACAAATAAGCATGTTCATTAAGTACATTAATGAAACCAAGATACAAGGGGTCACAATACTTGATAAAAAGGTACAAGTTCATGAAATACAAGTACAATTCGCAAGTTTAACAAGAATTCAATGTCAAGGCATGATTAACTCGATGGAAGCATACAAAGGAATTTAATCTACTTAAGGGATTAAATTATCAAGATTTCAAGGTGAATCAAAACATTCTATGAACAAGTCATGTCAAGGATAATGTCAAGGCCAGGTTCAATGTCAAGTTACAAGTTCATTTCATATAAGACACAACTATGTGAGATAAGTTCCATACAAAGGAAATAAATAATTATTAGTTTCAAAACTTATCCAATTATTCTCGATTTGATACACGTGAAGGAACTTGTCAAGGAAATCATGAATACAAGGTTAGAAACTTAATCAAGTGCATAGAACCATTGAATGAATTTTAATTAGTTCTCTTAATTAAAATCTCTAGATTTTGAAATTCATCCAAATGATCTCAAATTAATATATGTTATACAACATGCCAAGACTTGACTTAAAAACACGATACAAGTGAATTCTAAGCAAGACATGGCTATGAGTATTAAACTTTAATATTAGAAAAATAATAAATGAAAGGTTTCAAAACCTAATCAAATATTCTAGATTTAATATATGTGAAAGTACATGGCATGCACATCAATAAAATCAAGTCGAAAATCCAATGGAGTGAATAGTACATCCGGAATAAATTAATTAATCAAATTAATTAATATTACTAGATTTCAAAACAACTCCGATTTCTCTCAAATTCACCTATGTTGAAGAGCATGCTAGGGCCTAATATAATATGCTAACACATATTGATTTCAAGTTAGTTAAGGCCATTTGAATTAATCTTTCATTCAAGATAAATATTAAATAAAACCCTCAATACTTATTCAAATGCTCTCAATTTAATATATGTCAATGACCATGTCAAGGGGTAACATAATATCATGCCACATGTTTAAACCAAGTCATGAGTAACCGGAAAAATCAAATCTCATACAAGAAAATAAATAAATAAAATATCTAGATTTGATATCAAAGCATGTAAACAAGTTGTATATGCATCACAAGCATGCAATATAACAAGAAAATAAATTATAACACCTCCTACCTCAATTTGAGATGAAAAGCTCAAAAGCCACAAAAACGAAACGGCTCCGAATCTGACGATACCGCGGGGTTTTGTCGGGGATAACACGATGAACAAGAATCCCCAAGAAGCCCCATCAAAAACATAACTTAACCTTAAACCCAAACTCGAAAAATGGTTAGAAATGGGTTCTAATAAAGGTGAAAGATGCGCAGTGCCAAGACAAGCATTAAACGTTAAGGCCGAAGACTTTTCACCAAGGAAAAGTGGATCAAAGGAGGAGAGAGAAGGTGGAAGCCATGGAATCCGGCCAAGAGAAGGGAGGAAGAAGATGAAATCTGACTTTTTGACTTAAGACCCCCCTATTTATAGAAAATCTCAAAAAGTGCCCCGAAAGGGTCCCACCGGGTCTGGAAAAGTGAATTTTGAGCAGACGCGCTCAAACGGCAAAACTCCGTGAATGAAAAAGATTCAAAATGATAAAATATGAACAACAGAAGAAATAGCGTCGAAAAATGAGTCCCAAGCAGAGAGATATGCCCCAAACAAGTTCGGCGGCATTCGAGGTTAGAAACTCTGAAACTGGAGAAAAACGACCAGAACGGAATTCTATGAGTATACGACTCAACGAAAAGTGAAAATGAATCCCGTACAAGGATCCAGGCTTAAAACAAGGTATTTTGCAATAACTTTCATTAATTGCACAACGGTCCCTACAAAAAGGGTAAACTACAAAACTGGCCCAGAATGAAAATATCTTCCAAAAGATATTTTCTTAGATACCCCTGAAATAAAATATCTTCAAAAGATATTTATGAAAAACACCCCAAGAAAAGAAAAGGATTCTGAAGAATTGTGCATCCAAGCCCCTATGGACACCGGGAGCAACCAGAGTACTTTCTTGCAAAAGTAAAGATACGTATTTCGTGGAAACCACTAAGGATGAGGGCACGTGAAGTTAAAAACTAACTCTAAGCATGAAAAGCGAGGTTATACCAAAAACTGACGAACGGGGAAAAGACATAATGGGAAAAAGGACGAAATAGTGAATAGTGTCCGAAAAGTGAAAATACGGAAATGACTCGGTCCTTAAAGAAAGTTGTCAATCTAAATGAAAGAGTCTCAGAAACCAATTCCAAGCACTCAAGATAACATTATGTGACGAGAAATAAGACTCAGAACAGAAAATTAAACGAAAAAAATTCATCCGTAAAATTTTAGGAAAAAAGAAAGGAAGACAAATGACTAGGTCATTACAATCTACCCTCCTTAAAGGAATTTCGTCCCTGAAATTTGGAACATACCAAAAAAAGAACAAAGCAAGGACCGAACAAAAGGTCAAACCAAGAACAGCTCATAAAGCACTGAAAGACAACTCTAAAGTCTCAAGATCAACTGAAGGAATACGAAACCACGAACTGAGGCAACACCTCATACGAATCGGCACACTAACTCAATGTCAACCACCGAGAGAATCCCAAGACAACGAAACGTTGAAACACAAGAAAAGGAAAGTGCGACAAGACAGTACGAACAGCGACCAAAACCCGCCCACACTTACTCGTCAGTAAGATAGCATAACAGTATAAGGTACTAGTTCATAACATGCCCCAAATAGGTCAACTCGGAAAACCTATCGATACCGATGCCATCAATGTCGAAAATGATCATTACCAAAAGTAGTGCGGGAACCAGGCATTTGCAAGAGTTGGGGTAGCTAATCCCAAAACTCTGACAATAATGTTATAGGCACCATTATGCTTAAGGCCTTAGATCTAGAAGCCACGAAAGAAAAGGAAATGAAACAGTGCCTCCCTGGCCTGCATCTCACTCCACCAGACAAGGATTGTGATTCTATGCTCACATGAGCCTTACTTGCGTCAACCAACAGAACAGACAAGAAGGTTCCCTACATGGCTCCTTACGGAATGAATTTCTCCTATCCAAGGAAGAAACTCATAAAACAAGAACGCATCCAAGGGATATGACAGACCCCAAGTGAAAGTGCCAAAACCAGACATGAAAGTAAATAGCTAGCATGCAACATAGCAACAGACTACCTACTCAAGGTGCCACATAAGCAAATAGACATGTTATAAAATCAAAACATGTTATCAAGAAGCATTTAAACACGTAGAGCATGGCAACATAAGCATGATATGCACCCAAAACCCGTCGTCCAAGGTATTCGAACTCGGACGCTCTGATACCACTTATAACGACCTGAGTTTTGATTCAACCCGGTGTGTCAGTGATGAACCGAAGATTGACCCGATAACGGGTCCAGACGCGGAAGCAAGAAACAAGACAATGGTCTCCCAAGGCATAACACACCTCTAAGACCCTAGGATGACCTTCCATGAGGTCACGGAACCCAAAGGAACAAAGTGTAAAGGAAAAAGATCGAGAAAATAACAATTAAGCCCCCAGGGGCAAATTAGTCATTTCAAAAAGTATGGATCCATGTGCCACCGAGCACACCACTAGAAATACAACGAAAAACTAACTAATATGGACTCAAGAATCGCATGTTTCGAAGTCCGGACGTAGAAGAAACGACAAGATGAAGAAAGACGAGCAAAACCCGTTAATCAAGGGTAAAATGGTCAATTTAAAAATGAGAAGGGAGATTTAACTCTAAGTAAGTCAAATAAGGTCCATACAATCTAAACTAATCATTTCACAATATTCCAAGAGGTTCCAAGAACATTGGATAAGAATCCTACAAGATACCCCTTCCTAGTTCAAACCAAATCCCGACACTACTTCACTAAAACATGAATAACACCCACTATGATTTTAATCTAAGAATGGAATAGGTAGCATTGGAAATCTGAATCAAAATCCTTGAGTTTAGGCTCAAGAATCACCCCATTTGGGTTAGAAATGAAGGAGATATGGTAGTTCGAAGTCGAAACAACAGTGCTGAAACAAAACTGAAGAGTGCTGTGTATGGAAGCTATTTATGTCAACCAAAATAGCCATTTTGGTCGACCAAAATGACCAAAAAAGTTCCAAAACTCTTGAAATTGAAGAGAAATCACTTAGGTCTACCGAAATAATGAATCGGTCGACCAAAATGGACCTGAACAAGGCAAAAGCTACTGGAAAATGACTTTTTACTATGCAAATGAAGTCCAAAAGATTTTGGTCCACCGAAGTGGCATTTTGGTCGGCCGAAATGGCTCGAGAAAGTGCAAAAACCACCTGTTATGCACCCAAGGCTGAAAGTCTATTGGAATCCCCCATGGCATGATCAATTTACATCATATGCTATTGTGTGATGATGTGAACATGCACGCAAGTGTAATATGGCATTTTAAACATGTTACAACAGCCTACGGCCTCATTTCACTCTATTTACAAAATTTGACATGCCAAACCTCCAAAGTTGATAAAAATACATTTCAAAGGCAAAACTTGAAGTTCAAATACATATACTTGAACTTAAAGGTTTGTGGCCCTTGGCTCATGTCATAAATATCAAATACATCCCAAAGAGTGTATCTAAGTACACTTTACATGTCATAAGGCAAAAATGACATAATTGAACTTAACTAAGTATTACATCATTAAAAGTAAAGCTTAAACATGCTAACACTTGCATGTGAACAAGAATACTTTAAAGAAACTCCAAATCTCGAAATCACCCTAGGCAAGTGCAAATCTCCGAATCTTGAATCATGTACCTGAACAATACCCCAGTAACTTCGCGGTGAGTAAACAAGTTTACTCGTAGAGAATGAGCATGCATCGACTCGATTTCTTTAGAGATTTTTAGACTGACATGTAATAGTTCAAAAGGGTCATACCACCTAATGTCTATGTCAAAGGTAAGACTCAAGAAGCATCCTAAGCTACCTTAGAACAATATCAACAAGAATCATGGTATACATACATATATGAAATGAATCAAGGTTGGGATAATCCAAAGAACACGACAAAAAGTATATTTGATTCATAGATTTACATGAATTGGATTATCAATACAATTAAGCAAGATTTGGAATAATCCAATTAACACGACAAGTTTACAATTTAACATGAATTACATTATCAATATAACTAAATGAGGTTTGGAACATACCAATTTAACTAGACAAGAATTATACATGGATATAAGTTAACAAAAATTACATTATCAATGCAATTAACATGATAGGAGTAACACACGAAAATAAGAACAAGGCATAATATTTATGCAATTAAACAAGGATGGAACATTCCATAAAACACGAAAAGAGTTATAAATGAAATCAAGAACAAGGCATAATATATATGCAAGTAAACAGGATTGGAGCATTTCACATAACACAACAAGGTTGAAATCTTCAAGGAATAGCACTTGAAATTTAAAGAGTGAAATCGACCAATGTGGAAACTCGGATATCGCCCGAATTAAAACCGTACTCTTGAGATCACTTTAGGGCTACTAACCCATGGGTACCTTTCCCCTAGTGCGCACTATAGTTGTAGAGGGACATTCCCCCGTACTAGAACCAAGTCCTAGCCGTGTCAATTCTTGATTGATATCCCAAGTCCCAAAATCAACAAGATATGCAACCAAGATTGTATCAAAATACAAGAAATGCATTAACCACATTTCATGTATAACCAAGATTTTGGAACACACAAGTCATGCCCTAAGTTCATCAACTATATGGCATGTGAAATGTCAAGAAATCATATTATGCATCTATATAGACTAGAACCAAGACATATAGCATAAGAATTCCTTTTAAGTAAATATACCATAAGTATAAGATACATGATTCAATCACATACTAAACAACACATGTGTGATTAAACCATTCCAAGACAAATGAGCATGTTCATTAAGTACATTAATGAAACCAAGATACAAGGGGTCACAATGCTTGATAAAAAGGTACAAGTTCATGAAATACAAGTACAATTCGCAAGTTTAACAAGAATTCAATGTCAAGGCATGATTAACTCGATGGAAGCATACAAAGGAATTTAATCTACTTAAGGGATTAAATTATCAAGATTTCAAGGTGAGTCAAAATGTTCTACGAACAAGTCATGTCAAGGATCATGTCAAGGCTAGGTTCAATGTCAAGTTACAAGTTCATTTCATATAAGACACAACCATGTGAGATAAGTTCCATACAAAGGAAATAAATAATTATAAGTTTCAAAACTTATCCGATTATTCTCGATTTGATACACATGAAAGAATTTGTCAAGGAAATCATGAATACAAGGTTAGGATCTTTATCAAGTGCATAGAACCATTGAATGGATTTTAATTAGTTCTCCTAATTAAAATCTCTAGATTTTGAAATTCATCCAAATGATCTCAAATTAATGTATGTTATACAACATGCCAAGACTTGACTTAAAAACACGATACAAGTGAATTCCAAGCAAGATACGGCCATGAGTATTAAACTTTAATACTAGAAAAATAATAAATGAAAGGTTTCAAAACCTAATCAAATATTTTAAATTTAATATATGTGAAAGTACATGGCATGCACATCAATAAAATCAAGTCGAAAATCCAATGGAGTGAATAGTATACCCGGAATAAATTAATTAATCAAATTAATTAAATATTACTATATTTCAAAACAACTCCGATTTCTCTCAAATTCACCTATGTTAAAGAGAATGATAGGGCCTAATATAATATGCTAACACATATTGATTTCAAGTTAGTTAAGGCCATTTGAATTAATCTTTCATTCAAGATAAATATTAAATAAAACCCTCAATACTTATTCAAATGCTCTCAATTTAATATATGTCAATGACCATGTCAAGGGGTAACATAATATCATGACACATGTTTAAACCAAGTCATGAGCAACCAGGAAAATCAAATCTCATACAAGAAAATAAATAAATAAAATCTCTAGATTTGATATCAAAGCATGTAAACAAGTTGTATATGCATCACAAGCATGCAATATAACAAGAAAATAAATTTAAACACCCCCTACCTCAATTTGAGATGAAAATCTCAAAAGCCACCAAAACGAAACGGCTCCAAATCCGACGATACCGCGGGGTTTTGTCGGGGACAACATGATGAACAAAAATCCCCAAGAAGCCCCATCAAAAACACAACTTGACCTCAAATCCAAACTCGAAAAATGGTCAGAAATGGGTTCTAATAAGGGTGAAAGATGCGCAGTGCCAAGACAAGCATTAAACGATAATGCCGAAGACTTTTTACCAAGGAAAAGTGGATCAAAGGAGGAGAGAGAAGGTGGCAGCAATGGTTGCCATGGAATCCGGCCAAGAGAGGGAGGAAGATGATGAAATCTAACTTTTTGACTTAAGACCCCCCTATTTATAGAAAATCTCAAAAAGTGCCCCGAAAAGGTCCCGCCGGATCCAGAAAAGTGGATTTTGAGCAAACGAGCTCAAACAGCAAAACTATATGAACGAAAAAGATTCAAAATAAGAAAATATGAACAACAGAAGAAATGGCGTCAAAAACTGAGTTCCGAGCAGAGAGATATGCCCTAAACAAGTTCGGCGGCAACCGAGGTCAGAAACTCTAAAACTAGAGAAAAATGACCAGAACGAAATTCTATGAGTAGAAGACTCAACGAAAAGTGAAAATGAATCCCGTACGAGGACCCAGGCTTAAAATAAGGTATTTTGCAATAACTTTCGTTAATTGCACAATGGTCTCTACAAAAAGGGTTAACTGCAAAACTGGCCCAGAATGAAAATATATTTCAGAAGATATTTTCTTAAATACCCCTGAAATAAAATATCTTCAAAAGATATTTATGAAAAACACCCCAAGAAAATAAAAGGATTCTGAAGAATTATGCATCCAAGCCCCTATGGACACCGAGAGCAACCAGAGTACTTTCTAACAAAAGTAAAGACATGTATTTCATGCCACAACAGATAAGGGCACGTGAAGTCAAAATCTAACTTCGAGCACGAAAAGTGAGGTTGTGCCAAAAACTGACAAACCGGGAAAAGACAGAAGAGGGAAAAGGACGAAATAGTGCATAGTATCCGAAAAGTGAAAATACAGAAATGACTCGGTCCTTAAAGGAAGTTGTCAATCCAAACGAAAGAGTCTCAGAAACCAATTACAAGCACTCGAGACGACACTATGTGACGAGAAACAAGACTCAAAACTGAAAATTAAACCAAAAAAATTCATCCGTAAAATTTTAGGAAAAAGAAAAGGAAGGCAAATGACCGGGTCATTACAGTATATATCAACATGTATATACAAGATATTCAACTATCTATGTAATGACCCGGTCATTTACCTTCCTTTCATTTTTCTGAACTTTCACGGATAAATTTTTTCCGTTTAATTTTCTTTTCTGAGTTCTGTTTCTCGTCACTGAATGTGGTCTCGAGTGCTCATAAATGGTTTCTGAGACTCTTTCATTTGGATTGACAACTTTCTTTAAGGACCGAGTCATTTTCATTTTTTTGACACTATTCACTTTTCGTCCTTTTCCTTATTTCGTCTTTTCCCCGTTTGTCACTTTTTGGCACAACCTCAATTTTCATGCTCGGAGTTGGCTTTTGACTTCACATATCTTCATTCTAAGTGGTTTCCACAAAATACGTATCTTTACTTTTGTAAAAAAGTACTCTAGTTGCTCCCGGTATCTATAGGGGCATGAATGCACAGTTCTTCAGAATCTTTTTCTTTTCTTTGGGTGTTTTTCATAAATATATTTTGAAGATATTTTATTTCAGGGGTTTTTAAGAAAATATTTTTGAAAGATATTTTCATTCTGGGGCAGTTGTGCAGTTTTTACTTTTTGGAGGGGCCCTTGTGCATTTAATGAAAATTATTATAAAAATGTCTCGTTTTGAGCTTGGATCCTCGTACGGGATTCATTTTCACATTTTGTCAAGTTGTGTACTCTTAGAATTTCCTTCTGGTTGTTTTTCTCCAGTTTCAGGGTTTTTAGCCCCGGTTGCTGCCGAACTTGTTCGGTGCATATCTCTCTGCTTGGGACTCGGTTTTTGACGCCGTTTCTTTTGTTGTTCATATTTTCTCATTTCGGTTTTTTTTCATTCATGGAGTTTCACCGTTTAAGCGTGTCTTCTCAAATTTCACCTTTCCGAACCTGGCGGGGCCCTTTCGGGGCACTTTTTGAGATTTCTATACAAGGTTGCCCTAATTTTTAAAATCAGATTTTTCAGACCTTCTTCCTCCTCTTGGCTGGCAGCCAGGGGAGCCCTAGGGGCTGCCTTCACTCTTTCTTCTCCTCCATTTGATTTCCTTGGTAGAAAGTCTTCGGCCTTAACATTTATCGTAGGCCTCGTCGTGTTCTACCTCTCCCCCTTATTAGAACCCATTTCTGACCATTTCTTGAGTTCGGGTTAAAGTCAAGTTGTGATTTTCATGGGGCTTCCTTGGGGTTAATGATCATCGTGTTGTCCCCGACAAAACCCCGCGGTATCGTCGGATTCGGAGCACTTTTCTTTCGGTGGGGATTTAAGATTTTCATCTCAAATTGAGGTAGGGGGTGTTATAGTTTATTATTCGTGTTATATTGCATGCTAGTAATGTTTATGCAACTTATTTACATGCTTTGGTAACAAATCTAGAGATTTTATTATTTATTTTTCTTGTGAATAATTTGATTTTCCCGGTTGGTTATAGCTTTGTTTAAACATGTGGCATGGAATTATATTACCCCTTCATATGGTCATTGACATATATTAAATTGAGAACTTTTGGACAAGTATTGAAGATTTTATTTAATATTTATCTTCAATAAATATTTAATTCATGTGGCCTTAACTAACTTGAAATCAATGTGTTAGCATATTATATTAGACCCTAGCATGCACTTTAACATAGGTGAATTTGAGAGTAATCGGAGGTGTTTTAAAATCTAGAGAATATTTAATTAATTTATTCCATGTGCACTATTCACTCCATTAGATTTCCGACTTGATATTATTGATGTGCATACCATATACTTTCACATATATTAAATTGGGAATATTTGATTAGGTTTTAAAATCTTTCATTTAATTATTTTCTAGTATTAAAGTTTAATACTTATGGTCGTACCTTGCATGGAATTCGCTTGTAATAGGCTTTTAAATCAAGTCTTGGCATGTTACATAACATACTTTAATTTGAGACCATTTGGGTGAGTTTCAAAATCTAGAGATTTTAATTAAAAGAATTAATTAAAACATATTCAATGGTTCTATGAGCATGATTAAGTTTCTAACTTAGCATTTAGGATTTCCTTGACAAGTTCCTTCACGTGTATCAAATTGAGAATAATCGGATAAGTTTTGAAACTTATATTTAATTATTTTTTTTGTATGGAACTTAATTCACATGGTTATAACTTGTGTTTCATGGGGCTTTTAGCTTTTTATCATGTATCTAGGCTTCTTGTAACTTGACTGATGTGTTTAATGAACTAGCACAATTGTCTTGGAATGATTTAATTATTCATGTATTGCTTAGTAAATAATTAAATCATTAATCTTATACTTGTGGTATATTTATATCAATGGATTCCTTGTGTTTTAAATCCTTATTTGTAGTCTATATAGATGCACACTATGATTTCTTGACATTTCACATGCCATCATAGTTGAGAACTTAGGGCATGACTTGTGTGTTCCAAAATCTTGGTTGTGCATAAAATGTGGTTTCATGCATTACTTGTATCTTGATACACTCTTGGTTGCACAACTTGTTGATTTTAAAACTTGGGATTTCAATCAAGAATTGACATGGCTAGGACTTGGTTCTAGTACGGGAGATAGAGAGCTCCTTACACTATAGTGCGCAGTAAGGGAAGGTACCCATGGGTTAGTAGCCCTAAAGTGATCACGAGAGTACGGTTCTAATCCAGGCGATATCCGAGTATCTACATTGGTTGATTTCACTCTTTAAATTTCAAGTTGCTATTCCTTGAAGATTTAAAACTTGTCGTGTTATATGAAATGCACTAATCTTGTTAATTGCATAGATATTATGCCTTGTCCTTAATTTTATATATTACTCCTATCGTGTTAATTGCAATGCTCCAATCATGTTAATTGCATTGATAATGTAATTCTTGTTAACTTATATCCGAGTATACTTCTTTTCGTGTTAATTGGTATGTTCCAATCATATAAATTGCATTGATAATGTGATCCTTGTATTCTAGTATTCTTTTGTCGTGTTGTATGGATTATTCCAAATCTCGCTTAATTGTATTGATAATGCAATTCGTATTAATTTATGTTTAAGTATCCTTCATATCATGTTCTTTGGATTATCCCAACCTTGATTCGTTTCACATGTGTATATGTATCATGATTCTTGTGGATTACATTCTAAGGTAGCCTAGGATGCTCCCTGAGTCTAACCTTTGACATAGACATTAGGTGGCATGACCCCTTTTGAATTGTTTCAAGTTAATGTAAAAATCTCTAAAGAAATCGAGTCGATGCAAACTTGTTTACTCACTCCGAAGTTACTGGGGGATTTGTTCAGGTACGAAGACTTGGTTTGTGATGTTTATTGTTCATTGGGATGACTTATAGCTTTTAAAGTTTTCATTTCATGCAAGTGTTAGCATGAAATGCCATTGTCGTAGCCTTATGTATCAAACTTGTATTATTTGATTTCATTTATGTAATGTGTACATAAGTACACTCTTTTTATTGTATTCGACATGTATGAGATGAGATCAAAGGCCAATGACATATATCTTGTATTCTATGCACTTTCATTTTCAAGGTTCATTATGAAAATATTGAAAAATGCTAAGTCATTACTTCATAACTTTTGCATCGGGTGTGGGAATTCCATTCTTTTTCTTTCATAAGGTCTCATTAATCATGTTTAAAGTGTGGCCAAGGGCCAAACAGTAATTTGAAGTCATTTGTTAATTTTGGTATTCAAATTTCCCATTTCTTATTCATTTATGCCTTTTTGGCCGTTGGGGGGTGGGATTTTGCATCGGTGGTATTTTTAAGCCGTGGACTATTGTAGCACGTCCAAATAGGTAAGTTATATTTGCGTGTAGAAAAATCCTTTCCTTTGTGATTTGAGCTTCCTATGGACTCATTTTACAATTTTCTTGCATAATCTGATTTTAGGGCATTCTGGGGTTTTCATTCGGGAAATAAATTCCGGTCTTCACATGGTCACTTAGAAAACGTGATTTTAGGGGGGGTTTTTTCTTCTTGTTTTTCTAGAAAATGTCGTCTTGGTACCAAAAATCCCTCGCAAATTTCAGCTTTCAATTTTGCAATGTAGCAGCCTTTTCACCCTCACAACCAGATTTCATGGAGGGGCATTCTGGGCATTTTACACTGCATTTTCTTTGTTTCCGTTCACGTTTCTAGATAGAAAAGTTGATTTCGGGAGGGGTTTCTTTTTCGTGTTTTTCCAAAAAAATTCATCTTCTAGCCCGTTTCTGCTCTCAGATCAGGACAGTCATTGTAGCAACTTTTGTCCTCTTGTCCAGTTCTGATCTAGGGGCATTTTGGGGATTTCACAGTGAGTTTTTTTCATTTTTGTTTGCGTGAACGGGTAGAAAACTCGATTTTAGGGGGGGTTTCTTCTTCATTGTTTTCTAGAAAAACTCGTTTCGACCTCCATTTCAAGCCTCAGTTTTGGAAACTCACTTCTTTTTTTCTTGTTGTCAGCATGTGCACGCCATTGGGCGCCGCATGGGGCGCCGGTGGGATCGCACATGGGCGCCGGGCGCACCATGACCTTCATCGAGCCACCATGACGTCTCAACTTCAAACACTCGTTTCTCCCTCATTCGGACTCCAAATCGAGTGAACTTTTTTTTGAACTTGACTAATTTTTCGCTGTCTTTCAAACGGTGTGCTCGGTTGCACCCGGATCTTCCTGGATAATTACCAGTTTCCCTTTTAGCCTTAAGTTGTAATGAATTGGTCATTTCCTTTCCTATCTTTTTTCAGAAATTCTTTTTTTTTTGTCTTTTCCCCATATCGTCCTTTAGTCATTTTTTTCGTTTTTCCTTATATAACCTCATTTTTAGTACTCGGATTTGATTCCGGCTTTGCATACATCCATTATATTTCATTTTCGTGATATCTACATTTTTACTTTTGTAGAAAACTATGTCAAATGTTTACTTTCTTTGTAAAAGCCATGAAAATAAGATTTTTTGTAATTATCCATAACTTGAGGGGTTTTTGGGTAATTAAGTAAAGTAATTATTTTTCGTCTTAGGGACCATTTAGTAATTTAATTTGGAAAATATTTTCAAAAAGGATCTTTATGCAATTTTTGAAAAGTATGACAAGTGTCACACTCTCATTGGTCCACTTGTTAACAATTGTGTGGAAACACTTTGATGCCTTGGATGATGACATGTGGAGGGTTGAGATTCATCCACTTGTTGGCCTAGGATTGGTGCACTTGTTGGCTTGGATGGTTGACAAGTGTAGGGTTGATTTTTAATCTTGGAAGACTACTTGGATTCATGACAAGTGTAGGACTTACCTTTAGTCTTGCATTAGTGTGTGTGTGAGAGGTAGTGCAAGAGCACCTAGTGAGTGGAAAAGCCCACCAATTTAGCTTAGGATTTATACATTTTGATTCATTCATCACTTTCCTCTCAAGAACCCTAAGGAAGCCACCATTGGAGAAAAGCTTGACTAGTAGCTTTGACTTCATCTTTGGTGCCCTTTCACTCACCTTAGAACTTTGAACTTGGAATACTTTAGGTTCCTCCCACTCCCCTCTATAAAACCCTTAATTAGTTTTCCATTTGAGCTTTGTTACCTTGGATTATAGAGATTCTATTCTCTATTGAGGTAGGGGGTGTTGTAATATAATTTTTCCAAGTTATTTAATTGTTCTTGTGATGATATAAAAGTTGTATGCATGTCCTATGTGAATTTAAGAGATAAATGATTAATGATTGCTTGCATATAATTCACTTAGACTTGATATATGGCATGGCCATGACTTGATCCTTGTTGTATGTTAGTTTGACATGATTTAAATAAACTTTTAAATCTAGAGAATAAATTGATTTAAATCTTACTTAATTGTACCATGCTTAAATTCCATTTTTGACTTGATATATGGCATATCCATGAGTTATTACTTGTCATATATTAAATTGGGATCATTTGGACAACACTTGAAATCTAGAGAAATTACTAGTTGGTCTACTTAATTTCTATCTTTATCATATATCATGACATGTTGCTTTACTTGTTGATTTTGGAAACTTGGGATATCATCAAGAACATGACATGGCTAGGACTTGGTTCTAGTACGGGAGATAGAGAGCTCCCTACACTATAGTGCGCACTAGGGGAAGGTACCCATAGGTTAGTAACCCTAAAGTGATCCAAAGAGTACGGTTACTACAGTGCGCACTAGGGGAAAGGTACCAATGGGTTAATAGCCCTAAAGTGATCTCAAGAGTATGGTTTTAAACCGGGCAATATCTAAGTATCCACTTTGGTTTGATTTCGCATTTAAATTCCAAGTTGTTAACTTTGTGAATTTGCATCTCATTATGCTATGTTGAAAGTTTTAATGTCACTTTAATAGAATTGATTGAATTATATTAAGTTGTAAACCTTGTTATAAGTTGAGCTTATGCATGCTCATTTCCCTACGAGTAAACTTGTTTACTCACCCCGAACTTACCGGGTGTTTTTCAGGTAAAGAAGCTATGTTGTGGGATGCACAACAACCTTAGACTTGCTAGACCACTTGGAGTATTTTTCCTTTGTTAGAATATGCACTTGTTAGCATATCTTGTTCATTTTGTTTATTTTGACAAAGTATGTATTTAATGTTTCAACTATGTAATGTGCACTTAAGTGCACCTTTTGACACTCTTTAGATAT
Source organism: Cornus florida (assembly GCF_030987335.1). Taxonomy (NCBI): domain Eukaryota; kingdom Viridiplantae; phylum Streptophyta; class Magnoliopsida; order Cornales; family Cornaceae; genus Cornus; species Cornus florida. The sequence goes on along the minus strand of NW_026775577.1, from coordinate 35,757,386 downwards.
GTATGTAATGAGGCCAATGGCCAAAGACACTTATATGCCATGTATGCTACTTTATCTTCATAGTTGTCTGTAGAATTTAAGGAATTTCATCCATTGAAGGGTCATATTTAGCATATGAGGTCCCATGAGGCCGTAGGCCATTATAGCGCGTCTACTTTACCATTTTACGTTTGCGTGCATGCTCATATCTCACAAAACTCATAAGTTTTGACTTTTGAACTAATTATGGATGAATTATGAAGTTTTATACAAAAACTCATGCATTGAAGTATGTTTTAAATTCTCTTTTGTTTTAAAATGTTAGGAATCTCCTTTGAGGCTAAGCAATGTTTCTAAGTGTGTTCGGATCATATAGGATGCATGCACAACCTTAGAATTGGCCTAAAAACCATTTTCCTAGCAATATAGCAGCTTTTCAAGGTGTTTCGGTCGACCAAAACTCCATTTCGGTCGACCGATGGTGAGTGGTTTTGTATTTGAATAGTAAATCAGCATTCTAGTGGCCAAATCTACTGTTCAAAGTCCATTTCGGTCGACCGAACCTTTATTTCGGTCTACCGAAACAACCAGCTCCTTTAAACCATAATTTCAGCTCTTAGCATCTCCATTTTGGTCTTCCAAAACTCCATTTCGGTCGACCGAAATAGCTTGTATTTGTGCAGCTTCCAGGTTCAGTTTCAGTATTGATATTCCAACTTCAAATGGCAATAACTTATTCATTTTTGATCCAAATGGGGTGACTCTTGAGCCTAAATTCATGAGCTTCAAGTCAGATTTCCACTGACACCAACCATTTATCAAATATCCAACCATAATGGAAGTTATTGCAATTTTAGTGAGATAGGGTTGTGGTAACTCTTAAACGGAGGATGCCACTTCTTACTAAATTCATATCTTTTTCGTTCGGACTTCGAATCAGGTGATTTTTGAGTCTATTTTCATTAATTTTTCATTTTATTTCCAATGGTGTTCTTGGTAGCACCTACTTCCATTATGGAAAAGACCGTTTTGCCCCTAGGCTCATTCTTGCCCTTTTTGGAATGTCACCTTCGTATTTGTTTTCTTTGGGTTATGTGATTTTGTTGAGGGTCGCATTGGTGTCTCATAGACATGTAGTAACCCTAGAGGCCTTGGTTTTATCTTTTGCTTCCGCATTTCAGATCCGTTAGCGGGTCGATCTTCGGTTCATCGCAGACCCACCGAGTTGAATAAAATTTGGGTCACGACAAGTGGTATCAGAGCTCCTAGGTTCGAAAACCTTAGGATGATGGGTTTTGGGTGCATATCATACTTTTGTTACTGTACTTTGATTTATTCATATGCCTTGACAACACGTTTTAGTATTATAACATGTTTACATGCTTGGTTTGATAACATGTCTAATTGTTTATGTGCTTAAGTACCTAGAAGTTTTCAGTATCCTTTTAGCATGTTAAATATGCTTACCTGCTTTAGCATGACTGTACCTCACATACATCGACATGCTTCTTGTTTCGTGCATTCATAACATGAGTTGCATTCGGTCATAATAACTTGTGTTATTGTTGACCTCTTCCTTCTCGTACGTTTAGCATCATGGTTGTCATTCGTAGAGAATCTTCACGTCAGGGCGCTAAGGAGCAGGTTGATGACACTGAGTTTAGGAGAGGTTCAGGGTGGTCTAGGGCTCAAGCTGGAGGTATAGATGCAAATCCACCACGGGCTTCTATGATAGAGGAGCAGATCATGAAGGGAGTGGCATTAGGGATTGCTGAATCCCTACGGGGGTTAGTATGCAGGTAGATTTTGGGGTTGCAAATTCCGGCACCTGCGCTAGCACCAGTAGTCTTCAAGGCTTCAGAGTATCTTAGGGGACTTCAAGATGGCTTATAGCTTGATGTCAATCCACGGTCCCCACTCCTTGACTCCAGGATTTATGGGGATACAGTTTAGAGGGCTATACTTGTCGGAGTAGAGGCTCAAGGTGATGTACGGGTTAAGGAGTCTAGGAAGCGTTGTGAGGACGAGGCCTCATCTTTTGGGTTGCAGGTGAAGACGGCTAGAGTTGGGGACGTTACTTGCTCACGGGGACCATCACAGCAGATTCATCCCATGAACCCAATTCCTTTAGTTTTGGGGTCCGTCCGAGAGATTGTGTGTCACCACTGCCATCAGCCAGGGCACATCAAGCCTTATTGCACATAGCTTCAATCATTCGGCACACTGCCATTGCTATAAATGAGGTACACGGAGCTTGCAACTACTGTAAGCAGATGGGTCACTTCAAGAAGGAGTGTCCAAGGTTGTTGGAAAAGTCAGGTCATGACAAGACTAGTCAATCACAGGTTAGTAAGCCTACAGCTTCGACGAAGGGGTTTCAAGGGAATTACAGCTATTGCAAGCAGTCCGGTCACATGAGGAAGGATTGCCTTCATCCACGGAATAGGGCACAGAGTGGCACAGGTTCACAAGCCACACCGGCACAGTCAGCAGTTGTACAATCAGGATTTGGAGCTCCAGGAGGGGTGTTTCCTTTTCTTCCATAGGCGGATGTTTCCGCAGTAACTTTGACAGATCGAGGTACCTTTCCTCTACTCAGTCCTTTTGTTTGAGTTCTTCATTCTTTCATTTGTCATTATCTGCTTCATTTGCACATTCTTGGGGTCTGGATGTCGCATTTCAAGATAATCTTCTCTGTGTTGACACGCCAGTTGGGGGAGGGTATCTAATTGCACTCCCACGGGAGATTGTTTTCACTTCGTGGGAGATCGGAGTGATTCCCACTTGACGGTGATTTTCAGTATCGGTGACTGGAGTCACCACAGGTCTTACTTGGCTAGCCTGTTAGCCGACGAGGACATCAGTTTGTGCCAAGTTCATATGGAACGAGGCATGTGAGTTTGCTTTTCAGGAGTTGAACGTCAGGTTGGCATCGGCTCCAGTTTTGATCATTCCTGAACGTGGTTTAGGTTATGTGATCTTCTGTGATGCTTCGCGGGAAGGTTTAGGTTGTGTCTTGATGCAAACAGAGTGAGTGGTTGCTTATGGGTCTCGACAGTTGAAGACTCATGAGTTGAACTATCCAACACATGATTTGGAGTTGGCAACAGTTATCTTTTCCCTGAAGGGGTGGAGACACTATTTGTACAGGGAAAAGTTTGAGGTTTTCTCCGATCACAAGTGTCTCGAGTATCTCTTCTCTCAAAAGGATCGGAACTTGAGACAGCACAAATGGGTTGAGTTCTTAGAAGACTATGACTTTGAGTTACAGTACAATCCAGGTAAGGCCAATGTTGTGGCCGATGCATTAAGTAGAAAGTCACGAGGGACTCTTGCTAGCATTTCCATTCACAGATGGAAGATGTTAGAAGAGCTTACAGATCTTGGTTTACAGTCTTATGAGGATGTTTCACCGACTATTTTTTTTAGCCTTGTGGCTCAACCGGCTCTTGTTAGCAGAGTTATTGAGGCACAGTTAGAGGATGGGGAGATGAAGGCCATCCATGTTGGGATTTCAGGCGGCGAGAATATAAAGGGTTGGACCTTACATTCAGACGGTGGTCTCAGGTACAAAGGGATGATGTTTGTTCCCTTGTCTTGTCGTGAAGACGTTCTTCGGGATTTTCACCACTCTCGACTCGCAGTTCATCCTGGTGATACGAAGATGTATCACAATCTGCGGTGACAGTTTCGGTGGCAAGATATGAAACAGGATGTTTCACAGTTTGTGGCTTGATGCCTTACTTGTCAGCAAGTAAAGGCAGAGCATTAGTGACCGGAAGGATTATTGCACCCATTACCAATAGCTGAGTGGAAATAGGAGCATATCACTATAGATTTCGTGATAGGACTTCCGAGATCTCAGGCAGGGAATGATGCCATTTGGGTCATAGTTGACAGGTTGACTAAGACGACTCACTTCTTGCCCATGGCAGTGACAGATAGTGTAGAGAGACTGAGTGGACTGTATATGAGACAGATTGTCAAGCTTCACGGGGTTTTTATGTCCATTGTTTCGGATAGGGATCCGCGGTTCACATCTCATTTTTGTCAGAGTTTTCAGGAGGCTCTTGATACGGGGCTTCATTTTAGCACTGCATTCCATCCTCAGACTGATGGTCAGTCAGAACACACCATTCAGATATTGGAAGATATGTCACGGACTTGTATCTTGGATCTTGATGGTAGTTGGGCGGACTACTTGCCTTTGGTTGAGTTCGCCTACAACAACAGTTACCAGACAAGTATTGGAATGGCACCTTTTGAGGCATTGTATGGCAGGCCTTGTAGATCTCCAGTTTATTGGACCGAGGTCAGTGATGTCATTGCCTAGGGTCTTGACATCGTCATTGAGACAACAAAAAAAAAAAATCAAGTTGATTCGGCAGCGGTTGGTTACCGCACAAAGCAGATAATAGAGTTATGCTGACAGGAGGAGACGACCCTTGTCTTTTGTGGTAGGAGACCATGTCTTTCTCAAGATTTTTTCACGGAAGGGTCTTCTAAGATTTCGACAAACTGACAAGTTGTCTCCTAGGTTAATTGGACCATTTGAGATTCTGGAACGCGTCGGCGAGGTTGGTTATCGTTTGGTGTTACCGCCAGACCTGGATAGGGTTCACGACGTCTTTCATGTCTCTATGTTGAGGAAGTACGAGCCAGATCCATCACATGTTTTGCGATGGACTGATGTGGTTGTTGATGAGGACGTGACCTATGAGGAAGGTCCAGTCCAGATTCTTGATTCACGGGAGCAGGTCTTGCGGACTAAGACCATTCCATTGGTTGAGGTTTTGTGGAGACACCATGGCGTTGAGGAGGCTACCTTGGAGCTTGAACAGGAGGTTCGCTCTCGGTATCCCCACTTGTTCTCTCTTTCAGGTACGATTCGATTTCGGGGATGAAATCCTTTTTGAGGAGGGTAGATTGTAATAACCCGGTCATTTCCCTTCCTATCTTTTTTCGGAAATTCTTTTTTTTCGTCTTTTCCCTATTTCGTCGTTTAGTCATTTTTTTCATTTTTCCTTGTAGAACCTCACTTTTGGTGCTCGGATTTGATTCCGGCTATGCATACATCCATTATATTTCATTTCCATGATATCTACATTTTTACTTTTGTAGAAAACTAAGTTAAATGTTTACTTTCTTTGTAAAAGCCATGAAAACATGACTTTTTGTAATTATCCATAACTTGAGGGGTTCTTTGGTAATTAAGTAAAGTAATTATTTTTCGTCTTAGGGACCATTTAGCAATTTAATTTGGAAGATATTTTCAAAAATGACCTTTATGCAATTTCTGGAAAGTATAACAAGTGTCACACTCTCATTGGTCCACTTGTTGACAATTGTGTGGAAACACTTTGATGCCTTGGATGATGACATGTGGAGGGTGGAGATTCACCCACTTGTTGACCTAGGATTGGTGCACTTGTTGGCTTGGATGGTTGACAAGTGTAGGGTTGATTTTTAATCTTGGAAGACTACTTGGATTCATGACAAGTGTAGGACTTACCTTTAGTCTTGCATTAGTGTGTGTGTGTGAGGTAGTGCAAGGGCACCTAGTAAGTGGAGAAGCCCACCAATTTAGCTTAGGGTTTATACATTTTGATTCATTCATCACTTTCCTCTCAAGAACCCTAAGGAAGCCACCGTTGGAGAAAAGCTTGACTAGTAGCTTTGACTTCATTTTTGGTGCCCTTTCATTCACCTTAGAACTTTGAACTTGGAATACTTTAGGTTCCTCCCACTCCCCTCTATAAAACCCTTGATTAGTTTGCCATTTGAGCTTTGTTACCTTGGATTATAGAGATTCTATTCTCTATTGAGGTAGGGGGTGTTGTAATATAATTTTTCCAAGTCATTTAATTGTTCTTGTAATGATATAAAAGTTGTATGCATGTCCTATGTTAATTTAAGAGATAAATGATTAATAATTGCTTGCATATAATTCACTTAGACTTGATATATGGCATGGCCATGACTTGATCCTTGTTGTATGTTAGTTTGACTTGATTTAAATAAACTTTTAAATCTAGAGAATAAATTGATTTAAATCTTACTTAATTGTACCATGCTTAAATTCCATTTTTGACTTGATATATGGCATATCCATGAGTTATTACTTGTCATATATTAAATTGGGATCATTTGGCTTGAAATCTAGAGAAATTACTTAGTTGGTCTACTTAATTTCTATCTTTATCATATATCATGACATGCTGCTTTACTTGTTGATTTTGGAAACTTGGGATATCATCAAGAACATGACATGGCCAGGACTTAGTTCTAGTACGGGAGATTGAGAGCTCCCTGCACTATAGTGCGCACTAGGGGAAGGTACCCATGGGTTAGTAACCCTAAAGTGATCCCAAGAGTACGGTTACTACAGTGCACACTAGGGGAAAGGTACCCATGGGTTAATAGCCCTAAAGTGATCTCAAGAGTACGGTTTTAAACCGGGCAATATCCAAGTATCCACTTTGGTTTGATTTCGCATTTAAATTCTAAGTTGTTGACGTTGTGAATTTACATCTCATTATGCTATGTTGAAAGTTTTAATGTCACTTTAATAAAATGGATTGAATTATATTAAGTTGTAAACCTTGTTATAAGTAGAACTTATACATGCTCATTTCCCTACGAGTAAACTTGTTTACTCACCCCGAACTTACCGGGTGTTTTTCAGGTAAAGAAGCTATGTTGTGGGATGTACAACATGTAATGACCCGGTCTTTTTCCTTCCTTTTCTTCTTCTCAGATTTTCACGGATATTTTTTTCCGTTGTCTTTTCCTTTCTGGGTTTGGTTTCTCATGGATTAGTGTCGTCTCGAGTGCTCTGGAATGATTTCCGAGACTTTTTTCTTTGGATTGACAACTTCCTTTTCGGACCGTGTCATTTCCATAGTTTCACTTTTCGGACACTATTCATTATTTCGTCTCTTTAGTCGTTTTTCATTTTTCCTTGCATAACCTCACTTTTTGTGCTCGGATTTGATTTTGGCTTTGCATACGCCCATGATATTTAAATTCCATGACATCTACATTTTTGCTTTTGTAGAAATGCATATTAAATGCTTACTTTCCTTGTAAAGGGCATGAAAACATAACTTTTTGTAATTATCCATAACTTAAGGGGGTTTTGGGTAATTAAGTAAAGTAATTATTTTTGTCTTAGGGACCATTTTGTAATTTAAATTGGAAGATATTTTCAAAAAGGACCTTTATGCAATTTTTGAAAAGTGTGACAAGTGTCACACTCTCATTGGTCCACTTGTTGACAAGTGTGTGGAAACACCCTGATGACTTGGATGATGACATGTGGAGGGTGGAGATTCACCCACTTGTTGGCCTAGGATTGGTGCACTTGTTGGCTTGGATGGTTGACAAGTGTTTGGTTGATTTTTAATCTTGGAAGCTTACTTGGATTCATGACAAGTGTAGGACTCACCTTTAGTCTTGCATTAGTGTGTGTGTGAGAGGTAGTGCAAGAGCACCTAGTGAGTGGAGAAGCCCACCAATTTAGTTTAGGGTTTACACATTTTAATTCATTCATCACTTTCCTCTCAAGAACCCTAAGTAAGCCACCGTTGGAGAAAAGCTTGACTAATAGCTTTGACTTCATTTTTGGTGCCCTTCCACTCACCTTAGAACTTTGAGCTTGGAATACTTTAGTTTCCTCTCACTCCCCTCTATAAAACCCTTGATTGGTTTTCCATTTTGAGCTTTGTTGCATAGGATTATAGAGATTCAATTCTCTATTGAGGTAGGGGGTGTTTAATTTAATTTTTCCAAGTGATTTAATTGTTCTTATAGTGATATCCAAGTTATATGTATGTCTTGTATTGAAATAAGAAATAAATGACTAATTGTAACTTGTATGTAATTCACTTTAGACTTGATAAATGGCATGACTATGACTTGATCTTTGTTGTGTATTAACTTGGCATGATTTAAATGAGCTTTTAAATCTAGAGGATTAATTTATTTATGTTGATTTAAATTCAAATTAATTACACCATGCTTGTAATTCATTTATGACTTGATATAAAGCATGGCCATGAATTACTCCTTATCATATATATTAAATTGGAATCATTTGGATAATTCTTGAAATCTAGAGAAATTACTTAGTTGGTCTATTTAATTTCCACCATGTTAAACTAATGATTTAGTCATGTAATCCATGGAACTCATTGCGCTTTGTCACATATCATAACTTGTTGCTCTACTTGTTGATTTTGGAAACTTGGGATATCATCAAGAACTTGAAATGGCTAGGACTTGGTTCTAATACGAGAGATAGAGAGCTCCCTAAACTATAATGCGCACTAGGGGAAAGGTACCCATGGGTTAGTAGCCCTAAATTGATCTCAAGAGTACGGTTTTAATCCGGGCAATATCCAAGTATCCACATTGGTTTGATTTCGCATTTAAATTCCAAGTTGTTAATTTTGTGAATTTGCATCTCATTATGCTATGTTGAAAGTTTTAATGTCACTTTAATAGTATGGATTGAATTATGTAAAAATGCAAATCTTGCAACAAGTTAAATCTATGCATTCCCTACGAGTAAACTTGTTTACTCACCCCGAAGTTACCGAGTGTTTTTCAGGTGAAGAAGCCATATTGTGGGATGCACAACAACCTTAGACTTGCTAGACTACTTGGAGTATTTTTTCTATGTTAGAATATGCACTTTTAGCATATCTTGTCCATTTTGCTTACTATGACAAAAACATGTATTTGTTGTCTAAACTATGTAATGTGCACTTAAGTGCTCCTTTTGATACTCATAAAATGTATTGTAATGAGGCCAAGGGCCAAAGACACTTTTGTGATATATATGCTAATTTTAGCTTCATTGTTGCCTATAAAAGATATGTGGTTTAATGCATTGAAGGGTCATATCTTGCATATGACATGCCATGAGGCCCTAAGCCATTGTATCACATCTATTTTTATCATTTTACATATGCTTGCATGCTCACTTTGGCAAACAACACCATCCTTGATGAAACAAAAACTCTAAGTAGCAGTTTTAGGGAGTTTTACCTTTTCTGTTCCAGGGGCATTTCGGATATTTCAAAATACTTTTTTTTTTATTTTTCCTCACGAGTCATGTAGAAAACTCAATTTTGAGGGGGGTTTCTTCTTTGTGTTTTTCCATAAAATAACATCTTGGCCCTCAAAAATCCATATTTTTCTGAAAAATCCTTGCTGCCAGGTTTTGCAAACTTTTAGTACAAATGTACTTAGTACTATTCATCAACTTTTTTTTTAAACTCGTCTCAACCGATCTGAAACTTCCAGGGGTCTTGTAGGTGTATTTTAAGGTTGCATTTTCAATTTAGGCAATTTAAAAACCTCCCGAAGCCCTATTTCTTTTCTTTGGGCAGCAGCTCGGAGAAATTTTTACCCCCTTGACCTGATTTTCTTGGGGGCATTCTCGGAATTTTACAATGCATTTTTTTGTTTCCGTCTGCAAATCGGGGTAGGAAACTTGATTTTAGGGGGGGTTTCTTCTTTGAGCTTTTCTAGAAAAGTGTGTTTTGATGCTCGTTTTTACTCTCAGTTGCAGCAGTAGTGGGCTGTCCTCGTCGGGCCGCCACGACATCATTTTTTGTTTTTGACCTTTCTCCTTCGTCCGGAATCCGAATAATGAAATTCTTGAGTCCATCATGATTATTTTTTTATTATCTTCCCAGCGGTGTTCTCGATAGCACTTGAATCCACTTTTTTTACAAAATAACCATTTGCCCCTAGGTTCCTTTTTGTCCGTTTTGGAAATGACACTTCCACATTTGTTTTCCTTTGGGTTCTGTGACCTCATTGAGGGTCACATTGGTGTCTTAGAGACGCATTGCATCTCTAGAGACCGTTGTTTCACCTTTCGCTTCCGCATTTCAGATCCGTTATCGGGTCAATCCTCGGTTCATCACTTACCCACCGGGTTGAAGAAAACCTGGGTCGTTACACAACAACCTTAGACTTGCTAGACCACTTGGAGTATTTTTCCTTTGTTAGAATATGCACTTGTTAGCATATCTTGTTCATTTTGTTTATTTTGACAAAGTATGTATTTAATGTTTCAACTATGTAATGTGCACTTAAGTGCACCTTTTGACACTCTTTAGATATGTATGTAATGAGGCCAATGGCCAAAGACACTTATATGCCATGTATGCTACTTTATCTTCATAGTTGTCTGTGGAATTTAAGGAATTTCATCCATTGAAGGGTCATATTTTGCATATGAGGTCCCATGAGGCCGTAGGCCATTGTAGCGCGTCTACTTTACCATTTTACGTTTGCGTGCATGCTCACATCTCACAAAACACATAAGTTTTGACTTTTGAACTAATTATGGATGAATTATGAAGTTTAATACAAAAACTCATGCATTGAAGTATGTTTTAAGTTCTCTTTTGTTTTAGCATGTTAGGAATCTCCTTTGAGGCTAAGCAATGTTTCTAAGTGTGTTCGGATCATATAGGATGCATGCACAATCTTAGAATTGGACTAAAAACCATTTTCTTAGCAATATAGCAGCTTTTCGAGGTGTTTTGGTTGACCGAAACTCCATTTCAGTTGACCGATGGTGAGTGGTTTTGTATTTGAATAGTAAATCAGCATTCCAGTGGCCAAATCTACTGTTCAAAGTCCATTTCGGTCGACCGAACCTTTATTTCGGTCTACCGAAACAACCAGCTCCTTTAAACCATAATTTCAGCTCTCAACATCTCCATTTCGGTCATCCGAAACTCCATTTCGGTCGACTGAAATAGCTTGTATTTGTGCAGCTTCCAGGTTCAGTTTCAGTATTGATCTTCCAACTTCAAATGGCCATAACTTATTCATTTTTGATCCAAATGGGGTAATTCTTGATCCTAAATTCATGAGCTTGAAGTCAAATTTCCAATGATACAAACCATGCATCAAATACCTAACCGTAGTGGAAGTTATTGCAGTTTTAGTGAGATAGGGTTGTGGTAACACTTAAAAGGAGGATGCCACTTCTTACTAAATTCATATCTTTTTCGTCCGGACTCCGAATCAGGTGATTCTTGAGTCTATTTTCATTAATTTTTCATTGTGTTTCCAATGGTATTCTTGGTAGCACCCACTTCCATTATGGAAAAGACCATTTTGCCCCTAGGCTCATTCTTGCCCTTTTTGGAACGTCGCCTTCGTATTTATTTTCTTTGGGTTATGTGATTTCGTTAAGGGTCACATTGGTGTCTCATAGACATGTAGTAACCCTAGAGGCCTTGGTTTTATCTTTTGCTTTCGCATTTTAGATCCGTTAACGGGTTGATCTTCGGTTCATCGCAGACCCACCGGGTTGAATAAAATTCGGGTCACGACAAGTGGTATCAGAGCTCCTAGGTTTGAAAACCTTAGGACGACGGGTTTTGGGTGCATATCATACTTTTGTTACTGTACTTTGATTTATTCATATGCCTTGACGACACATTTTAGTATTATAACATGTTTACATGCTTGGTTTGATAACATGTCTAATTGTTTATGTGCTTAAGTACCTAGAAGTTTTCAGTATCCTTTTAGCATGTTGTATATGCTTACCTACTTTAGCATGACTGTACCTCACATACATCGACATGCTTCTTGTTTTGTGCATTCATAACATGAGTTGCATTCGGTCATAATAACTTGTGTTATTGTTGACCTCTTCTGTCTCGTACGTTTAGCATCATGGTTGTCATGCGTGGAGAGTTTTCACGTCAGGGCGCTGAGGAGCAGGTTGACGACACTGAGTTTAGGAGAGGTTCAGGGGGGTCCAAGGCTCAAGCTGGAGGTATAGATGCAAATCCACCACGGGCTTCTATGATAGAGGAGCAGATCATGAAGGGAATGGCATTAGGGATTGCTGAATCCCTACGGGGGTTGGTATGCCGGCAGATTTTGGGGTTGCCGATTCCGACACCTGCACTAGCACCAGCAGTCTTCGAGGCTTCAGAGTATCTTAGGGGACTTCAAGATGGCTTACAGCTTGATGTCAATCCACGGTCCCCACTCCTTGACTCCAGGACTTATGGGGATATAGGTCAGAGGGCTATACTTGTCGGAGTAGAGGCTCAAGGTGATGTACGGGTTAAGGAGTCTAGGATTTGTTGTGAGGACGAGGCCTCATCTTTTGGGTTGCAGGTGAAGACGGCTATAGTTGGGGACGTTACTTGCTCACGGGTACCATCACAGCAGATTCATCCCATGAACCCAATTCCTATGATTCCAGGGTCCGTCCGTGAGATTGTGTGTCACCACTGCCATTAGCCAAGGCACATCAGGCCTCATTGCACACAGCTTCAAGCTCAAATCATTCGGAACGCTACCATTGCTATAAATGAGGTGCACGGAGCTTGCAACTACTGTAAGCAAATGGGTCACTTCAAGAAGCAGTGTCCAAGGTTGTTGGAAAAGTCAGGTCGTGACAAGACTAGTCAATCACTGGCTAGTAAGCCTACAGCTTCGACGAAGGGGTTTCAAGGGACTTGCAACTATTACAAGCAGTCCGATCACATGAGGAAGGATTTCCCTCATCCACGGAGTAGGCCACAGAGTGGCACAGGTTCACAGGCCACACCGGCACAGTCAGCAGTTGTACAATTAGGATTTGGAGCTCCAGGAGGGGCGTTTCCTTTTCTTCCATAGGCGGATGTTTCCGCAGTGACTTCGACTGATCGAGGTACCTTTCCTCTGCTCAGTCCTTTTTTTTTAGTTCTTCATTCTTTCATTTTGTCATTATCTGCTTCATTTGCACATTCTTGGGGTCTGGATGTCGCATTTCGGGATAGTCTTCTTTGTGTTGACACGCCAGTTGGGGGAGGGTATCTAATTGCACTCCCACTGGAGATTGTTTTCACTTCGTGGGAGATCGGAGTGATTCCCACTTGACGGTGATTTTCAGTATCGATGACTGGAGTCACCACAGGTCTTACTTGGCTAGCCTGTTAGCTGACGAGGACATCAGTTTGGGTCAAGTTCGTATGGAACAAGGCATGTGAGTTTGCTTTTTAGGAGTTGAAGGTCAGGTTGACATCGGCTCCAGTTTTGATCATTCCTAAATGTGGTTTAGGTTATGTGATCTTCTGTGATGCTTCGCGGGAAGGTTTGGGTTGTGTCTTGATGCAGACAGAGTGAGTGGTTTCTTATGGGTCTCGATAGTTAAAGACTCGTGAGTTGAACTATCCAACACATGATTTGGAGTTGGCAGCAGTTATATTTGCCCTGAAGGGGTGGAGACACTATTTGTATAGGGAAAAGTTTGAGGTTTTCTCCAATCACAAGAATCTCAAGTATCTCTTCTCTCAGAATGATCTAAACTTGAGACAGCACAGATGGGTTGAGTTCATGGAAGAATATGACTTTGAGTTATAGTACCATCCAAGTAAGGCCAATGTGGTGGCCGATGCATTAAGTAGAAAGTCATGAGGGACTCTTGCTAGCATTTCCATTCATAGATGGAAGATGTTAGAAGAGCTTGCAGATCTTGGTTTACAGTCTTATGAGGATGTTTCACCGGCTATTTTTTTTAGCCTTGTGGCTCAACCGGCTCTTCTAAGCAGAGTTATTGAGGCACAGTTAGAGGATGGGGAGATGAAGGCCATGCATGTTCGGATTTCAGGCGGCAAGAATATAAAGGGTTGGACCTTATATTCAAACGGTGGTCTTAGGTACAAAGGGATGATGTTTGTTCCCTTGTCTTATCGTGAAGACGTTCTTCGGGATTTTCACCACTCTCGACTCGCAGTTCATCCTGGTGGTACGAAGATGTATCACAATCTGCGGCGACAGTTTTGGTGGCAAGGTATGAAACAGGATGTATCACAGTTTGTGGCTCGATACCTTACTTGTCAGCAAGTGAAGGCAGAGCATTAGTGACCGACAGGATTGTTGCACCCATTACCAGTAGCTGAGTGGAAATGGGAGCATATCACTATGGATTTCATGATGGGACTTCTGAGATCTTAGGCAGGGAATGATGTCGTTTGGGTCATAGTTTACTGGTTGACTAAGACGACTCACTTCTTGCAATGGCGGTGACAGATAGTGTAGAGAGACTGAGTGGACTGTATATGAGACAGATGGTCAAGCTTTACGGGGTTCCTGTGTCCATTGTTTCGGATAGGGATCCGCGAATCACATCTCATTTTTGGCAGAGTTTTCAGGAGGCTCTTGATTCAGGGCTTCATTTTAGCACGACATTCCATCCTCAGACTGATGGTCAGTCAGAACACACCATTCAGATATTGGAGGATATGTCACGGGTTTGTATCTTGGATCTTGGTGGTAGTTGGGAGGACTACTTGCCTTTGGTTGAGTTCGCCTACAACAACAGTTACCAGACAAGTATTGGAATGGCACCTTTTGAGGCATTGTATGGCAGGCCTTGTAGATCTCCAGTTTGTTGGACCGAGGTCGGTGATGTCGTTGCCTTGGGTCTTGACATCGTCATTGAGATTACAAAAAAAAAAAAAAAAAAAAAAAATCAAGTTGATTCGGCAGCAGTTGGTTACCGTACAGAGCAGACAACAGACTTATGCTGACAGGAGGAAACGACCCTTGTCTTTTAAGGTAGGAGACCATGTCTTTCTTAAGATTTTTCCACGGAAGGGACTTCTAAGATTTCGACAAACTGACAAGTTGTCTCCTAGGTTCATTGGACCATTTGAGATTCTGGAACGCATCGGTGAAGTTGGTTATCATTTGGCGTTACCGCTAGACCTGGATAGGGTTCACGATGTCTTTCATGTCTCTATGCTGAGGAAGTACGAGCCTGATCCATCACATATTTTGCGATGGACTGATGTGGTTGTTGATGAGGACGTGACCTACGAGGAAGGTCGAGTCTAGATTCTTGATTCACGGGAGCAAGTCTTGCGGACCATGACCATTCCATTGGTTAAGGTCTTATGGAGACACCATGGCGTTGAGGAAGCTACCTAGGAGCTTGAACAGGAGGTTCGCTCTCGGTATCCCACTTGTTCTCTCTTTTAGGTACGATTCGATTTCGGGGGCGAAATCCTTTTTGAGGAGGGTAGATTGTAATGACCCGGTCATTTCCCTTCCAATCTTTTTTCGAAAATTCTTTTTTTTCGTCTTTTCCTTATTTTGTCATTTAGTCATTTTTTTCGTTTTTCCTTGCATAACCTCACTTTTGGTGCTCGGATTTGATTCCGGCTTTGCATACATCCATTATATTTAATTTCCATGATATCTACATTTTTACTTTTGTAGAAAACTATGTTAAATGTTTACTTTCTTTGTAAAAGCCACGAAAACAAGACTTTTTGTAATTATCCTTAACTTGAGGGGTTTTTGGGTAATTAAGTAAAGTAATTATTTTTCGTCTTAGGGACCATTTAGCAATTTAATTTGGAAGATATTTTCAGAAAGGACCTTTATGCAATTTCCGAAAAGTATGACAATTGTCACACTCTCATTGGTCCACTTGTTGACAATTGTGTGGAAACACTTTGATGCCTTGGATGATGACATGTGGAGGGTGGAGATTCACCCACTTGTTGGCCTAGGATTGGTGCACTTGTTGGCTTGGATGGTTGACAAGTGTAGGGTTGATTTTTAATCTTGGAAGACTACTTGGATTCATGATAAGTGTAGGACTTACCTTTAGTCTTGCATTAGTGTGTGTGTGAGAGGTAGTGTAAGAGCACCTGTGAGTGGAGAAGCCCACCAATTTAGCGTAGGATTTATACATTTTGATTCATTCATCACTTTCCTCTTAAGAACCCTAAGGAAGCCACCATTGGAGAAAAGCTTGACTAGTAGCTTTGACTTCATTTTTGGTGCCCTTTCACTCACCTTTGAACTTTGAACTTGAATACTTTAGGTTCCTCCCACTCCCCACTGTAATACCCTTGATTAGTTTTCCATTTGAGCTTTGTTACCTTGGATTATAGAGATTCTATTCTCTATTGAGGTAAGGGGTGTTGTAATATAATTTTTCCAAGTCATTTAACTGTTCTTGTAATGATATAAAAGTTATATGCATGTCCTATGTTAATTTAAGAGATAAATGATTAATGATTGCTTGCATATAATTCACTTAGACTTGATATGTAATACCCCGATATTTTAAAGGATTTATTAATTAGAATTAATTACTTTTATTTTATTTTTAAATGATATATTTGATCTAATTTGAATTAATTGCGTTTATTTTAATTTTTAATTGATTTGTTTTATTGAGTGTTTAGATTAATTGTTTTATTTTATTTATATTTCGTGAATTATTGATATAATGATTGTTGTGTGTGTGCTTAATTATTGATTGAATTGTTGGCGTGTTAATTTTATTGGTATGGTGTAACTTGGTTGTAATTTATTGTTTTGTTTATGTACTTAGTGTAATTAGTTTTTAGTTTTTATTATTTAAGTGTCTATTTAATTATTTGATTTATTTAAATTAATTGGATTTGGGATTAAGGGAAGTTGGACCAAAAAATGTGGTATTGGGCTTGTATGAAGCCTTATTGGGTTAATCAATAAAGGCCTATGATTATTTAATTATTTAAATGATCATTTTTGTATTAATTATAAATATATATAATTATATATAAATATAATTAATTAATAATTGTTATGAAAAGATATATATAAAGATATATATTTATGGATATATATAGGTCTATATGATTTAATTAACCCATGAATTAATTATGGAAGGTATATATATATATTTGTAATATAATATATGTTTATAGATATATGTTATTTAAGAATTATTATTTTATTTGAAAGTCCTAGTAAGAATAGGATTTGGATTCTAATGTGTATAAATATACGCATAAGACTTTAGGGTTAAAAGTTTACACGTTAAAAAAAATAAGAGAGAGAGAAAAGGAGAAGGCCGACAAAGAGGAGGCTGGATTATAGAAAGAGGACATCGGATTTGGAAGAGGTAATCAAGGGTTGAAGCTTCGGTTTTGTTTTGAAACCTTCAGCTTAGAACCCATAAGGATTTCCCCTTGAGTATCAAGACTTTAATTTAATTAAATTGTTAATTTAAATCATGGTTAGAAGGGAGTTAATAACAAAAATATTAAGTTAATTTTATTTGGTTAAATCATGATTAAATTGAAGTATTAAAAGCATGATTGATTATTATTTATTTTTTTTGGAATTGTAGGATTTTAATTATGTATATAGGTTGTATATATTTAATATCAACTGTTTATGCTTGATCTTTAACCCAAGAGAATTATTTAGGGTTTATAGAATTTTTTGATAATTTTCTGTAATTTTTTAAAAAAATTTAGAGTTGTTTTATATTTTTCTGGAATTATTTAGAATTATTTATATATATTCTGGGCAAATATATATATATATATATACAAATATGAGGTTCTGTAGCGGCGGCATAAAAAGAATAGGTTAGTAATCCGGTGTGATGCGGCGCATGCTATCACGGTGCACATGGAATCTGGGCCTTTGATGGGTCTTGATTAATGGGTAGTTGATCTGGTGTGGATGGGTACATATGAGCTCATGTGAGATAATCTGGTGTGGGTGTATACATGTGAGCTTCGGTGAGATAATTAGGTGTGGATGCATATATGTGAGCTCAAGTGAGCTAATCTTGTGTGGTGCATTTGTGTGAGCTCAATGATATAATCCGGTGTGGGCGCGCTCACAGTAACCATTGAGCTCAACCTATTATTATTCTTATTTTGTTACTCAAAATTTAAAAGGTCATAACTTAATTATTTTAAATCGAAATTGGGTCATTCTTGAGCTCAAATTCAAAGATTTTTCGTCCTCTTTCCAATGGTATCAATTTCATTATCAGATTCTCATCATAGTAGGAGATATTTATGTTTTAGTGAGACGATGTAAGAAAATTATTTACCGAGATGGAGTATTTATGGGAAACTTTATCTGACGATATTTCGTGGCATTTAAATTGCATAAAAATAATTCAATTAATATATTATTATGGAAGGAAGTATATGTATATATATATATATATATATATATATATATATAAAAATAAAATAATCAAGGATTATTATGGATGGTATTATACATATTTATATATTATATAATATATGTGTATGTATATATATATCAATTAAGATGATTATTATTATTATTCTTATTTGATATATCTGGATTTGATGGTTAGTATTTGTGATATACTTATAATCTGCATGAGATGTTTATGTATGAATTAGCTATTATTGAGTTTAAAGTTGGTACATGGTTGAATTGTAGGCATGAATGAGTTGCCATAGGTGTAAATA
Organism: Cornus florida; assembly: GCF_030987335.1. Lineage (NCBI taxonomy): Eukaryota > Viridiplantae > Streptophyta > Magnoliopsida > Cornales > Cornaceae > Cornus > Cornus florida. The sequence goes on along the minus strand of NW_026775577.1, from coordinate 35,739,126 downwards.
TAATGCCTAAATATTCGTATGAATAAAATACATACATAGGAAATATGGATGAGTTCCTAATTTAAAAATATAAATATATATGTCTGTGGAGGCATGGTTGAATTGCTAATTTATAAATATACATATATGGAAGCATGGTTGAATTGCCAATATATAAATAAATATACTTATGGAGGCATGAAATAAATAAATATTCTTAAGGAGGCATGGTTGAGTTGCCAATATATGAATGAAAGTATTTATAATGGCATGGTTGATTTGCCAACGCATAATTAAATTGCTATATGTTAAATGATCAAAATATTATCTATGGTTATTGTATGTATTGATTGAATTAAGATTAAATAGTTTTAAATTAGAATAGTCTACTGCTTACAAGTTAGTGTATTATTTTATACATACTAATAAAATAATACTGGTGAAGACATGGATAATTTGTCAAAGTTTAGATTTTGGAAATATGATTTAAATGATTTAAATTCACTATTGACTTTTGGAATATATATAGTTTTCTTTGAATTATATTTTATTATTTAAATAATTATTTAAAATGGAGTGTAGGTTAAAGGGGTTTCTCTTTAATAAAGGAAGAGTTTTGAGTTGGTTTGGGTGTGATTATGTTTAACCATGATTTAATGTTTCGAAAATTAATAAAACTATTAATGGAAAGGAAGGTTATATTGTATATAATTATTTATATATATGTATATCATGCTATATTAAAGTTAAAACTTTATTAGGTTTGGTTTTGATCAGAGATGATCTGCTTATTGGTTTTCAGAGGTCTGGTAGAGTGAACTTACTCTTAGGGTTTAACCCACGATTTATTTTTCATGTTATTAGAAGTTCAAGTCTCAAAGTTGAGGATCCGCAACTGGAGGACTTATCTATTCTTTCTATTTTATTCCAAAATAGGATATTATCACTTCCGTAAGTATTAATGGATTAATAGATAGTGGATTTTGGTTTAGGGGTCCTTGAGTTACAGGATTCCCGAGTTGTAAATTTTGGAAAATTATTAATGAAACTTTTATTTAATAGATTCCCTTTAGCGAGTTATTTATTCTTTTTATTTCTTTTTTTTTTTTGTACTCTGTGCTTGTTAAATACTTAAATTGTTTTTTTGATATTCCTTGATTTTGTGCGCGGACTTGATCAACTCGTGTTCCGAAATTAGGGGGTAACACATGATATATGGCATGGCCATGACTTGATCCTTGTTGTATGTTAGTTTGACATGATTTAAATGAACTTTTAAATCTAGAGAATAAATTGATTTAAATCTTACTTAATTGTACTATGCTTAAATTCCATTTTTGACTTGATATATGGCATATCAATGATTTATTACTTGTCCTATATTAAATTGGGATCATTTGGACAACTCTTGAAATCTAGAGAAATTACTTAGTTGGTCTACTTAATATCTATCTTTATCATATATCATGACATGTTGCTCTACTTATTGATTTTGGAAAATTGGGATATCATCAAGAACATGACATGGCTAGGACTTGGTTCTAGTACGGGAGATAGAGAGCTCCCTACACTATAGTGCGCACTAGGGGAAGGTACCCATGGGTTAGTAACCCTAAAGTGATCCTAAGAGTACGGTTACTACAGTGCGCACTAGGGGAAAGGAACCCATGTGTTAGTAGCCCTAAAGTGATCTCAAGAGTACGGTTTTAATCCGGGCAATATCCAAGTATCCACTTTGGTTTGATTTCGCATTTAAATTTCAAGTTGTTAACTTTGTGAATTTGCATCTCATTATGCTATGTTGAAAGTTTTAATGTCACTTTAATAGAATGGATTGAATTATATTAAGTTATAAACCTTGTTATAAGTAGAACTTATGCATGCTAATTTCCCTACGAGTAAACTTGTTTACTCACCCCGAAGTTACCGGGTGTTTTTCAGGTAAAGAAGCTATGTTGTGGGATACACAACAACCTTAGACTTGCTAGACCACTTGGAGTATTTTTCCTACGTTAGAATATGCACTTGTTAGCATATCTTTTTCATTTTGTTTATTTTGACAAAGTATGTATTTAATGTTTCAACTATGTAATGTGCATTTAAGTGCACCTTTTGACACTCTTTAGATATGTATGTAATGAGGCCAATGGCCAAAGACACTTATATGCCATGTATGCTACTTTATCTTCATAGTTGTATGTGGAATTTAAGGAATTTCATCCATTGAAGGGTCATATTTTGCATATGAGGTCCCATGAGGCCGTAGGCCAATGTAACGCGTCTACTTTACCATTTTACGTTTGCGTGCATGCTCACATCTCACAAAACACATAAGTTTTGACTTTTGAACTAATTATGGATGAATTATGAAGTTTTATACAAAAACTCATGCATTGAAGTATGTTTTAAGTTCTCTTTTGTTTTAGCATGTTAGGAATCTCCTTTGAGGCTAAGCAATGTTTCTAAGTGTGTTCGGATCATATAGGATGCATGCACAACTTTATAATTGGACTAAAAACCATTTTCCTAGCAATATAGCAGCTTTTCGAGGTGTTTTAGTCTACCGAAACTCCATTTCGGTCGACCGATGGTGAGTGGTTTTGTATTTGAATAGTTAATTAGCATTCCAGTGGCCAAATCTACTGTTTAAAGTCCATTTCGGTCGACCGAACCTTTATTTTGGTCTACCAAAACAACCAGCTCCTTTAAACCATAATTTCAGCTCTCAGCATCTCCATTTCGGTCGTCCGAAACTCCATTTCGGTCAACCAAAATAGCTTGTATTGTGCAGTTTCCAGGTTCAGTTTCAGTATTAATCTTCCAACTTCAAATGGCCATAACTTATTCATTTTTGTGAGCCTAAATTCATGATCTTGAAGTCAGATTTCCAATGATACCAACCATGCATCAAATCTCCAACCGTAGTGGAAGTTATTGCAGTTTTGGTGAGATAGGGTTGTGGTAACTCTTAAACGGAGGATGCCACTTCTTACTAAATTCATATCTTTTTCGTCCGGACTCCGAATCAGGTGATTCTTGAGTCTATTTTCATTAATTTTTCATTTTATTTCCAATGGTTTTCTTGGTAGCACCCACTTCCATTATGGAAAAGACCGTTTTGCCCCTAGGCTCATTCTTGCCCTTTTTAGAACGTCGCCTTCGTATTTGTTTTCTTTGGGTTATGTGATTTCATTAAGGGTCACATTGGTGTCTCATAGACATGTAGTAACCCTAGAGGCCTTGGTTTTATCTTTTGCTTCCGCATTTCAGATCCGTTAACGGTTCGATCTTCGGTTCATCGCAGACCCACCGGGTTGAATAAAATTCGGGTCACGACATAAGTGCTCGTTTTTCTTCGTCATGCTGTTTCTCCTTTGTCCGGACTCCGAATCATGCGATTCTTGAGTTTATCTTGATTAGTTTTCTGTTTCCTTTCTAGCGGTATGCTCAGTGGCACCCGAATCCATAGTTTCAAAAAGGACTATTTTGCCCTTGGGGCTATTTTAGTCCAGTTTTTCTTGCTTTCCGCTTCCGCTACTTTCCTTTGAGTTCCGTGACTTCATGGGAAGTCACGGATGTGTTTCGGGAATGATATACATTCTAGGCCCGTCATTTTCATGTAAAATGACTATTTTGCTCCTGGGGGCTTAATTGTTATTTTTCCGATCTTTTGCTTCCGCATCTTAATCCGCTATTGGGTCAATCTTCGGTTCCTCACAGGACGCACTGGCCTAAAAACCAGGGTCGTTACAATCTACCACGCACAACCAAATTTGGAAACACATACAATACATGCTCCGAGTCCACAACTACTATGGCATGAAAGATGTCAAATACAAAGTGTGCAACTCATTACACAAGACAACAATATTATCCAATACTCAAAACGTGACCAAGTGATTATACAACAAGTCCAAGTCCATGATTTAAACATATAAACAACTTCTAGAGCACAATTAAATCCATGGAGCAATTAGATATAATTTAGTTAAACAAAAATAATTAAATTCTCCAGATTTCAAATCAATTCCAAATAACCTCAAATTAATATATGTGAAACAACATAGCATGGTCATTACATATATCAAATCAAAAGTGCAAAATGAGCAAGACATCACCATGTAGAATTTAATTAATTTAAATTAATTAAATCTCTAGATTTCAAAAGTTGTTCAAATGATCCAAAATGAATATATATCAAGGATTAAGCCATGACCATGCCATATATCAAGTCTAAAATGGAATACAAGTAAGGTACAATTAAGTAGAATTTAAATCAAATTAAATTCATTAAATCTCTAGATTTGAAAACTCATTTAAATCATCTCAAATTAATCTATAACAAAGATCAAGTCATGGCCATGCCATATACCAAGTCTAAAGTGAGTTACATGCAAGTTACAATTTATCATTAATTTCTCAAATTAACATAAGACATACATACAACTTATATTTGATTACAAAATCAAGTAAAACCCTTAGATAATAAACTATAACACCCCTACCTCAATTTGAGATGAAAATCACAAAAGCTACCAAAATGAAACCGCTCCGAATCCGACGATACTTCGGGGTTTCGTCGGGGACAACACCGTGATCATAAACCCCAAGGAAGCCCTATCAAAATCCCAACATGGCTTCAAACCCGAACTCAAAAAAATGGCTAAAAACGGATTCTAATAAGGGGAAAGATGCGCGTAGTCAAGACAAACATAAAACACGAAGGCACCACGACTTTTTAACAAAGGGTAGAAGTCCAAAAGAAGAGAGAGAAGGTGGCATCCCCATGGGCTTCCATGGCTGCAGGCCAAGAGGGAGGAAGAAGATGGAAAAAGTGATTTTTCACTTTAAGACATTCTATTTATAGTAAAACCCTAAAAGTGCCCCAAAAAGGCCCCGTCGGGTCCGGAAAAGTGAAATTTCAGCAAATGTGCTCAAATGGTGAAACTCCATGAATGAAAAAGAACCAAAATGAGAAAATATGAACAACAAAAGAAACATCGTCAAAAATTGAGTCCCGAGCAGAAAGATATGCCCCAAACAAATTCGGCGGCAACCGGGTCAGAAACCCTGAAACTGGGGGAAAAACGACTAGAAGGAAATTCTATGAGTACACAACTCGACAAAAAGTGAAAATGAATCCCGTACGAGGAAATAGGCTCAAAACAAGGCATTTTTGTAATAACTTTCATTAATTGCACAATGGCCCCTCTAAAAAGGGTTAACTGCACTAATGACTCAAAATGAAAATATTTTCTAAAAATATTTTCTTAAAAACCTCTGAAATAAAATATCTTCAAAAAATATTTACAAAAAACACCCCAAGAAAAGAAAAAGTTTCTGAAGAACTATGCATCCATGCTCTTATGGACACCGGGAGCAACCCGAGTACTTTTCCACAAAAGTAAAGATACGTATTTCGTGGAAACCACTTAGAATGAAGATATGTGAAGTCAAAAACCAACTTCAAACATAAAAAGTGAGGTTATGCCAACAGGTGACAAACGGGGAAAAGATAAAATGGGGAAAAGGACGAAAAGTTAAGAATGTCCAAAAAGTGAAAATATGGAAATGACTTGGCCCTCAAAGGAAGTTGTCAATCCAAAGAAAAGAGTCTCGAATACCATCCCCGAGCATTCAAGATGACAATAAGTGACGAGAAACCGAACTCAGAAAGGAAAAGATCAACGGAAAAAAAAAAAATATCCGTAAAAATCTGAGAAAAGGAAATGAAGGAAAATGATCGGGTCATTACATATATATATATTATTGTGATTAGTGGTTAGCCTTGTGATTGTTGATTTAATTCTTCCTAGTGATTCTCTATTTAAATTACATGTTGTCTTATATGTCATTATTTGGGAATTGATCTCTACACTAGATTTTCTATGTTGGTTATATATCAATGTGTGATTAATTAAGGATTTAGTGATGGCTAAGCATGGTTTTCATTGAATGGGTTTATAAATTAATTTGATGGATTATGCTTACACTTGATGGGTTGTTCTACAATTTAATTCATGTTTATAGGTAGGTAGACAATCTATGCTTGATTTGATATTCCACCCTTATTATTGTAAATTCTCTAGATTAATGTGTGCTCTCATTAAATACATTTGTTAACTAATTGATGGATTATGCCTTTGTCTTGGTGGGTTATTCTGCACTTATTTTACTTGTTGGTTAGGTAGACAATTCACACTTTTACATGCAAATTATGTTTATGTTTGTGGCCACATCTAGATTGCAACAATATATTCCTCATTAATTGAAAGGAAGTGGTTAATTGCATGAGCTTAGTGGTGATTCCATTACCCTAAGCCTCTCTTCATATCTCTTAAATCCCTATCTCTCACTAGTTTATTTTAATTGCATTTTAATTTAATTGTTTTTCTAGAGTAATCAACCAACAAAACTTTCTTTTGTAATCTTGTGATCCATTAGAGTCGAAGTTAAATCCCAACTACGTGTTTAATCCCTGCGGATAATCCCTACTCGCTATGCTTCATTAGTTATAGTAGTGGTTTTATAAATGTAAATTTGACTAGAAAGTCTTCCGAAACCACAATCATATTTTGATCTTGCGAAACGACCTCTCGCATTAAAAAGTCAGTTTTCTATCACATAGAAGAGGGCTTGTCACGCAGCCAAATACGGCAAATCTGGATTTTAATGGATTTGGTCTGGGTCATGGGTCGAACTGGTTATAAAATAACCCAAAGCTATTCTTTCACAAATCAGGTAATAGAACGTGTGAGATATATATTTTGCAATTGGCGAATTTCATTGTCAAAACAAGCCCGATCGAGTTGTAAATTTTTGGTTCAAAATTTTGAAGATTGAAGATTGGATGCGGATTTGAAGAAGTTCAAGTGTTCATGATATACTACACTCTGAGATAATGAGAACAATGCTCTAAGAAGTTTTGAGGAGTAGTGAGAACATTTAGGAAGGGTTTTGGATGGTTTAGAAGAAGATTTTACATTCTGACCATCTTGAACTAGTTCAAGAATAATCAAACAGGTTTAACTTCAACAGAGTGGAGATTTTACATTATGTCCATCTTGAACCGGTTCAAGATTTATCGAATAGGTTCAAGAAGTTCTAGTACTATTCCAATTTAAGTTTCCTTCTTCTGAATGTTTCCTTTTTTATCCCAACTTCCTTCCAAGTCCTATACACGAAATTTATCATATTTTCTGAGGGATTAGGACTTTCTAAACTCTATATAAACCTTGTCATATACATTGGTTTATTCATGGCTTTAGGAAAAATCAATTCTATATTTTGAGAAAGTTTTTTAGAGAGAAAAAATTCAGAAAATCAAATCTTATTGTTCTGAATTTATTTATGAAAGCATACACATATATTCATGAGTGATTTAGTAGTGTTGTTCTCTATCTCATCGGAATTAGAGCTATACTGAAGAGTCAGATATTCCGTATGAAGAGCAGGATTTAATTCTTCTATATCAAGTTCAGATCTTGAAGAACAGAATTAAAAGCGATCACACTTTGAAAGATTGAAGCATTCGATGAGTGTTGTCTGATCTACCTGTTACTCTTCTACAAATATCAAGCATAAGCCTGAGGTCAAGTTGCTGTTAGACGGGGAGTCGCAAAGCCAGAGGATTGTCAGCAATTGGTGTTTGGTAGAATGATAGGGTGTGAGCCAGAGTCCAAGTTTGGTGTACTTTGTTTCAAACATAGTGGATCGATTTACTTTGGACTGAATAGTCCACGAGATTTTTTCCCATGCAAACAGTTGATGTATTTTATCAACTGGGGTTTCCTCGCTAAAAATCCTATTGCAATCTCTCTAATCTTTTACTTGCTTTACTTTACATATATTTGTGATTGTGGATGTTTAAATTGATAATATAATTTAATCAATCATAAATTAAGCAAGTTGACCTAATAATCAGATCTAAATCATTAAAGGAGCTAATCACAATTAAAATCAACTAACTTTTTTCGTACCCCGTGTAACTCTATTTTCACAATTTGGTATCAAAGCAGGTAACTCGATATACTGAGTTGATCATATTTGTTGATTATTATTGATTTTTGCATCATGTCTGAAAATTCATGTGTTGATGTGTTGCCTTTACCTCCTGTTTTTTATTCTGTCACAAGCATGCAAATTGAATGGTCTAAGTTTAAAAAGGATTTTGAAAATTTGTTAAAGAAATTGAATCTTGCGGAATTTGATACAGATATTTATAAGTTAGAAGTTTCTGTCTCTAATAAGAATTTAGAAGAAATTGGCCATAAAATTTTGAATCTTCTTCATAATATTGATTTTCTGGAAAATGAGTTTAAGAAGCTAAATTTGTTTAATAAATCACTGGAACTTAAAAATGACAATTTGAGTAGTGAATTTGTTAAATCAAAATAGTCTTTTCAGAAAGTTGATATTGACACTTGCAAAATTGATAAGTTGAAATGAGTGGTCAAGAATGTTAGGAGTAACAAAGATTTGGCATCAATTTCAAAGGATTTGTATTTTCAGAAATCTAAAGATATTTTTGTGAAAGTTGAAACCAAACCTTATGTTATTTCTAATTCTCCTAAACTTATTTCAACATGTCATTTTTGTGGTGAAAAAGAGCTGTTGGATGGGGGAATCGCAAAGCCAGGGATTGTCAGCAATTGGTTTTTGGTAGAACGATAGGGTGTGAGACTGAGTCAAAGTTCGGTATACTTTGCTTCAAATATAGTTGATCGTTTATCTCAGGGTGGAGAGTCCAACAAGGTTTTTCCTGTTACAATTGGTCTATTTTACCAATTGGGGTTTCCTCGATAAAATCCTGGTGTCAACTCTCAAACTCTATTTACTTTACTTGCACTTTATTTTTACTTTGTGGTTTGATTTTAGTTTTATTTCGGTAAAATTAAAATAAGTAAAAATTGGATAAAAAGAGCAAGTTAAATATATTTGCCATCCTCTAGGTTTTCTATCCATATTATATTCCATAACCTTTCTGCGCAAACTCTTAACAGAACCATCCTTACAGTCTTCTCGCAATGGCTCCGTTGACGGGTAGAGAATACTCTGGCTAGAGAAGACTCTGGCAACGGTGAAGTCAAGAAAGGATTCCAGCATCGACGAGGTAAAGAATATTCTGGCGATATCACTGCTCTTTTACTGTCTATTCGCGATAAGGGTTGTTACTTGAGGTTTCAAGTCTGATTTGGCTTCCGAGTTGGGTTGCCAAGATTGAGGCTTGATGGATTGTCGATTGGTTCTAGGTTTGGGTTTGGCTAATGGTACGAGATTTATGTCAAGTGACTTGGGGTTTGGTGGTGTAGGGATGGTGACAGCGGTGGACAATGTATGGGCTGATGGTTTCAGCAACTAGGGATGGTTTGGTTTTGGTGATGATGAAGCAGGTAAACGGCGCCAGCAGACTATGGTGGTGTGGGGTTCGTGAATGGGCTGCAGCTTTTGATGGTTGGGTCTATGGGCTAGGGTTTGGGTCTTATAAATGTGTTTGGGTTGAAGATAGTAGGATGTGCTGGTGGCTGACAGTGGCATATGGATTTTTCAGTTCTTGGTAACGACAATGAGGGTTAAGGCTGTTTGAAGACTTGTTTAGTTGTTGGTTTGGTTGGCAACGGCTATGGTTTTCAAATGGATAAACTGTAGATTGGTTTGATTGCTGTGAACAGTAAAGTACGAGTTTGATTTTTGTGCTCGAAATAAACTATGAATCTTTTGCTCTAATACCAATTGGTGCAACAGCGGGTAGGAGCGATTAGAAATCAAAAGTGTTGGTTTGTGGCTCAAAATTGTGTACAGAAATTAATTTCCTTTTCCATTTTGGAATGTTGAAATTAATTTCCTTTTTCCCGTTTTGGGACGTTAAAATTTGTGAAGGAAATTATGTCCCATAAAGTTCCTATTTTATAGGTTGAGAAATATTTGTCTAACAAGGATTTTGGTTTGAATACTCTATAAATAGATATGGGTATGAGAGACAGAAAATTGTAGAGAGAAAAAGAAAGTTGAGATTGTGAGAGAGAAAAGTGTGTAATCAAGTTTTTGAAATAAAGTTAGTTGTTCTTCGCCCATGGACTAGGCAATTTGTAAAACTCTAACATTACGTAAAATCAGAAAGAGATTGAGAGAGAAAGGGAAGAAGAATAAAGGGAAGAGGAATCAGAAGGGAAAAAGAATTAAGAGGGAGAACAAGAATTCTCTCACACTCTTTGCAAAAATTGTAGGCATCTCTATGAATGGTAGGCCAAAATAACCCACTTTGAAGCACCTTCAAGGCGGTCTTCTTTGCACTAAAATGCCAACCGCATGCAAGAGTATGGCAAAACACAAGCACACTTGGAATTTCACTCTCGGGAATGCACCTTCTCACAATTTGATCTGGACAATATCAAAACAAAACAGGATCTTCCCAATAGTAATTCTGGATGTTAGCAAAGAAACGCTTCTTCGCTTGCTTTGACCAATTGGTCGAAAGTTTGCCAATTGCCAGAAAGTTCACAATGTCGGCAAACCAAGGCATTTGTCCATTAGAAACTTGGAATAGTTGTTCATCCAGAAATAAATCATGAATTGGTGGACTCGAGGAAGATTCTACAACTAATCTTGAAAGATGACCAGCAACCACATTTTCGGTGCCTTTCTTATCTTTGATTTCAAAATCAAATTCTCGAAAAAGCAAAATCCACCTTATTAACCCGAATAGCCATCAAGAAAGCAATAATATTGTTGCCTGGCCAATCTCTCTAGTATTTGATCAATAAATGGCAAAAGGAAGTGATCTTTCCTAGTGGCGGCATTTAATTTCTGGTAGTCAATGCATACACGCCATGAATTGGTGGTACGCTTAGAAATTGCCTCACCTTTTGCATTTTCAACCACCGTAATCCCCGATTTCTTGGGAACTACTTGAGTTGGACTCACCCATTTGCTATTAGAAATTGGATAAATGATATCGGCATCTAAGAGCTTAACTATTTCTTTCTTAACCACTTTTTTCATATTTTGGTTTAATCTCCTTTGGACATCTCTAAATTTTTTTGCATCTTCTTCCATAAGAATGCGATGCATACAAATGAAAGGTTCAATTCCCTTCAGATCCGCCACACTCTACCCAATAGCTTCCTTATTTTTCTTAAGCACATTCAAAAGAGAATTCTCTTAATCTTTTTCAAGATTTGAAGAGATAATGACCGGAAGAGTCTCTTTCGGGCATAGGAAGGCATACTTAAAATCGGGAGGGAGAGTTTTAAGCTCAAGAGCGGGTGGAGAAACTAGAGATGGGACTGGTGGAGTACTAGAGAGTGGAGAAAGTGGTTCTTTTGGAGTTTTCCAAGGTGGAAAATCCAAACTTGCAACGGATTCCATTAGATCATTGACCCTTCATTATCAAACCCATAATTACCATACATTTTAAGAACACAGGATGCAAGGGGGACCTCAGAAAGAAAAGATGAAAGATTATCCTCGGTTGGTTGTTTCATGACCATGGTAGGAATAGATTCCTCAACAACCTCATCCAAGACATCTATGAGACAACACTCGTCTTCATCTATGGGATGTCGACTTGCATTGAAGACATTAAGCTTAACCATCATATTACCAACAGAAAGGTCCATGACACCGGATCTACAATTAATGGTAGCATTTGCAGTAGTAAGAAATGGCCTTCCTAAGATGATTAGGATGTGATTGGTGGGATTAGCAACCAGTTCGGTATCAAGAACCACAAAATTGACCGAGAAGTAGAACTTGTCAACCTTGATGAGTATGTCCTCAATCATGCCCCTAGGTGTTTTGATAGATCTATCGGCTAATTAAAGCACCACCGAGGTTGGATTTAATTCATTTAATCCTAGTTGGACATACACGGAGTAAGGAATCAAATTAACACTCACTCCTAAGTCAAGAAGAGCTCTACGAACTTCATGGTTTCCAATCACACATGAAATGGTCGGAGCACCGGGATCTTTGAACTTAGGTGGAGTGTTATATTGGATAATGGAGCTCACTTGCTCTGTGAGAAACACTTTCTTAGGGCCTTGTCCCTTGCTCTTCCTCTTTTGTGTGCAAAGATCTTTCAAGAATTTTGCATAAGGCGGAATTTGCCTAATTGCATCTAAGAGAGGAATATTTATATTGACTTGTTTGAAGAATTCCATCATGTCATGGATTTTTCCTTCTTACCTCCCAAAAGGCGAAGTTTCTTTCAAAGCATAAGGAAATGGAGCTTTTGACTCATAAGACCTTGCAACTTGAGGGGATGATGAAGAAGGTTAAGAATTTCCTCTAGGGCCATTTTCATCCAAGAAAATAGTAATAGGATTGGAAACAGGACGGGTGTCAACTTTCGGTTGCACTGGTTCACTATCTTCACTTGGTTGTTCAACCATATTGTCAACTTGCTACCACTTCTCAAAGTGGTAATTGTTTGCACTTGGGAAAGACACCCCGATGTGGAGTTTACTTCCATAAAATGTTGGGCTTTTGGGTTCCTTTCGGGTTGGCTAGGCAATTTACCAATTTCTCTCGCATTCAATGCATTGGCTATCATCCCGATTTGAGACTCAAGCTTCGATATTGATTGAGAATGAGAATGCAGCAAATTGGTGTTCATTTCCAAACTACCCAAAGCTATTAAGACCTTATCTTCAAATGTGGGGTTGCTAGAAAGTGCATGAGGATGATTAGAGCTACTTTGAGAATTATAAGCTTGAGGATGAGAGAAATGATTCATTCTTTGATGAAAAGAAGAAGGTGAGACAAATCCTTTTGAACCTCTATTTCTTTGGTGAGGAGGAACATATCGGTTTTGAAAATTTTTAGCTTGAAAAGGATTTGAATGCTCACTCCACACCGGAACATAAGCATTTGAAAGAGGGTGAGCAAATGTGGCATTGACTTATTCACAGTGCTCATCAAGCACATGTTCATGGGGACAATTGGAAGTAATATGCAATACATTTTAACAAGTTATGCATGGCTCACAAGAATGATGAAGATGATTATTAAGAAGAGGAGATGATTGACTTGCCAGTTTTTGACTCAATAAAAATTGATCAAGTTTTTTAATGAGAGTTTTGACCTCGGCAACAATCTCCATTGGACTTCCAATTTGACATACTTTCAAATTTTTCTTTTTGTTATTAGAATCATTACTCAACCAAGAAGTGTGACACTTATGCAATAAATTTTCACTCATTTTCTCAAAAAGGTGCCAAACATCATCTTCATGTTTCCCAAAATATAATCCTCCACACGAGGTATCAACTCTCGGATAGACTTTCATATAAATATTGAACTACTTGCCATTTAGGAATGCCATGGTGTGGGCATTTCCTTAACAAGTCATTCAATCTTTCCCAAGCCTCATGTAAAAGTTCTCATTCCCTTTTGAGAAAATTCACGAATAAAAGTTCGCATTACATTGGTCAAACTCACGGGGTTAAATTTATTTAAAAATTCATTTTGCATTTCTATCCAAGAAGTGATTGAATTTGCCCCCAAGTTGTTGAACCAATGCTTAGCCTTATTTTTAAGAATGAAATGGAAAAGAAGTAACCTAAGAACTTCTTCCGGGACATTCATGTACCTCACAGTAGAGCATATTTCAAGGAATTCATCAAGATGTTTATATGGTTCTCACCATCTAAGCCATAAAAGAGTGGACACATTTGAACAGTCTCGGGCATAATCTCGTATTGATCGGCTCCAAAATCAGGAAGCATGATACAAGTTGGTGCATGGTATTCATGGAGATTATAATGATCATGAAGGACCATTGGAGGAATTGGAGCTTGAACTCCGGGAAGAAATTGGTTGAAATGAGGATGCTCCATGAAATTTGGGTTTAAATAAGCAAGATGACCCTCTAGATTTTCCATTTAGAACGATGGAGGGTTAAGTAAGACCACTTAATAAGATCAACAAAACAAGCACTTTGCCCCCACAACAATTCAATCAACAAATCTCCACATACAATGATCCCATGCTCCTATGCTTGAACAACATGCAAAGAAAAGTAAATTGCCTCCACGAGGGCTCACAATCTATCTAAGAATGTAAAAACATACCTCCACGTGGGCCGACAATTTAAATAGAGATTGAGTTAAAAAGATCTCACAAAGGGACCTTAAGCAACTTTAATTCATTTTCAATTTCCAAGCTTTACTATGCTTTGCAATTTTTTTAAAGATTTTTAGCCCTTTTTATGCTTAGCTTAGCTCCTTGCTTTGAATTCTCCTTTGCTCAACTTCCTTGCTCAATTCACCTAGCCAAATAAGAACAAACACAATAAATAACTAAAAACAAAGTAAAAAAAAGAAAGACACGATCAAAAGAGTAGTAATCCCTAATTGTTTCCAAAACACGGCGTTGCCAATTCAAATCCCCGGCAACGGAGCCAAAAACTTGGTATGCTCTTCGCGGTGCAACCAAATTTGTGCAAAATAGTGTGGCCAAGTTTTAAATTTATAAATGCCACTACTACCGCTAACTAAAAATATTGCTAGGGTGAGTAGGGATCGTCCCAAGGGATTTAGGGTGCACTAGTAATGGAAACAACGCTTAGGGTTAGTACGTTAAGTGATCAAAGGTAGATTGTTTGGTTAATTAAACTAAAATGTAATTAGAATTAAAACAAGCAAAAGTAACAATTTAAAAAGTAAGGAAAAAGATATAATGGCAATCCATCAAGAAACAAGTGTGAACCATCAAATAAATTGCAAGAGTGTTCAATTAAGCACTATGTTTTGATCATCTCTAGATTAACTTCATCCATACACATAGACATGCATAAATTCCATTAAATCTAAAGAAAAGCACATGAATCATCCATTCTAGCATACATAGACATATGATTAAAAATAGATAATCAATTGAAAGCATTAATTCATTCACACCAAGTAGAAACCACAATATATATATACAAATCCAAGATCAAAACATTTGTTACAAATGAATCCCCAAAAATATACAAAGAACTAAGTCTAGGAAGCAAACTTAGGGGCTACTCTACCCCAAAGTAGATGCCTAGCCAATCATTGAAGTAGTCATCCAACCCTCAAAGGCTATCTCCATGGTAGGAATGGCCTCCTTCTTGATGGAAACCCTAAAAGAATGGAAGAACTCCCAAAGATGTGTAAAAGCTCTCTTTAGTCTCTCTAGCCTCCTCTCCAAGATGCAAGATATATCAATTATGAATAGTTATTGTAAAAGTGGCTCAAAATCCTTTTATAGGAGGCTCAAGTGTCACACCCAATGGCCTGGACTCGTACACTATGGTCCTTGAATTGATTCCACCATGAGCCTACTTTTAATGAGTTGGAACTTATTTTTTTTCGGACTTGAGGAGGTTTGAGCTGGAACTTTTTTTTTTTCGGACTTGAGGAAGTTCGATCGATCGAACTGTCTTGAGATCGATCGAACATTGGTGAGATCCATCGAGTACTGCAGAGATCGATCATCCTTGGCGGCGCCTTTTTGAATAAAGATAAATCTCTGAGATATTTTGGGAAAGAGACAAAAGTGGTAGGTGGGGTAGTAGGTGAGAATAAGATCGAATATTTTCGATCGATCGAAAGAAGGTTGGATCAATCGAACTTGATGAGATCTTTGGATAAGGACAAAGGCTAGGATCTATCTTGAAATGTGATACCCCTCGGATCCGAGACACGGGTTGATCAGGCCCAGGCCCAAACCCGAGGGAATATTAAGCAATTAATATTTTAACGAACACAGAATTTAAGAAATGAATTTAAGAAATAAAAGTTTAACGCTGAAAGAAATCTAAAACATAATTCTTATAGATTAAATACTTAAAATCTAACTCCAAAAAGCACCATAAAGAATTCTCCAATAAAAATAACTCGAGAATCCATCTCTAGTAGACCCCTAAAAAAATTCCAAACTGAATGTAAATAAACAACTGAAAATAAAAGTCCAAATCTAAAATATGAAAATGAAGTCTTACGTCGTCGGTAGAGTGAATGATCGTCTCTGCTCAGCCCGAACAAGCTCTAAGACTGGAATCGTCCGATACTTGAAAAATGATAAGTGGGTCAGACCCACGAGCAAGTTCTATACTACTACAATCCAAGCAGAGACCCGATACGCATGTACATCCTAACCAATCCAACAATAACTAAAAATAGCCCGTAGATATCTATATATATAATCACACTACAGGACTCTCACTGGACTACAGGCCCGTCTCAACTTGACTAGTAGGCACCATGCAAAACGCACCTGAGGTGGGCATGACTACCTAGACCTAGCAAGGTACACATCCAACCATCATAGCCAGTTATGCATCCCAATGCATATACGTTCCCTAACCAACGACTCTGAGACTCAGGCTCATATCGTGGTACCATAAAAATATATTTAAAATCCATTCCAAACCAAAGGTGTCACTCAACTATTTAGTGATCTGACACAAAATACAGGTAGGACTTAACTTTTGTAGTTAATCCATCCCTTAATCCCAGAGTAGGTAGGACTTAGTGTAATAAGCTAATCCCCCTAGTATGTCACCGTCCTATACCGGTGCACACAAACCATCCATCCAGTTGTTGATAATACAAATGACGATATAAATATCAATATCAACAAATCCATAACAAGTATAACACCATCCATCCAATTGTTGATAATGTAGATGACATTATAAATATTAATATCAACACATCCATAACAAGTACAGCAAGAATGTATAAATAGCATGCTTGTTATATACGAATAGTACATGATTCTCTAACAGTTTAAGAACGCAGAGAATAAGTGTAATCCATTCTTTAATCCCCTATCAGCATACTAATATCAATATCAGAATTAACATGCTCACTTAAACTACTCCACATCATCCAGTAAGTTGATAATACAAAATAACATGTAACCATCAACTAATTTCCTGCTAAGCATAACATACATTATATAAATTGAGATGCTTAATCCTATACCACTGTCACATGATTTAAACATAAAATTCCTAATTCAATTGCTAATTTTAAAACAAGCAACCTGAATTATCCGCATTAAAGTAAAACCGAACACTTTCCTAAAAGTTTCCGGCTGTTCCCTATTTTAGCTTCTTATGGTAGATTATGAATTACCAGGCTTTCTGAAAATTTAACAAGGGTTTATACATTACTAAATACCCCTAGAACAGCTCCACTCATGATGGAGCCTGCTATACTCTTTGGTGAGCCTACTCTTTTCAAAACAGAGCAGGCTCCTCCCCTGTTCCCTTGTCTTCTTCAATTCAGGCGACGTTCGATTACTCTGTTCCTCCAACCCAAGTCTCTTACTGGTTAAAAATAATCCCTAGGGTGTTCCAAAGCTAATTAAATTCATTGATCATTAATCAAATTCAATTGGAACAAGAATCAAGCAAAACAGTTTAAAAACGATTAGCATACACATAAAGGAAGACATACTGTTTTGAAACAAATAATGGGGCAAACCAAATTAATTTCTTTATTTCATCTTGGGACTGTATTAGGAATGCAAAGAACACAAGCCAAAGAGATAGAGTTGGATATAAAACTTGCCTGTGAGATTCGGTTCAAAAATCTCAACGTCTTTCTCCTAAACTTTTCCGGCAATTCGTCTGTTTTCCTTCTCCGTTTCTCCCACACTCCTCTATACGTCTCTCTGTTCTCTGTATGCCATGAATAGGGTTCTAATACCCTAAACAGAATGTAAAACATATATTTATAGGCCACCCTTAAACCTAAGTTCAACTAAACCCTAAACTGAAACTCGGCCCATAAAACACAACCTAGTTTATAAACCTTGTCGGCTAAATACGTGACTTCTAACAACACATGAAAGCCTAATTTAATAAAAAACACATTTAACCTAATTCAATTACAACAACCATGCAATTAAAATAATTAACAATTCAAATAAAACACTTAATAAAACAAGTCATTTAAATAATTCACAATTAAATAAAATAATGAAATAAAACAACCACATAACACAAGTAATTTAAATAATGCACAATTAACTAATTAAAACGCAATTCAACAATTAAATAAATTCCAGGACTATCCTTTTAAAATTAGGGGTATTACATTCTTCCCCCCCTAACAAAAGGAATTCCGTCCTCGGAATTCGCTCTTACCTTCTTCCCATAATTCAGGATACTGCGAGCGAACGACATCCTCCCGTTCCCAAGTAGACTCAGCCTCATTGTGATGACTCCACTGAATATGAACCAAAGGGATAACCTTGTTACGAAGGATTTGATCCCGACGGTCGAAAATACGACACGATGACTCTAAATAAGTTGCATCCGGCTGCAACTCCATCTCCCCAACATCGATATGTTGATACCGATCCTCATCGTGCAGAAATTTCCTCAACATGGAAATATAGAACACATTGTGGACGCGATCCAAATTATCCAGAAGTGCCAACCGATAAGCAATAGCTCCAACTCGATCCTTAATCATGAATGGACCGACAAACCATGGTGACAACTTCCCTTTCTTCCCAAAGCGCAAGACACCTTTCATAGGCGACACTTTGAGTAGAAACTGATCACCAACCTTAAACTCCAAAGCACGAGTATATCGATCAGCATAACTCTTCTACCTACGCTGAGCAGTATGCATGCGATCCTTAATAAGAGCAATCTTCTCAAAAGTATCCTTAATAAACTCAAGACCAAAGAATTTGCTCTCGCCAACCTCCATCCAACAAACAGGCGATCGACACAGTCGATCGTACAATGCCTCAAATGGTGCCATACCAATAGTCTTCTAAAAATTATTGTTGTACGCAAACTCCACAAGTGGCAAGTAATCCTCCCAGTAGCCCTTGAAGTCAAGAACACAGGACCGAAGCATATCTTCCATGATTTGGTTCACCCTCTCAGTCTGTTCATCAGTCTGAGGATGATAAGTAGTGCGAAGATGTAACTCTGTACCCAAAGCCTGCTGGAAACTCTTCCAAAAGCCAAACACAAAGCTCGAATCCCTGTCTAATATAATAGACAATGGGATACCATGTAGCTTCACAATCTCTGAAATGTAAAGCCTTGCCAACTGCTCCGTAGTGAAGTCAATGCGAATAGGCAAGAAATGAGCTGATTTGGTCAACCTATCCACGATAACCTAAATGGAATTATGACCCTTAAAAGAATTGGGCAATCCATCCACGAAATCCATAAAAATGTTCTCCCATTTCCACTCAGGTATTGGTAGTGGCTGTAGAGCTCCTGGCAGCCTCTGATGATCAATCTTGACCATCTGACAAGTACTACACTGAGAGACAAATAAAGCAATATCCCTCTTCATACCTGCCCACCAAAACTGCCGTTTCATATCCTAATACATTTTATCCCCTCCTGGATGAACAGAAAACTTAGAGTGATGAGTCTTAGTCATCACATCTTTCCTTAAATCGTCAGCACAAGGTACAACTAAGCGTCTCTTGTACCTCAAGCCTCTGTCAGTCCCAACATAGTAAAATGGAACTTCCCTAGCAGCTATCTCTGCAACCTTGTCGATACACTGCTGATCCGTGAGTTGTGCTTGCAAAACCTTACGAATGATGGTAGGTGTAACCACCAAGCAAGCCATAAAAGCATCCGATAACTCATCCACATCCCTCAAAGCCTTCCACTCAGTGGTGAATAAAGCAGAAAGACTACCAACAGGTAGGCGACTAAGTGCATCTGCCACCACATTCGCTTTTCCTGGATGATACTGTATAGAAAAATGATAATCCTTGACAAATGATAAGCGCCGAATATTGCATATTCAAGCGCCCTTATTTGCATTAGTTAAGTCCATTATTTGATTATTTTATATAGATTATCTTCATTTGCATGTTTTTATATATTTTCAGGTTTGTTTCCCAAAAAGGAATAAAAATGATGTTTTGATGAGTTCTTGAATATCAAAGCGTGCAATGCTTAAGTTTACAGCCTGGCAGCAGTAAAGTTTGACTTTACTCATCATTTTTGACCCAGAAAACTTGAGAATTGGACTTCTATTAAAACATTTCATACTTAGATCTTTGAATTATCTTTCCAAATCATCAAACAGTTCTTCATTTAGAGTTTGGAGCAGAGAGTTATGGCCTTTTTACCAAAGGTGCGCAGAATAGCCAGGCAGCAGTGAAGTTCAACTTTGCTCTTCATTTTCGACCCACCAAACTTGAGAACTAGACTTCCATTAAAACATAACGTACTTAGAGCTTTGAGTTATATTTCCAAATCATCAAACAGTTTATCATTTGGAGTTCGGAGCAGGGAGTTATGGCCTTTTTACCAAAGGTGCGCAAAGCTAAGGAACACCCGCAGGCGCCCACCAAGAACCCGCGGGCGCCCGCCAAAAAGGGCAGAATGCTCGTCAAGCCGCGGGCGCCCGCCCTGCACCTGCGAGCACCCGCCCTGCACCTGCAAGCGCCCGCCGATCTGCGGACAAGAAGGCATGGGCTTCACTTTTCTTCACCAAATGTTATCTCCTTAATTAGGGGATTGCTCTACAATGGTCTAGGGACTTTAGGACCACAAATTTGGGGTAGATAGAAGGCTAAGGTTGATATAATAGAGGGGGGATAGATGGTAAAAGATCATATCTCATTCTTGTAAATTTCTAGAGGGAGAGGGAGGTGTTCTTGAGGTCTTGGGTTCTAGCTTCCTTGAGGTGCGAAAATGAAGGGTAGATTTGCTTCTTGTCCTTCAATCGTTGCATCTATGGGTAACTAAATCCTTCTATAGGGAGGTGATGAAACCCTTCCTTGTAAGCATGTTTAATTTTTGATTTATTTTGGGGAATGAAATGTATGTATGGGCCAAGTTTCATAATCTAGAGCATATTACAATGTGTAATGAATGTTATTGTTTATAAATGATCATGCTAAATTAAGTGCTCTTGTCTTAGATTATTTGTTCTCATGGTTGTATAGCTAGCATTTTCATGGTGACAATGGAAATAAGATTATGAAATGGTTTTAATGGCATGGTTTTTGAGAAATTTGTTAATCCATAGCTTAGGACTTCCTTTTGATGGGTTAATCGTGTCTCTTGACTCCATGTGCTTTTATCATTTGATTGAAGGTTTGATAATCTCTAGCTTAGTGAGCATGTCTAAGGCTACACCATAGTTTAGGTAGTTCAAGCATGTGAAGCTTTGATAGGTTATTCTTACCTTGTAATTTAATGAATTTCTTGAAGATATTATAGTAACCATGTGTTGCTATGTATCATGGTCACATATATACATTATTTCCCCAAGTCAATCATATATTTAGCATGTGTAAAGGGTGGGAGTGGATTTACTTCCCTAGTCTTCTATTTCTGAATTTCTTTTCTCTAAAGTTCTTGCAAGTTATTGTTTTATGCATTTTAAATTCTTAATTTTAGTGACAAACCAACAAAACTCTATATCCCCTTTCATCATTCAAAAAGTGATTCTAGACACCTTGGTTACTATAAATTAGCAATCCTAGTGGTTCGACTTACTCGATCAATAGCCTTATTTTACAATGATTTGTGCTATTGCAAAGGGTTGATTATTATTGATAGTCGACGAGACCGATCAACAAACTCCAACCATCTGCGTTGTCTCATATTCAGCTCCCGCTGAGTGAACAAATACTGCAGACTCTTGTGATCACTAAATAACCCGAAGGACTCCCCCAACAGATAATGCCTCCAAATGTATAAGGCAAAGACCACAGCTGCCAACTCCAAATCATATGTTGGATAGTTAAGCTCATGAGGCTTAAACTTCTGAGATCCATAAGAAATCAGTCGCTCCTCCTGCATTAAAACATATCCAAGGCCCTGCAACGAAGCATCCGTGTAAACAAGATACTCGATCCTGCTCTGTGGAGTAGACAGAACCGGTGCAGAAGTCAACTTCCTTTGAGCTCATCAAAAGCTCGCTGACAGTGCTCATCCCACACAAACTGTACACCCTTTTTAGTTAGGTGCGTGAGTGGTCCAGCTATCTTAGAGAACCCCTAGATGAATCTCTGATAATATCCTGCCAATCCGAGAAAACTCCGAATCTCGGTAGGTGAAGTAGGCTGTCCCCACTCGACCACTGCAGAAACCTGATCGGTTGATCAACTATACATCAACCTTCGCAATAGCACGAATCATTGTAAAATAGGGCTATTGGTCGGGTAAGTCGAACCACTGGGACTGCGCTAGTCTATGGCAACCTAAGAGTCTAGAATTGTTCTTAGAATGATAAGGGGTAATAAGGGTTTGTTTGTTTGTCACTAAACTAGGAATTCAAAGATACATTAACAATAAAATTGTAAGAAATTTAGAAAGAGAGATTTAGGTAGAGAAGACTAAGGAGATGAATTCACACTACACCCTAAGTACATGCTAGATTAAGTCTAAATTGGGGATGAACAATATATGCAATGGTCAAGAAATACATGACAATACTTAGTTACCATATATTTGTTAAGAGATCCATTAAATTGGCACAAGAATGATCCTTCAAAAGCTAACACATTGAACTACCTAAACTAGGATGTAGAGTCAAATATATTATCTTAAGCTAAAGACCATCAAGCATTCAAGCAAATGACAAAGCACATGAAGTAGGAAACTAGCATAACCCATCAAAGGAAGTTCCTAAGCAATGGACTATCCATTTTTCTATCAACATGCCTTGAAAATATTTCATAGTTTTCTCCCCATTGTCACCATGAGAATACAAGCAATAAGATCAATGTAAGAATCATCAAGTCAAGCTAAATAACTTACATCAATCATTTAAACATAATAAAGTTCATTACAAGAAGTAATATGCTCTAAACTATGAAAAGACCAAAATCTATACATTACAATCCCCAAAATAGAACCTAATCTAGAACATGAACAACAAGGGGAGGCTTCATCACCTCCCTAGATAGAGTTTAGTTACCCATTGATGCACTAGAGGAAGGAGGAAGCTTGAAGAAAAACTCCATTTTCGTGCTCCTTCCTTTGCTTCAAGAACACACCTTTTTTGCTCTCTTCTCTCTCCTCTATCTTGTAAAAATGAAGCATAATGAAAATGTGTGGCCTCCCTTCTCTTCTCTTTTATAGATAAGGCCTCTCTCTCTCCCCCAAAAGACATCCTCAACCACCTCATCAATAGGGAAATCCAAAGTTTGTAAATGTAGAGTGCAAGTGGCTAAAATGGGCTATTCCCAAACAACAATCTGCCCAAAATTCGAGCACTCGAAGCAAGGCCTCGAGCACTCGAATTTAGTGTAAAAAGCTCCATGCTTCACTTGCTCCGCCCAGACCTACTTTGATGAAATGGTCATAACTTTACGCTCTGAACTCCGAATGATGAACCGTTTGAAGATTTGGAGAGCTAATTCAGAGTTTTAAATACTTCATGTTTTGGTAGAGATCCAATTCTCAAGGATGGTTGGTCGAAAATGAAGATCAAGGCAGAATTTCATTGCTGCCAGGCAGTTCTGCGCACCTCTGGTAACAAGGCCATAACTCTCTGCTCTGAGCTCCGAATGACAAACCGTTTGAATATTTAGAAAGATAATTTAGAGCTATAAATCTTTCATGTTATGATGGAAGTCCAGTTCTTGAGTTTGCTAGGTCAAAAATGGCGACAAAAGTCAGGTTCCACTGCTGACAAGCTTCAGCATTGTGCCTTTGCATTCAAAATTTCAACAAAACATCATTCTTGCTTCTTTTAAGCCAATGAACCTGAAAATAAACAAAAATGCACAAATGAAGATAATCTACATAATAAAATCAAATAATGGACTTAACTAATGCAATTTAGGGCACTTGAATATGCAATATTCAACGCTTATCACACCCCCAAACTTACATTATGCTAGTCCCTTAGCAAAACTACAATGAAAAACTTAATGAAAAGACAACCATAGGCATGCTACTACAAAAATATCATCCATGGTAAAATGAGATATATACATAGCTCAAAAATAACTTGAAACAGAAAAAGAGCTGGAGATGGGGTCATTGGGAAGACTACCTTGCATATATGAAGCATTGATACTAAACACATTTCAACATGCATGTATCAACATCATAGTCCATATAAATAACTCAATTATCATCTCTTAAATGGAAATCAACTCTAATTTCAGTGAAAGTGGATTGGATTCTCAACATGTGGCTTTTACTTTCTTTTCCAATTCCAAGACACGAGTTTTCAAATCACTGAATTCCCTTTTAAATGAAGTCCCTAAGGTATGAATTTATTACTGAACAAAGCTGACAATTTATTGTAACTCAGAAGTAAAACATAAGATGGTTGTGCAATGCTGGAATCCTTTAAGCTTTCTAACCAACCTATGTAGCAAGCGTTAGGCCAACAACTCCCAAACCAGATGGCTTTAGGGTGTTAAGTGTAGAGACACTCCAAAGGGCTTAATAGCTCAAGTTGGAAAGGTTACGAACTCTAGCGAACCATGTTTATTACAATTTTTTTTTGAATGACCGTGCAATGTTTAAATCCTTTAAGCTTTCTAACCAACCTTTGTAGCAAGCGTTAGGCCAACAACTCCCAAACCAGACGGTTTTAAGGTGCTAAGCGTAGAGACACTCCTAGGGCTTGATAACTCGAGTTGGAAAGGTTACGAACGTCAACTGATCATTATTTTCTTTCTTTCTCAGTGTTTTTTTTTTTTTTTTTTTTTTTTTTTTTTTTTTAGATTCATGCCAAAAATATTCATCCATTAGGTTCATCAAATCAGATTAACTAGGCCAAGGTCAAGGTCAATCAAGTTGCATGCCTCACAGTTAAGTTTCTAATGTGCATCTGTGCATTGTGAAGCTTAAAATAGTGTCAAATCCAGCGAGAATTTAATTGAGACATTTATACAGACTAATTTGAATCTACATGATCATTTCAACTCAAATTTTTCTTTATTTTCAAAAATGTCAATTGCTTCTATACACAAGGTATTAAACATATGCTTCATCCCCGACAAGTTCAAATCATACTATCATTGCTTAGCAAAAATGCAAAACCAAAAATGTCTTAATGCACCCCCAAACTTGAATGTCATATTGTCCTCAATGTGTGAAGACAAGTGAAACAAAATAAGAGCAAAGAAGGTAAAAGAACAATATTACCAAGTAGAGTGACGAATGCAAAAATATCCATCGATGTAAATGCGCAAACCCGTCCCCCAAACTTGGATATGAAGACCTATCAAAACACAACTAAAATATACATGTAAAAGCATAGGTCTCTTAAGAAAAACGGGAACAGAAAAAATAATACGAACATGAATGTTATTAAAAGATAGAAATCTATACAAAAACATAAATTGGCACACATTAGCCACAAGTTTAAAATGGATAGCAAAAGAATGCCAAAAGTGTGCCATTTTACTCTTCTTCTTCTTCTTCTTCTTTTTATTTTTTTTATTTTATGAAAACATGCATGAGGGTTGGATGTGTGGGGGGTTGTGGGGGGTGTTGTAGTTTGGTTAGAGTGGTGAGGTGAGGAGGGCCGAGGGAAGGGTTGGGTTGAGTTGGGTTAGTGAAGTGAGGGATGCCGATTGGTTAGAATGGTTGTGAGGTGGTTGTTGGGATGGTTGTGAGGTGGAGAGATGGGTTGTGTGTGGTGAGGAGTTGAGGAAGATGGTGAGGCATGGAAGTGGGTTGCATGGAAGTGGGTTGATCGGGTTGATGTTTTGGAGAGAGAGAGGAGGGAGGTGTGTGTGCCGAGGGGTTGAGGGTGGTGTTGTGATGGCAGCGGCGAGCCCTCGAAATGGGAGTATGGGGGTTTAAAAGAGGGATTAGGTGGTTTCGAGTGCTCGAAGTGAAATGGTGGCAGTGAGTGAGGGATGGATGGTGGGGATGATGGATATTGCCGAGAGTGGTGGTGTGGTTAGGGAGTGAAGGTGCCGAGAGTGGAAAGATGGGTTGGTGTGCATGGTTTGCAAGCTGGGGTTGAGAGAGAGAGAGGAAGGAAGGTTGGTGCATGCATGCATACATGGAGGTGTTGTGGAGGTGAGGTTGATGAGGGTCTTTGAGGGCTCGGGATGCCGAGAGATGGGATATGTGTGGAGGGATGCCGAGAGGAAGAAGAAGATGGTTGAAGGTGATGAAGAGTGAAGTTGGGTTGATGTTTGGTTCATGTGCCGAGAGGTGTGAGGAGTGTGTAGAGAGAGAAAGTTGGTTGCATGGTGATGGAAGAGGAATGCCGAGAGGTGGTTGGGTTGGGGTGAGGGTTGATGGTGGTGG
Organism: Cornus florida; assembly: GCF_030987335.1. NCBI lineage: Eukaryota > Viridiplantae > Streptophyta > Magnoliopsida > Cornales > Cornaceae > Cornus > Cornus florida. The sequence continues at coordinate 35,712,935 of NW_026775577.1, read as the reverse complement.
AAGTTGAAGCCGAGAGGACTTGTGTTGGGGAAGTTGATGGTTAGGGAGTGTTCGAGCACTCGGCATGCAGGTTTGTGGGTTGATGTGGGTTGGTCGGAGTTAGTTAAGTGGGGTTGATGGTGGAATGAGGATAGTTGATGGAGGAGTTGCCGAGAGAGAGAGAGGTTTGGAGGTGGTTGAAGGTGCATGCAGGGTGTGGGTTTGCATGGTTTGAGGAGCTTGCTGCATGCATGGAGATCGTGGGTTTGCATGGTGGGATGAGAGGGAAGCCAAGAAAGTTGGGTGGGGTGGTGAAGCTTACATGGAGGTCATGGAGTTGGTTGCTGTGAGGATTGGGTTGGCACTCGGCATGGTGGGTTTGTGGGCTTGAAGGTGGGGTTGCTTGAGAGTGCTCGAGCACTCGGCAGTGAGTTGGTGGAGAGGGTTGGGTTTGGTTGTGTTAGTTTGTGGGGGCATGCATGTTGAGGAAGGTTGGTTATTATTTTTTTTTTAGAGAGATGGTTGTGTTGGTGGGGTTTGAAGTTGCCGAGAGAGTGAGGGAGAGGTTGGTTTGTGGTGTCGAGCAAGATGGTGGTTGGGTTGGAGGTTGGTTAAGGTTGAAGAGAGATATGCCAAGAGATAGGAGTTGGTTTGGATGTGGGAGCTTTGGTTGGTGAGATGCCGAGGGGTTGGTGTTGTGTGAGGTGGTTTAGGAAGGTTGGCATGCATGGTTGGATGGTACCGATGGTGGTTGTTCTTGAGGATGGTTGATGCTTGGGTTGGATGGTGGGTGAAGGGGGGTATGGTAGTGGCATGATGGTTTGTGAGGTGAGGTTGGTTTGTTTTGAGAAGTGGGATTTAAGGAGGGTGGTGTATTGGGGATGCCGAGGTTGGTTTGTGTGAGTTAGTGAAGTTTGGTTGATGGTGGTCTGTTGGTGCATGGTGTGCATGGTTGGTGAGTGGGTTGGTATTTCGAGCACTAGAAATGTGGCTTCGAGTGCTCCAAAAACAAGCAGAAGTGAGCACTTGAAGTTTCGAGCATGCTGAATTTTTGGAGTGGAGGCTCGAGCACTCGAAATACATGGTTCTAGTGCTCGAGAAACAAACAGAGAAGTGCCCAAATTTGGATGAGGAAATTCGAAATGGCACATGAAATTTTAGAGCACTCTAAATGGAAGCTAGAGTGCTCGAAATGAAGGCAGTGTCCTCGGCAAGTTGGTGTGGTAATTTGAAGCAATCTGAATGGGATTTAGAGTGCTCCAAAATTGGGCAGTGAGCTTAGGATGAGATTGGTTCACAATTGGAGCACTCTAAAATGGAATTAGAGTGCTCGAAATACAAGCAGTAGCCTCGGAATGATGGTGAGGAAGTTTTGGAACAATCTTAGGCAACATAGCAACATTGAAGTTGAATTTTTGGATGAATTCCCTGGGAAGAAATTGAAACTTGGCAACATGATTCCCAAACAATGCTTGGATGCAATTTGCATGCCATTCCCATGCATGGACAAATGCATGGATGGAAAATTTTTAAACTTAGCATGGATGGAAAAATTGCCAAGCTCTAAGCTTCAATGCAATGCATGGAAAATTTTGAAAATTTTTCAGACTGAGCAATTTTTCTCCAATGCTTGGATGAATTTAGGAGGAAAAAAAAATTGAAATTGCACATCATCTCAAATGCATGGAAATTTTTTTAAAACTTTGCAACTCCATTTTAATTCAATGCATGGAAAATTTTAAACTTTGCACTTCATCTCAAATGCATGGATGGAATTTGGTCTATTCAAATGCATGGATGAATGTAGGAAAATTTTTAAACCTTTGCAACATCACACAATGCATGAATTAAATTGCTGAAATTTTTTTTTTTTTTTTAAAACTTTGCAAATTCATTCCAATGTAATGCATGGATGGAAAATGTTGAAAACTTTTCAACTTCTTTCTAATGCATGGATAATTTTTAAACTTTTGAACTTCAATCCATTCTAATGCAAGGAGGGAAAATTGTCAAACTCTACACTTCATTGCAATGCAGTCCCCGGCAACGGCGTCAAAAATTGATCGGTTGATCAACTATACATCAACCTTCGCAATAGCACGAATCATTGTAAAATAGGGCTATTGGTCGGGTAAGTCGAACCACTGGGACTGCGCTAGTCTATGGCAACCTAAGAGTCTAGAATTATTTTTAGAATGATAAGGGGTAATAAGGGTTTGTTTGTTTGTCACTAAACTAGGAATTCAAAGATACATTAACAATAAAATTGTAAGAAATTTAGAAAGAGAGATCTAGGTACAGAAGACTAAGGAGATGAATTCACACTACACCCTAAGTACATGCTAGATTAAGTCTAAATTGGGGATGGACAATATATGCAATGGTCAAGAAATACATGACAACACTTAGTTATCATATATTTGTTAAGAGATCCATTAAATTGGCACAAGAATGATCCTTCAAAAGCTAACACATTGAACTACCTAAACTAGGATGTAGAGTCAAATATATTATCTTAAGCTAAAGACCATCAAGCATTCAAGCAAATGACAAAGCACATGAAGTAGGAAACTAGCATAACCCATCAAAGGAAGTTCCTAAGCAATGGACTATCCATTTTTCTATCAACATGCCTTGAAAACATTTCATAGTTTTCTCCCCATTGTCACCATGAGAATACAAGCAATAAGATTAATGTAAGAATCATCAAGTCAAGCTAAATAACTTATATCAATCATTTAAACATAATAGAGTTCATTACAAGAAGTAATATGCTCTAAACTATGAAAAGACCAAAATCTATACATTAAAATCCCCAAAATAGAAACTAATCTAGAACATGAACAACAAGGGGAGGCTTCATCACCTCCCTAGATAGAGTTTAGTTACCCATTGATGCACTAGAGGAAGGAGGAAGCTTGAAGAAAAACTCCATTTTCGTGCTCCTTCCTTTGCTTCAAGAACACACCTTTTTTGCTCTCTTCTCTCTCCTCTATCTTGTAAAAATGAAGCATAATGAAAATGTGTGGCCTCCCTTCTCTTCTCTTTTATAGATAAGGCCTCTCTCTCTCCCCCAAAAGACATCCTCAACCACCTCATCAATAGGGAAATCCAAAGTTTGTAAATGTAGAGTGCAAGTGGCTAAAATGGGCTATTCCCAAACAACAATCTGCCCAAAATTCGAGCACTCGAAGCAAGGCCTCGAGCACTCGAATTTAGTGTAAAAAGCTCCATGCTTCACTTGCTCCGCCCAGACCTACTTTGATGAAATGGTCATAACTTTGCGTTCTCAACTCCGAATGACAAACCGTTTGAAGATTTGGAGAGCTAATTCAGAGATTTAAATACTTCATGCTTTAGTAGAGATCCAATTCTCAAGGATGGTTGGTCGAAAATGAAGATCAAGGCAGAATTTCATTCCTGCCAGGCAGTTCTGCGCACCTCTGGTAACAAGGCCATAACTCTCTGCTCCGAGCTCCGAATGACAAACCCTTTGAATATTTAGAAAGATAATTCAGAGCTCTAAATCTTTCATGTTATGATGGAAGTCCAGTTCTTGAGTTTGCTAGGTCGAAAATGGTGACAAAAGTCAGGTTCCACTGCTGCCAAGCTTCAGCATTGTGCCTTTGCATTCAAAATTTCAACAAAACATCATTCTTGCTTCTTTTAAGCCAATGAACCTGAAAATAAACAAAAATACACAAATGAAGATAATCTACATAATAAAATCAAATAATGGACTTAACTAATGCAATTTAGGGCGCTTGAATATGTAATATTCAACGCTTATCAAAACCTTAGCTGGATCTACTGCTATCCCCCTTTCTAACACCATGTGACCCAGAAACTTCACTTTCCGCTGCCAAAATTCACACTTCTCATACTTGGCATATAACTGGTACTCACGAAACGTCTGCAACATTATGCGAAGATGTCTAGCATGATCGTCTTCCGACTGAGAATAGATCAAGATATCATCAATGAAGACGATGACAAACTGATCTAAGTAAGCCCTGAAGACTCTATTCATTAAGTCCATGAAAACTGCTGGTGCGTTAGTCGTCCCAAACGGCATGACACGAAACTCATAAGATCTATATCTAGTGAGAAATGCTGTCTCAGGAACATCTTGCTCCAAAACCCTCAACTGATGACATCCAGAACGCAAATCAATCTTGGAGAAGTATGTGGCTGCCCTTAACTGATCAAATAAATCATTATACTTGTTACGAATAGTAACCTTATTTAACTCCCTGTAATCTATACACAGGCGAAGCGAACCATCCTTCTTTTTCACAAATAGAACCGGTGCTCCCCAAGGTGATGTACTCCTACGAATAAAACCTTGGCTGAGTAGTTGCTGAATCTGATCCCTCAGCTCTCTCATCTCCACTGGTGCCATCCTATAAGGTGCCCTAGCAATAAACGTAGTGCCCGGAGCTAAGTCAATCACAAAGTCGATCTCGCGACTAAGTGGCAACCCTGGAATCTCCTGGAAAACATCCGAAAAATCCTGTACAAATTGGTATGCGATCCAAGGATATAGTAACCTCCTCCTCCGTTTCCTCCTCCACATGAAACAAATAAGTGATACCGCCCCGCTTAAATCGTGGCATAGCTACAACATACATATCCCGACTAGGTATAGTAAATACAATAGACCTATCAAAACAATTAACTTGGGCATGGTAGTGAGATAACCAATCCATCCCAAGTATCTCGTCATAAGTGTGCATGTCCAGGACCAGTAGATTGGTTAGAAATCTGAGTCTACTAATATCTAGTGTCACAGGCCCATCACTCTCATGTAGAATGGTTGTATCGCCCAACGGTGTAGAAATACCCTGAGGTCTAGTGCATACCCTCGTCCTCATCCTAGATAAAGTAACAAAAGTCCTAGCTACAAATGAGTGTGTAGCACCCGTATCAAATAAAACACGTCCATGCAAACCATGAATAAGAAACTTACCCTCAACAGCCTGAGGTGCCTGAACATCCTGTGGCATGGGGTTGTACACCTTGTCATAGTGAAACTGCTGTGGTGCCTGTCCTTGAGTCTATGGCGGTGCCGGTAAAGCCAGATGTGTCTGTCCCTGAATCTGTGGAACCTGTGGAGCTAGTAAAGGCACTGGCGCCCTTTGCCCCTGCTGCACATGTTGTCCCTATCCTTGTCCTGCTTTAAGACACTGCCTCGAGGTATAACCATACTTTCCACAAGTGTAACAGCTACCCTGGAAAATACCAAATGGCCTCCTCTGTCGGTTAGCCAGTGGCTGACCCTGTCCTACCTGTGGTCCCCCATTCTGCTGCCTCTGAATAGGTGCCCCATTCCGGTGAGCAACTGAACCACCCTTGTGCTTCTTCTAAGGCTGTTGTCCTTGGAATTTGCCCTTATCATTCTGTCGGTGTCCATTGTCGTTCCCCTTTTCAGCTGACTGATTAGCAGAGTCTTTATCACCCCGCTTCTCACCACGAGCCTGTCTGATGTCCACAGTCAACTGATACTGCTGAAGTGCGGCGTCCACCACCTGAGCATAGGTAGTGTAGGCTGGACTACCTAAAATAGCTTGCTTAATGGACCACATGAGTCCCTTAACAAAGCTATTATGCTTCTTCTCCTCTGTATTCACCTCCTCCGGAGCAAAAAGTGATAAGCTCGTGAACTGCTGCTCATCTTCTGCCACTATCATGTTCCCCTGTTCCAGATTGAGGAACTCTGTCTTCATACTTGCCCTAACCGCATAGGGAAATTACTTCTCATCAAATCGAGCACTGAACTGATCATAGGTCAAGGACATCCTCTCCTCTGCGGTGGTAACTGACTCCCACCACTGTAGTGCATCTCCAACTAGCTTGAAGGTAGCAAGCATCTGCTTCTGAACCTCCGTGCACTAAACCAAACAAAGATGACGCTCAATGTCCTGTTTCCACTGGTGAGCTGTTTTCGCATCGGTGGAGCCTGAGAACTCACGTGGACTCCCCTTTGTGAAAGAAATCCTAGCCTTTTCCCATGAATCCGTCTGAACCACTAGGGCTGGTACCAGTGCCTGCTGAACCTATGGTTAATTCTGGAGTGCAGCTGTAACTCCTGCTTCTATAGCCCGAGCAACGAGGTCATTGATATGAGGAGGAAACTCTAGATCTCTGACCTGATCCAGAGTTTGCTGAACTTCCTCCTGCTCCTCCTTAAACTGACCCATGTCATCCTGAAACCCAGGCATTTGCTACTCTTCCTCCATCTACTGACGTCGTAGGAAATACAGCTGCCTACGTGCCGCTCTCCTTTCCTTTCGAGTTCCTTGCATGTTCTGTCCTCTTGTAGCGTTAACCACTCTATTAACACAGAAAAACAGACATTAGTACGATTTACTAGGATCGTAAAGAATACAACGAATCCTAAACTTAAGCTCTAATCAAGAGATAACGCTACGCGAAAGTCTTATACGAATCATCCTAGAGACACTTGAACCCGGAGTGCTCTGATACCAACTGTGATACCCCTCGGATCCGAGACACGGGCTGATCAGGCCAGGCCCAAACCCGAGGGAATATCAAGCAATTAATATTTTAACGAACACAGAATTACAAAATGAATTTAAGAAATAAAAGTTTAACGCTGAAAGAAATCTAAAACATAATTCTTAAAGATTAAATACTAAAAATCCAACTCCAAAAACCTCCATAAAGAATTCTCCAATAAAAACAACTCAGGAATCCATCTCTAGTGGACCCCTAATAAAATCCCAAACTAAATGTAAATAAATAACTGAAAATAAAAGTCCAAATCTAAAATATGAAAATGAAGTCCTACGTCGTCGTAGAGTGAATGATCGTCTCTGCTCAGCCCGAACAAGCTCTAAGACTGGAATCATACGATACTTGAAAAATGATAAGTAGGTGAGGCCCACGAGTAAGTTCTATACTACTACAATCCAAGCAGAGACCCAATATGCATGTACATCCTAACCAATCCAACAATAACTAAAAATAGCCCGTAGATATCTATATATATAATCACACTACAGGACTCTCATTGGACTACAGGCCCGTCTCAACCTGACTAGTAGGCACCATGCAAAACGCACCTGAGGTGGGCATGACTACCTAGACCTAGCAGGGTACACATCCAACCATTATAGCCAGCTATGCATCCCAATGCATATACGCTCCCTAACCAATGACTCTGAGACTCAGGCTAATATCGTGGTACCATTAAAATATATTTAAAATCCATTCCAAACCAAAGGTGTCACTCAACTATTTAGTGATCTGACACAAAATACAGGTAGGACTTAACTTTTGTAGTTAATCCATCCCTTAATCCCAGAGTAGGTAGGATTTAGCGTAATGAGCTAATCCCCCTAGTATGTCACCGTCCTATACCAGTGCATACAAACCATCCATCCAGTTGTTAATAATACAAATGACGATATAAATATCAATATCAACAAATCCATAACAAGTATAACACTATCCATCCAATTGTTGATAATATAAATGACATTATAAATATCAAAATCAACACATCCATAACAAGTACAGCAAGAATGTATAAATAGCATGCTTGTTATATACGAACAGTACATGATTCTCTAACAGTTTAAGAATGCAGAGAATAAGTGTAATCCATCCTTTAATCCCCTGTCAGCATACTAATATCAATATTAGAATTAACATGCTCACTTAAATTACTCCACATCATCCAGTAAGTTGATAATACAAAATAACATGTAACCATCAACTAATTTCCTGCTAAGCATAACATACATTATATAAATTGAGATGCTTAATCCTATACCATTGTTACATGATTTAAACATAAAATTCCTAATTCAATTGCTAATTTTAAAACAAGCAACTTGAATTATCCGCAGTAAAGTAAAACCGAACACTTTCCTAAGAGTTTCCGGTTGTTCCCTATTTTAGCTTCTTATGGTAGATTATGAATTACCAGGCTTTCTGAAAATTTAACAAGGGTTTATACATTACTAAATACCCCTAGAACAGCTCCTGATTCAATCTGGAACATTAAAATTTCACTCACAGTAGCCCAGGTCTCACAGAAACTCAAAACTGGAAAAATTGTCGAAGGAGCCGGCTCCACCCAAGGTGAAGCCACCTCCAAAAGATGGTGGAGCCGGCTCTAGAGCCTAAAGAGCTGGCTCCACTCATGGTGGAGCCTGCTCTACTATTTGGTGAGCCTGCTCTTTTCAAAACAGAGCAGGCTCCTCCCCTGTTCCCTTGTCTTCTTTAATTCCAGTGACGTCCGATTACTCTGTTCCTCCAACCTAAGTTTCTTACTGGTTAAAACTAAGCCCTAGGGTGTTCCAGAGTTAATTAAATTCATTGATCATTAATCAAATTCAATTGGAACAATAATCAAGCAAAACAGTTTAAAAACGACTAGCATACACATAAAGGAAGACATACTGTTTTGAAACAAATAACGGGTCAAACCAAATTAATTTCTTTATTTCATCCTGGGACTGTATTAGGAATGCAAATAACACAGGCCAAAGAGATAGAGTTAGATATAAAACTTGTTTGTGAGATTCGGTTCAAAAATCTCAACGTCTTTCTCCTAAACTTTTCTGGCAATTTGTTTATTTTCCTTCTCCGTTTTCTCCCAGACTCCTTTATACGTCTCTTTGTTCTCTGTATGCCGTGAATAGGGTTTTAAAACCCTAAACAGAACGTAAAACGTATATTTATAAGCCACCCTTAAACTTAAGTTCAACTAAACCCTAAACTGAAACTCGGCCCATAAAACACAACCTAGTTTATAAACCTTGTCGGCTAAATACGTGACTTCTAACAACACATGAAAACCTAATTTAATAAAAAACACATTTAACCTAATTCAATTACAACAACCATGCAATTAAAATAATTAACAATTCAAATAAAACACTTAATAAAACAAGTCATTTAAATAATTCATAATTAAATAAAATAATGAAATAAAATAACCACATAACACAAAGAATTTAAATAATGCACAATTAACCAATTAAAACGCAATTCAACAATTAAATAAATTTCAGGATTATTCTTTTAAAATTAGGGGTATTATATGAAATGTCTAGATCGATCTTGCTATGATTGATCGAAGGAATGTTGTGATCTATCGAACTTGATGATTTCCACACTTTGCTCCTTTCTTCCATCCAGCTTGAGTTAGCTTCTTTTAAGCTCTTATTTGACTGAATTAACTTATTTTGGGGAAAAGTGCTTGAAAAGGGTAATAACATGAAATTAGTCTAAAATGGGAAAGTAAGATAGATAAAGGTCATAGAATACCTAAGCTTAAGGGGTTTAAATGCGCACTTTTTAGCACTCTTCATTATATATATATATAATATATAAATTTTCGAAAAAAATAAAAAAAAAACTCAAATTGTCAACCCGACCCAACCCGTTTGAAAATATTCGGTCTAGATTATAACCATAACCCATGTTAAGTACAATTTGGGCTGGCCCAACCCAACTTGATTCGGGTTGAGATTGGGTTGGGACTGGGTTGGGTTGGGCAGCCCAAGTTGCAATCTTAATGTTAAGGATGAAATCTATGATCAAATCTTGAGTGGGGGTAAAAATGGGTCTACAATTTCACTATAATTAGTTTATATGTTGAGGGTTCTTTTAGAAATTGTATTGGGGATGAAAATTCATAGGACAGGCTTGCCGTTTTTGCTGCATTCTCATTCTGATCAACTAATCTTGCCGTTTTTGCTGCATTCTCATTCTGATCAACTAATCTTGCCGTTTTTGCTGCATTCTCATGTTGTTAGGTAGTACATTTTGTTTATAAAAAATTTCATTTGGTATTTTTTCAACCTTTGTGGAACAGTGACAATGGAGATGGGTTTGAATGGGGTATTAAGGAGATTGGTTTTGAATGGAAATAGTTTAGATGGGATGGGTAAAATTGTCAAACAAAAATTTATTTAATAGTCAAATGACTTTTAAAAAGTACACTTACCAATTAACTTTTTATTGTAAATTCTTTTTAATAAAATTCCTTGTCAAAAGGAATTATCAACAAAAGGATTTTTGGGTGTTGAGAAGCTCCCCCAAATACAATCTTGATGTATTAACCCCTAACAAATGAGTATCTTGGAATTTGAACCGAAAAAAAAAAAAAAATATATATATATATATATATATATTATTATTATTAAATGTATCTAACATATACCGAGTATCAACAAATTGAAGACGACACTTTCCAAAAAAAAACCAAATTGAAGACGACAGGAATAAAGATATATGATTAATATAATGGCACAATTTTTGATAATCGTTACTTAGAGTTATTTTTTTAAACAACGACGATAAATCATTGTTACACTGATCTTCTGACTTTCTGAGAGCCACTTTTCTCATTTCATTTCTGATTTTACCATACACACTCTCTCTCTCAATTCAGCTAGGGTTCATAAACATTTCATGCAACCCTCGGGCTCACGACCATTTAACTACTAGTCTCTCTCTCTCTCTCTCCCCCTCTCTAAAATACACTCTCTCTCTAACATTTCTGATTTTTGACAAGGATATAGACCAAACGAAACAACCTCAATTTGGGCGATCTATAACTGTTTGCAACTTACAGGTAAATGTCTCTGGACTTTAATCTCTGTGTGTTTTGCTATCGCGCTGGATCAATGATTTTCTAGGTTTCTTCTGGTTCTTCTACGATCTGTTTGTTTTAATGGGAACCATAGGAAAATGAGAGAAAAATGGGATGTTAAACATCCAATTTTAACCCCAAACTCATTTTAAGGCTCTGAATTTTAAATTTCTCTTCGGATGATTTAGCAGCAATAGAACTGTTAACAATGTATGAAATGTATATGTATAGGTTGGCTTGGGGTTGTTCAAGAGGAATGAGTAACATATTAATTTAGATTTGTTGGTAGATATGAAAACGAACAACTATTTCTTACTAATATCATCCAATATATATATATATATATATATATATAAATGCATGCATGTATATATTTGTGCTTGTTAATGATTTTGACTAGTATTTTAGAAATTCGATTGACAGGCATAATGTGTTATGTTGAATATGTTGAGTTCAATTTAGAAATTCGGTTTACTGACAGAATTTCAGACTTCAAATTTCTTTGGTGAAATCCAAAATTCCTGTTTTGATGAGGACACATGTGCAGCTGCACTTCCAAGTCTTCTTGAAAAAGTAGAGAGAGCGTATTTGCTATACTTAAAAACGATCATTGAAAAATGTTCTGTAGTTATTTATTGTATGAGTTTAGCTTTCTGCGGAAAGGATGAAATAATGTTGTTTAATTTAGCTGTTCCAGATATCGTGATCTGAGTTGATGAAGATATACAAATAAGAAACCTTATTAGGATAATCCATTGCTCAGTTGAATTTCTAAAGCTGCATCTGAGATAGAAAAGTTGACTCTAACAATTTCATAATTTTTTGCTGCTCACTTGCCTTCGTTGCTGTCCCATTCAATATATCATAGTATGAGATAAAGGTGCTTTTTTCCACATTTTTATATTTGGATTTCTTTTTTTCTATTTAAAGAACCCACTTTTCACAACATAAGCGGGTCTATTCACTCTCATTTATCCCATTGATTTCTTGTTCATCCCATTGACTTCTTGTTTCTTCTATGATGAATAGGTAGAAGATTCTGCTCAATATATATATATATATATATTTTGCGTATTGTCAATATGCATATATACCCTTATCAATTTTACTTATCAAAAAAAAAAAAAAATGCATATATACCCTTTGAGGAACTTCTTTCGCCTTGCTTGTAGGTTTATAACCAGAATTTTTTTTGTTCTTATTGGAGGTGTTAGCTCTGGGGAATATTGCTTTTGACCTGTTTCTGGGTGTACCTTTATCTGCTTAATCTTACAAAATAGAAATGGGTTGAAGTTTCTACATTTCTATTTTGTTTTCATTTTTTTCTTTTCTGGTTAGAAAGAGACACAGGGCCATCTAGTATGTGGCTCCATGATAACCCTTTGGATCAATCCAACAGCAGCCCATCAAATTTTCCTTTAATTTAGGGCCCTCAAAGTTTTCTTAAGGATTATATTCTGCTTTTTAACCGATGTTTTATATTCACCTCATTTCTTTCTTTCTATCTTATTTTCTTCCTCTAGGGCTAGTATTACTCCGGGTACAGTGCTGATCGTCAACCAATTCTATTCAACCGGTAAGCTCACACAAACTATATATATATATATGTAAATATTTGTTACTTCTGCTGGTTGTCACTTGTTAGCAATCTGTTAGCTAAAGTATTTTAGAATAATTGGTGAATTTGGCTGTCTATAAATTTACTTGTTTATCTTTGCTTTTATTGTGTAATTAAGGTTGGTGATTATTGCATAGGAATTACATCTACTGTCTTTTTTGGTTTCCAATTCTATGTTATTTTCTGTTGAGAAAGATGGGGAAGAAACTGAAAGAGAAGGAATACCATTTTTAAAGGTTTTTTTTTCTCTGCTGTTTAATTCATTAGCAAGAGAGAACTCAAGACAAGACAAAATCTTGTTCAAAGAATCAGTAAGTTTGTTGTTTCTAATACACCCAAATCTTTAGTAAATTTGGTTTTTTAATATTCTTTTCTTTTCATTTTCCTTTATTTTCTTAGCGACCATTACTGGAAAAAGTTGTGGTTTGTACTACATCAAAAATGTATAGTGGGTTTTGTATTTATATCTTTCTTGTGTGTTTTTCCCATTGTTTTCGTGTGCGTCCGATGTCCTGCAATATATCTTTAACCGAATCATGTGGCGTTTCAATTTACTTTGTGCACATCAGGTTCAGATCTCTGCCTGTTAAACCACAAGGCAAGCAAATAATTGCACCTTTACAGAACATGTAATATACAAGAGTATGGTAAGCAAAATTTAACAAATGGCCACGACCCAATACATGAACATGCTTTGGTATTTCCCATCGCACATCTGAAAACAAAATATAAATTTAGACATGTATATTATTGAACATATACAATTGTCCATTTCTTCAAGTATATGATTCTTCTATCTCATCCATAGTTTTTTACAAGGAAGGAGAAAATTTAGATCACTCATCAGATAGAAAGTGTACCAATTATTGTGATCAAGCCCACATCTATATATCTAATAATTCTTGTTTTTCTGTTTATAATTTCTAACCAGGCGAGGAAGGATAAATTAGGTGATAAAAAAACAGTCCTTCACCAGCTAGTTTCTCCTTTTGGAAAGGTAACTATGCAATTACAAAGCCTCATGCCTTAGATTGAGCGTACAATTGTGTAATAATGAGGATAAAGAATCTCTTTACAATTATGAAAGTTCCCTTTCTTCTTCAAATTTTACATCTAGGGTTTCCGGATCTCTAACCATTAAGGGAGACATGATGCATGACTAATTACTTTGGAGGTTTTTTTTCCCTCTCTCTCTCTTTCTCTGTCTGTCTCTCTCTCTTTCTCTGTCTGTCTCTCTCTCTTTCGCATACTGACACAGCTTATATCCTATCAGAAGCTATTGGGTACATTAGATCCCTTCAGAGTCAAGTTGTTTGACTTCGACTTTCTTTGAATTTTTTTTTTCCGTCTTGATCTTTGATAGTGTTATTTTCTTCCCTCAGGGTTAGATGTAAAATTCTCGAACTTTTTTTTGTCTTGATCTTTGATTTTTTTTTTTGTCTGTGGCTGACAAACAGAATTTGTATTGCTTATGTTTTCATAATCTCCAATTTTTTGGGTTCTAATAGTAGTTTCCATTTGAAATCAATTTTTTTTTTTAGTAGCAATCCAACAGTTAGTGTGCGTGTACACACACACATATATATTTGGATGTGTATGTTTGTTGTAGTAGAGCAATTACAAAAACTGTTTTAAAACGTACAAAAATCCAGTATATATATGTACTGGATTCCATCTAACATGTTAGAATTGTTCATAATAATATCAGATCATAATGGTCTCACTTAAAATTAGATTTAATTAACTCAAATTGCACTTTTTCACAGAGTAAATGGAACCAAACACGCACGGCTTTCTTTCACCTTTTTTCTCCCCCCCACCCTTTATTTTTTCCCTTTTTAAAAAAAGTTGAGTAATCATACTGATGCAGATATATATGCATGCTTCACTGTAGATTCAAGGAATCATACAAGGTGTCATTCAGATAGGGCATTCTTTGGCATTGCAATAATGAGTATCTTATTGTTCTTGGTCAACTTACTTTACTTCCACCCTGTGTATGCTGTTGTATGGACACCTACGTATCATTTATTTAGTCCCATACCTTACGCTCTCGGATCTTGCTTTTTAGTGTGTCCGAATGATCACTTCCTTCATTATTTGCTAAATGGGCAAGACTCTATTGCTCAAGAAAATTTACTCACTGGACCAAAGTACTTGATTGGTTTCCCCTTATTTATTTATTTTATTTTATTTTTGTATGGTCAAATCATTTTATTGCCACAATACACGTGTGTACACATTTCAATAATTGTATACACACAAATCCCCCCCCCCCCCCCCCCCCCCCCCCCCCCCCCCCGGGAGAGAGGTTTCAGGCATATGACTCACCATAGAACTTGGTCACTTAGTCTGCTCACTTTCACTAAGACATATTTGTCCTCAATGTCTTGGATGTTACTTAACATATTATTTTGTACACTATGCTATTAAGATGAATTGTAGAGCATGTTTTCTTCTATGTTGGAATGAGCCCTTAGCTCAAAATATTAGTACTTTCAAATTTCAATATATTTTGTAATTGCTGATACTTAATTTCTTGGAAAGTTGGTTTTTCAATTTAAGTATGTTACTTTATATGTAATATTATATTTGTAATTTTGTTGTTGATTATGGATAATGGTCCACATATTCTGAACTTTTTTTTTTGAAAGGTGATATTCTGAACATTTGAGTGTGCAGAATGTTAGATAAAATAATTACTTGATGATTGTGTACTCTTGGTTACCTCTAATTTATAAATGCGATATTATTTGTTAATTGCTTCTCATTTGGTATGCAGCATGTTAGATCAAATAAATTTTTGCACATGATTTGCTTGCTGATCTACAACTTGATGATTTTATATATTTTTTTTGAGGTCTTTGTTCTTTTAGTACTTTTGTGGCCTATTGACCTGATTCTTTGCTAAAGATTAGTAACTTGTAAAAAAGTGGCAAAAAATTGACTGCAATTTGGTTTAGATTATTTTGAAATCAAACCATAATTTTTTTTTTTTTGGTTTTCCTGAATCAAAACCAGAACTTTTTTAGAACACAACATTATTAGGGACTGCGTCGTTTTCCTTATTTCGTGATCTAAATAGAATGCATTATGAAGTGAGTTTACTTTTATAAACCAATCAGAAAATAATTTATATTGTTCAAATGTTTGTGAATTAAAGAGGTCATTATATTTTTCTAACTTTTTTTTGGGTATAGATTTGATACTTTTTGAAGCTGTTGGAAAAACTGATGTATATAGTCTCTCTCTCCCCCCCTCGCCATTAGCCTTCAAGTGGTGTCTTTTGAATTCTCTAAAGTGCAGATTGGTAGTTTAAAACCCAAAACTTGAATTTTTAAAACCTAGAAACAACACAGAGATTTGTTGATTAAAAATAGTCTGACACACTTGGCTATGATTTAAAATTGTTTTCTTGACCGTATGCATGCTCATAGGGATGGCAATGGGGCGGTTTGGGCCGGGTTTCTCAATCCCCATCCCCATTTAAATTTGAAACCCCCAAAACCGCCCCAAAACCAATTATTTTTTTACCCCCAACCCCCATAACCGCCCCCGCCCCCGCCCCCGCCCCGCTGCCGCTTGCCCTGCCCCTGCCCCGCCCACCGCCCCATAACCGATTAAATTTGAAAATTCTAATTTTTTTTATTCTACAAAATCACATAAATCTGAACTCTTTGATAAGACAAAACCACATAAATCTAAACTTTCAAGCAAACATCAACCAAACAAACACAAAATAACATCATCATCACTCAGCAATCAAATATATATATATATATATATATATATATAACTCAAAGCAATTCGTTGAGATGTGTGGAATCCTCTGATTCTTTAATCAAATATTAAGAAAATCAAATATTAACAAAATTGTAATCTCACCTCCAATAACTTCAAATCAGAACCTGAAAAACAATTGGTGGATCTTATTGTTTGAACAAATCAATGGGCTTCCAAGTATCCAGCAGGATTGAGTACACAACATATCATCCAACAAGAAAAGAAAAATATCTGTGAAAACAGGTGGATGTCTGCTGAAGTGGTGGATGAAGATGGTGAAGGAGGCAGGAGGGAGTGTAGGACGGTAGGAGTTCCGAGTACCTGCTAGTTGCTTCGTCCTCCTTGCTATTTTTGTTTTCTTCTTTCGTCAGATCTATTAGTGCCGCCTCCTGCTCCTGCCTCACTGTCATTAGGAGGAATATGGGAAGTGAATTGTGTCTAGGGTTTACAACATGTATATATATAGTGTAGGTTAATTTGGTAAATATAATAATATGGTAGGTGTAAATTAATAATTTTATATACTAATCGGGGGCGGTTGCGGGGCGGGTTTGGGGCGGGGATTGGACTCCCCCGTCCCCGCCCCGAAACCTGCCGGTTTTTTTTTTTAAATCGCGATCCCCACCCCATTTAACTAAACGGTTCTCCAAACCCGTTGTAAACGGGGCGGGGGAGGGGCGGTTCCCCACCGGATTGGGGATTTTTGCCATCCCTACATGCTCATAGTTGTTTTCTTTTATATCATTAATTACAGATTATGTTTAACATATTTTAACTTTTTAAATCACAACTAGATTGTTGTTCCAATACTCCTCAGTTCGCTGGTCACCAGAACTAAACGTATCTCATGTGCTTTAGTTTCCCATGTGGAAAGAACCAAGTAGGCAATATCAATGTATATCATATTTTGGGTTTACTCATATTAGACCATGAACAAGTATAAACTCCACCATAATTGTGTGGTATATCATGATTATTTTCCTCTCTCTCTCTTTCTCTCTCTGTGTCCGACTCTCTCTCTTTCACATACTGACACAGCTTATATACTGTCAGAAGCTATTGGGTACATTAGATCCCTTCAGAGTCAAGTTGGTTGACTTGGACTTTCTTTGCATATCTTTCTGTCTTGATTTTTGATAGTGTTATTTTCTTCCCATAGGGTTAGATGTACAAGTCTCCAAAATTTTTTCTGTCTTGATCTTTGAATTTTATTTCTATTTTTTTTTATTTATTATTTTACTTTTATTTTTTTATTTTTTTTGGTTGACAAACAGAATTCGTATTGCTTATGTTTTCATAATCTCCAATTTTTTGGATTTTAGTAGTAGTTTCCATTTGAAATCTATTTGGTTGTTGGTCCTTATTACTTTATTAGAATTTTTTCTTATGAGCTATATAGGTCAGGTCAGTGATTTGTCAAATGAAACTGTAATATACTAATAGTACCAAAATGTTAAACTCTGATTTCTTTACTTCATAAATGACTACGAGCCTAGATGATAAATTAGAGTTGTTTGTGACCTGCTCGGTTTGTCTAGAGTTCTCTCTTAAGTTACAGAATGTGGTACATATGAACAGGGAGAGTTTAAATGCGAGGAGAACAAACTGCACAACCCAGTTTCGGAGCTTAATTTTCAATTTTGAGAAGATGAAGATGAAGATGATGAAAAAAAAAACTGGAGCTATATTGGATTCCATCTAACATGTTAGAATTATTCATATAATAAAATCATATTATAATGTTCTGACTTAAAATTAGATTTAATTAACTCAAAATGCACTTGTTCACAGAGTAAATGGAGCTAAACATGCACAGCTTTCTTTCACCCCCCCCCCCCCCCCCCCCCCCCTTCTTTTTCTTTCTTTTTTAAAAAGTTGAGTAATCTGACTAGATGCTTTCTCTTTTACTGATGAAGATATATATGTGGATGCTTCACTGTAGATTCAAGGAATCATACAAGGTGTTGTCATTCAGATAGGGCAATCTTCGGCATCACAACACTGAGTATCTTACTGTTCTTGGTCAACTTACTTTACTTCCACTATGTGTATGCTGTTGTATGGACACCTAGGTATCATTTATTTAATCCCATACCTTATGCTCTTGGATCTTGCTTTTTAGTGTGTCCGAATGATCACTTCCTTCATTATTTGCTAAATGGGCCATATTCTAGTGCTCCAGAAAATTTACTCACAGGACCAAAGTACCTCTTGATTGGTTTCCCCTTAGAATTTGAATATAGGGTACAAGTCCTTGGGATCGAAGTTCTCTGTACAAGTCTCGGAGTTGTTAATATTTTGATTCTGAAATTTGCAAGTAATAGTTCGAGGGGACTATGATATGGTCATATGACATGATCTTCGCACTGTTTTGTTGATTATTAGCATTTCAATTTAATAGGATTGTCTTTTATATATTCTAATAGAAAGTAAAAGCATATAAGTGGGTTTAGGAAAGCAATGCGTGCCTAGTTTAATCTATTTTTTCTTTTGATAGCAATGTTTTTGTGTTGTTCAGTGTTCAGTTGGGGTTTTGATCTCACTGATCTTTCTTTTGTTTTGTCCAAGGTGGATTTAACCTGTTAAGAGTATCAATTTTGTGATGATACAGACTAGTACTATCAGTTTTAGTGTCTGGTTTGCATGCGTTTGTTGGGTGTATTGCCGTTTGGTACTTTTCATATTGACCAGTGAAAACTGGTTTAAGAAAGTTGCAAGGTTGGTCATGGAATTTCCTCTTATATTCTTTTCTTTTCTTTTTTTCTTTCCTTTTGTGTGGTTTGGTCCTGGTATATTATTGCCAATTTGTCTACTAATGATGAACATGGTTACAATAATCACCATGATTTTATCATACCTCCTCTGATAGGAGTTTTACATTTGGTCACATGCTCATAGTTGTTTTCTCTTATATCATTAATTAAAAGGTTATTTTTAACGTATTTTAACTTTGTAAATCACAACTAGATTGTTATTCCAATCCTCCTCAGTTCGCTGGTCAGTTTGGGCCACCAGAACTAAACATATCTCACATGCTTTAGTTTCGTATGGTGGGAAAACCAAGTAAGCAATATCAATGTATATCATATTTTGGGTTTACTCATACTAGACCATGAGCAAGTATAAACTCCACCTTAATTTTATGGTATATCATGATTATTTTACTCTCTCTCTCTCTCTCTCTCTCTCTCTCTGTCTGTCTGTCTGTCTCTCTTTTGCATACTGACCCAACTTATTTCCTTTCAGAAGCTTTTGGGTACATTAGATCCCGTCAGAGTCTATTTGTTTGACTTGGACTGAGTTTGAATTTTTTTGTCTTGATCTTTGATAGAGTTATTTTCTTCTCTCAGGGTTAGATGTAAAAGTCCCCAATTTTTTTCTGTCTTGATCTTTGAATTTTATTTATTCATTTATTTTTTCTGGTTGACAAACAGAATTCGTATTGCTTTTGTTTTCATAATCTCCAATTTTTTGGGTTCTAATAGTAGTTTCCATTTGAAATCTATTTGGTTGTCTTATTACAGATTAGAAATTTTTCCTATGAGCTATAGGCCAGTTCAGTGATTTGTCAAATTAAACTGTAATATACTACTAGTACCAAAATGTTACTTAAACTTTGATTTCTTTACTTCATAAATGAGTACGAGCCTGGATTATAACTTAGAGTTGTTTATGAGCTGGTCGCGTCTAGAGTTCTCGCTTAAGTTTGACTGAATGTGGTACATATGAACAGGGAGAGTTTTTATGCGAGGAGAAAGAACTGCACAACCCAGTTTCGGTGCTTAATTTCCCATTTGGAGAAGATGCAGAGGAAGAAAAGGAAACTGGAGCTATAAGGTTGCAATATATGGGATGTATATATATATATATATATATGCATGTAAACTTAAAATTTGATTTAATTAACTCAAAATGCACTTGTTCACAGAGTAAATGGAGCCAAACACGCAGAGCTTTCCTTCACCCCCCCCCCCCCCCCCCGGCCGCTCTTCTTCCTTTTTTAAAAAGTTGAGTAATATACTTGTCAAAAAAAAAGTTGAGTAATATGACCAGGTGCTTTCTCTTTTACTGATGCGGATATATATGCATGCTTCACTGTAGATTCAAGGAATCATACAAGGTATCATTCAGATTGGGCAATCTTCGGCATCACAACACTGAGTATCTTACTGTTCTTGGTCAACTTACTTTTCTTCCACCATGTGTATGCTGTTGTATGGACACTTAGGTACCATTTATTTAGTTCCATACCTTATGCTCTTGGATCTTTCTTTTTAGTGTGTCCGAAAGATCACTTCCTTCATTATTTGCTAAATGGGACAGATTCTATTGCTCTAGAAAATTTACTCAATGGACCAAAGTACCTTTTGATTGTTTTCCCCTTATTTGTTTATTTTTATGGTCAAGTCATTTTATCACCACAATACACACGTGTATGCACATTTCAGTAATTGTATGCACACACACACACACACCCATAAGAGAGGTTTCAAAAGCATATGACTCACCATAAGAGAGGTTTCAAGCATAGACTTGATCACTTAGTCTGCTCACTTTCACTCAGACATATTCGTCCTCATTGTCTTGGATGTGATTTATCATATTATTTTGTACACGATGCCATAAAGATGAATTATAATGGTAATGGATGTGTGTGGTTCCAAAGTATGTTTAAATTGCATGTACATGTGAGAAGTATCCCTCATTTACCCATACATTTTACTACTTCCCAGATCCATGTAAATTTTCATTTATTCCAGACTCTCTATCACCACTCATATTTTTCTAATGAAATTGCTTTTTTTCCTTTCTGATTTTGTAACTGCATTATGCCAATTTTGATATTTTTAGAGTAAGCCTACTCTTCATTGTGGCTTGCTGGCAGTGTGGCTTCTGTCATCAAGTTTAAGCTCTGATGAGTTGAAGATAAAACTTGAGAAAGAAAGGTGAGAATGAAAAATGAACCCAGCGGGGTTGGCTCAAGTGGATAAGAACTTGGCCCTGGTGCCTCATGAAGCATCTGGTCTAAGGTTCGAATCCTCTTGGGTGCAAACAATTCCTTGAGGGGGTGTGTGTGTGTACAAACTAGGGAAAAAAGGCGAGAATGAATATCCTTTTCACATCCTTTGAGCACAAATAAGCATTCTTGGTAGTGTTTGTTCTATGATATTTCTCTATTAAGAACAGCAAATTAAATAGGACATGCATGTTTTAACTTGTTAGGCAAGGTTTTGCTAAGCCACTTTCAAAAAGCTTATTCAAAATTTAGCAAGGAGAAAGAAGCACATCTGCAGGTCTTAAAAGGTATAAAAAGTTCCATTTGTTGGTACTTTGTTATAGACCATGTTTTCTTCTATGTTGGAATGAGCCCTTAGATCAACTTATTTGTATTTTCAATATATTTCATAATTGCTGGTACTTAATTTCTTGGAAAGTTGGTTTTTCAATTTAAATATATTACTTTATATTTAAAATTATATTTGCAATTCTGTGGTTGATTATGGTCCACATTCATTAGTATCTTTGATATTTTGAACATTTGGGTATGCAGAATGTTAGATAAAATATGGGTAAAAGGGTTCGAAAAGACAAATTGCCCCTTAATATTTAAATCAGTTTTATTGTAAAACATCAGGCATGTTGAAATGTCACATTTACCCCTGAATTAATAGCAAACACAAAATGGCCCAGTTCCCACCTACGGCCACCGACCCCGTTCATTTCATCTTTCTCTCTTATAGCGTCAATCTCAGGCCATCCTCAACCACCATCCTCGACCACAATCCTCTCCGGCAAGCCACCACCTCCATCATTACAGCACCCTCCAAACCCTAATTTACAAAATCAATACACACCGTCACACTCATATATACACATCTGTATATAAATACACACAGCACCGATGACTATGGAGTGACCTTGAACTCCTCATATCATCGACCAAGTGTCAAAGAAATCCTCAATCATCTGTATCTTCCATCTGGAAGGGAGGATTTGATGCCATTGGCCAAGCCTAACCCTAGGAATCTCTGGATTCCACTCAATTCACCACAAAAATCACTCAAATTTTTCGAAAATCACTTCACTGAGTCGCCGGATAGATTGATGATGGCGCAACCACCACCGTTGCCGCGGCAGCTCCATCTGGTCTGCCGCTGCCCTCATAGCTCTCCTCCTCCCCGTTTCTCTAACCCAATTAGGGGTCATCGTTGTCCCTCGAAGCCAATTGACAACGACCTAGTTGATCGTGATCCTACAGTATATAGATAGATACATATATATGTTTTTGTGAGTCTGAAATTTGAAAAGACGAATCTGGGTTGTCACGTTGCGAAATCAATCTCAATGGGGTTGTTGAAGTATGACTTTGAAATCCGGAGGTGGGGCTTTTGACCAGTTTCCGGCGGTTAGTCTGGTGCGATCGCAGGGTACTCTCTGCTTTGCTTGTTCTTATGGGTAACTGCCATGAGCTTCCTCATGCAGCTCCTCTCGGCATCGCCGCCGGCCGAGACTTGGGGTGCTTTGCAGAGAGTACCCCAAATGGGCGAGCTTGCTGTTGTGGGTCATGGCCAAGTTTGGCTCTGATTGGGACTGATGTGCATTGAGAAGGGGTGGGTCAAGGCAGTTCAGAACAAGATTTCAACACGGTAATGAGGTGGTGGTGGCAATGGTGGATGTTTGGTTGGTGAGTGGAGAGAGAGAAGAAAAAAGGGAAGGCGTTAGTGGAGGTGCCAATGGCTAGTGGAGGTGGTCCGGAGACCATGTTTATGTAAGAGAGGACCATGTCTTTGCTAGGTATCGATATATATATATATATATATATATATATATATATATATATATATATATATATATATTTATTTATTTATTTATATATACGTAGTGAGAGAAATTGGGTGTATTGAATTTGTAGAGAGAAGGTTAGTTTAGTACATTAAAATGATTTGTAATAAAGGTTAAAATGGTAATTTCATGATTTAAATAAATCAATTCACAAGTCAAAGGATTTTATGGTCAATATACCCCGCTGACACATGTGATAGTTGATGATTGGTGTGTCATTGTTAACCTTATAAAACCTGAGGGGGTGTCATTATCAAAAAATTGATTAACTTGTATATGGCTGTCAATGGGGCAAACTGCAGGTGGTGTCATTGTAATCTACCCATAAAATAATGTCTTGATGATTGTGTACTCTTGGTTACCAAATTACTTGATGAGTGTGTACTATTGGTTACCACTGATTTATATATATGATATTATTTGTTAATTGCTTCTCATTTGGTATGCAGAATGATTAAATAAATTTTACTCGTATTTGCTCATGATTTGTCGTGCTGATCTTCAACTTGATGATTTTATAGTTTTCATTTGAGGTCTTTTTTCTTTTAGCACTTTTGTGGCCAATTGACCTGATTCTATGCTAAAAGGTTAGTAACTTTTAAATAAGTATAAAAAATTGACTGCAATTTGGGTAGATTTTTTAGAAATCACACCCGCACTTTTTTAGATTTGATAGTGTTTGAACTGTTGGGATATATATATATATATATGCATGTAAAAATTGATTGATTTGAGTAGATTTAGTAGCAATCTAACAGTTAGTGTGTGTGTACACACACGCATATATGTATGCATGTATATGTTTGTTGTTATAAAGCAATTATAAAAACTGTTTTAAAATGTACAAAAATCCAGTATATATAAATAATGGGTTCCATCTACCATGTTGGAATTATTCTTAATAATATCAGATCATAATGTTGTGATTTTAAATTAGATTTAATAAACTAAAAATGCACTTGTTGACAGAGTAAATGGAGCCAAACACGCACAGCTTTCTTCCACCCCCTCCCTTCCTTTTTTTTTCCCCTTAAATTTGAGTAATCTGACAAGATGCTTTCTCATTTACTGATGCAGATATATACGTATGCTTCACTGTAGATTCAAGGAATCACACAAGGTGTCATTCAGATAGGGCGATCTTCGGCATCGCAACACTGAGTATCTTACCGTTCATTGTCAACTTACTTTACTTCCACATGTATGCTGTTGTATGGACACCTAGGTATCTTCCTTTTTAGTGTCTGAATGATCACTTCCTTCATTATTTGCTAAAAGGGCCAGATTCTATTGCTCCAGAAAATTTAGTCACAGGATCAATGTACCTCTTGATTGGTTTCCCCTTATTTATCTTACATTTTTTGGTCAAATCATTTTATTTCCACAATACACGTGTATACACATTTCAATAATTGTATGCATACACACACACATACCCATAAGAGAAGTTTCAAGCATAGACTTAGTCACTTAGTGACTTAGTCTGCTCGCTTTCACGAAGACATATTTGTCCTCAATGTCCTGGATGTGATTTAAAATATTATTTTGTACACTCTGCGATAACGATTAAATATAATGGTAATGGAGGTTTGTGGTTCCAAAGTATGTTTAAATTGTATGCACATGAGGGAAGTATCCCTCATTTACCCATACGTTTTACTACTTCCCAGATCCATTTAAATTTTCTTTTATTATTTTTTCCAGACTCTCTATCACCAATCATATTATTCTAATGAAATTGTTTTTTTTCCTTTCTGATTTTCTAACAGGATTATGCCAATTGTGATATTTTTAGAGTAAGCTTACTCTTCATTGCGAGACTGCGACTTGCTGGCAGTGTGGCTTCTGACATCAATTTGAAGCTCTGATGAATTGAATATAAAAAAAGAGGGGTGAGAATGAAGAATTAACCCCAAGGGGTTGGCTCAAGTGGATAAGAACTTGGCCTTTGTGCCTCATGAAGCATTAGGTCCAAGGTTTGAATCCTCGTGGGTGCAAACAATTCCTTGAGGGGGTTTGTGTAAAAGGGTAAGACTGAATACCCCTATAACATAGGCCTTTGAATAGTGTATTATGAACAACAGATTTAATAGGGCATGCATGTTTAAACTTGTCAGGCAAGGTTTTGGTAAGCCACTTTCAAAAAGTTTATTAGAAATCTAGCACGGACAAAGCAGCTTATCTGCAGGCCTTAGAAGGTATATAAAGTTCCATTTGTTGGGACGTTGTAATAGATCATGTTTTCTTCTATGTTGGAATGAGCCCTTAGCTATTAGTACTTTCAATATATTTCATAATTACTGCTTGTTTAATTTCTTGGAAAGTTGGTTTTTCAATTTAAGTATGTTACTTTATATTTAAAATTATATTTGCAATTTTGTTGTTGATTATGGTCCACATTCATTAGTGTCCTGATATTCTGAACATTTGGGTATGCAAGAATGTTAGATAAAATAACTACTTGATGATTGTGTACTCTTGGTTACCACTGATTATATTATATTAATTGTAAATTGCTTCTCATTTGGTAAGCAGAATGTTGGATAAAATAAATATTTGCTCGTATTTGCTCATGATTTGTCTTGCTGATCTACAACTTGGTGATTTTATAGTTTTTATTTGAGGTCTTTGTTCTTTTAGTACTTTTGTGGCTTATTGACCTGATTCTATATGCTAAAAGATTAGATTTTTTTTTTTTGAAATCTAACCAGAACTGTTTTTTATTTATTTTTATTTTCCCTAAGTCAAAACCGGAACTTTTTTAGAAAACAACATTGTTTGGGACTGCGTCGTTTTCCTTATTCCGTGATCTAAATAGAATGCATTATGAAGTGAGAAAATATGGGCTTTGGTGTAACATGATAAATTTTGTTGATTAAAGATGTTTGTTGGAAAAATACACCCTATAAACTAATGGCTACTTACTTTTGAATAGAAAATATCTTAAAGAAATAAAGTAAGTAATATGTAATTTCGGGTAGGTATTTCCTGTTTTTCTCTTCCTTGTTCTCTAAGGTAGCTCCGCTCCTCGATCTTTTAGTTTAATAGTTGGTTTATATTTTGTATAAGCTGTGTTTCTTTTATTGGAAGTGTTTATGCTGCTATTTTATGTACTTCACTGAGCACTATTTTACTTGAAAAATAGAAAATATTTTCCTGTTCTTCTGCTCAATAGATGTTTTTTGTATTTCTTTGGGCCACTTATATGGGCTTCTCTGTAACTTGCTTGGGCCAAAGGCCATGTTTCCCTATTTTGGCGTTTTTTTTTTCAATTGAATTTACCATTCAAAAAAAAAAAAAAGAAAAAAAAAGAAATGAATGTCCCTTTTAGTGTTGTTAAAAAAAAAAAAAAAAAAAAAAAAAAAAAAAAAATTGTCATTTTTAATGTTGGTTACCCTTTAAACCAATTAGTTAATGTTTGGTGCACTCGTACACTGATGGACTAGAAAACTTGAGGGCGCTATCACTTGTCTTGTTTATAACAATAGTACTATTATCGGTGCAAAATATAAGCCTAATTTTAAGCAATTTGAAAATGATAGATTATTTGTTATTGATTAATTTTCAACAGTTTATATTGCCTACTTGGTTTACTAAAAAATATTTATATTAAAATAATGAATTACAAATAATAGATTATTTGTTACAAGTCAACTGAATTTTTTAACGTATATTAGTATAACATATTTTATCATCACTCGGGATAATAGTACTACCTTTAAAATAAAAGCTACATTCTGGATTCATTTGATTTGCAAATAATCGTGCAATTACAGCTCAAACTCTTATAGTGTGGACGTGAATAGTCTTATTTAATCCGTGAATTGAATCAGGAATGTAGCTTTTTATTTGTTATTTATATTTATATTTTAAGGAGTAATCATTTGCAGGAATATGTAATAAATCAAAGGTGTCCTAGCTCTTGCTCAATTCAGACCATTGTTGAGATTTCTTTGTAATATATCTTTAACCGAATCATGTGGCATTTCAATTTACTATGTGCATATCAGGTTCAGATCTCAGCCTGTTAAACCACAAGGCAAGCAAATAATTGGCACCTTTACAGAACATGTAATATACAAGAGTATAATAAGCAAAATTTAACAAATGGCCACGACCCAATACAGGAACATGCTTTGGTATCTCCCATCCGACATCTGAAAAGAAAAGATGAATATAGACATGTATATGATTGAACATATACAATTGTCCATTTCTTCAAGTATAATTAGATTACTCAATCAGATAGAAAGTAAACCAATTATTGTGATCAAGCCCACATCTATAAATCTAATATCTTGTTTTTCTATTTATAATTTCTAACCAGGTGAGGATAAATTAGGTGATAAAAAAAAGTCCTTCACCAGCTAGGTTCTCCTTTTGGAAAGGTAACTATGCAATTACAAAGCCTCTTTCCTTAGATTGAGGATAAAGAATTTTTTTACAATTATGAAAGTTCTCTTTCTTCTTCAAATTTAATATCTAGGGTTTCCTGATCTCTAACCATTAAAGAAGACTTGATGCATGACTAATTACTTTGGCGCCTAGATTATAAATTAGAGTTGCTTATGACCAGCTCGGTTCTTCTAGAGTTCTCTCTTAAATTTGACTGAATATGGTACATATGAAAAAGGAGAGTTTATATGCAAGGAGAAAGAACTGCACAACCCAGTTTCATTGCTTAATTTCATGAAGAAAAAGAAACTGGAGCTATAAGGTAGCAATATATGCGATATATATATATATATATATGTATTTGCGTGTAAAAATTGATTGATTTGAGTACATTTAGTAGCAATCTAACAGTTAGTGTGTGTACACACACGCATATATATTTGCATGTATATATTTGTTGTTGTAGTGCAATTATAAAAACTGTTTTAAAACGTACAAAAATCCAGTATATAAATGTACTGGATTCCATCTTAGAATTTTTCATAATGGTCTCACTTAAAATTAGATTTAATTAACTCAAAATGCACTTGTTCACAGAGTAAATGGAACCTAACACGCACGGCTTTCTTTCACCTTTTTTCTCCTCCCAACCCTTTACTTTTTCCCATTTTTGAAAAAATTGAGTAATCTGACAAGATGCTTTCTCATTTACTGATGCAGATAGGGCATTCTTCGGCATTGCAACACTGAGTTTCTTATTGTTCGTGGTCAACTTGCTTTACTTCCACCCTGTACTGTATGCTGTTGTATGGACACCTAGGTATCATTTATTTAGTCCCATACCCTACACTCTCGGATCTTGCTTTTTAGTCCCATACCCTACACTCTCGGATCTTGATTTTTAGTGTGTCCAAATGATCACTTCCTTCGGATCAAAGTACATCTTGATTAGTCAAATCATTTTGTTGCCACAATATAATTGCTGGTGTTTAATTTCTTGGAAAGTTTGTTTTTCAATTTTAGTATGTTACTTTATATGTAATATTATATTTGCAATTTTGTTGTTGATTATGGTCCACATATTCTGAACTTTTTTTTTTTTTTTTTTTTGAAAGGTGATATTCTAAATATTTACTTGATGATTGTTTACTCTTGGTTACCTCTGATTTATAAATATGATATTATTTGTTAATTGCTTCTCATTTGGTATGCAGAATGTTAGATCAAATAAATTTTTGCTCATATTTGCTCATGACTTGCTTGCTGATCTACAACTTGATGATTTTATATTTTTTATTTGAGGTCTTTGTTCTTTTAGTACTTTTGTGGCCTATTGACCTGATTCTATGCTAACAGATTAGTAACTTTTAATTAAGTAGCAAAAAATTGACTGCAATTTGGTTTAGATTATTTTGAAATCAAACCAGAACTTTTTTTTTTTTCTTGAATCAAAACTAGAACTTTTTTAGAACACAACATTGTTAGGGACTGCGTCATTTTCCTTATTTCGTAATCCAAATAGAATGCATTATGAAGTGAGTTTACTTTTATAAACCAATCAGTAAAAAATTTATATTGTTCAAAGTTTGTGAATTAAAAAGGTCATTATATTTAACTAACTCTTTTTTGGTTATAGATTTGATAGTTTTTGAAGCTGTTGGAAAAACTGATGTATATAGTCTCTCTGTCCCCCCCTCGCCATTAGCCTTCAAGTGGTGTCTTTTGAATTCTCTAAAGTGCATATTGTAGTTTAGAACCCAAAACTTGAATTTTTAAAACCTAGAAACATCACAGAGATTTGTTGATTAAAAATAGTCTGACATTCTTGGCCGCCTTATGATTTAAAAATTGAATATTAGTTTAATCTTTGAGTGAGAAAATATGGCCTTCGGTGTCACATGATAAATTGTGTTGATTAAAGTCTCTTATTTGAAAAGATGCTTATTTGAAAAATACACCCAATAAACTAATGGCTACTTACTTTTGAATAGAAAATATCTTAAAGAAATAAATTAGTAAGATGCTCGCTCGAAGACATGTGATTTTGGGTAATATTTCCTGTTTTTCTCGTCCTTGTTCTCTAAGGCAGCTCCGCTCCTCGATCTTTTAGTTTAATTAATAGTTTATATTTTGTATAAGCTGTGTTTCTTTTATTGGGAATTTTTTTTTTTTCGGTTAAATGGTAAGCTTTATAAAGAAAGAAAACTGTACAATAAGGGAGTAGCCCCCTTGGAGCAGCAACCAAACAGAGCCTCACAAGGGGAGAAACACACACCAAGACCATGGCCAATTACCATGGCCAATCCCAAAAATTTGAAAGCAAACCCACCCAAGCAAAATACATGAGCACCTTCTAACTTTACAAAGCAAACAATGTAGTCTTTCAACATATATTACTTATGCAAATGCGGCTGCACACCAAGTCTGGTTCCCTGCAAAGGCACATCCCTGCAAGAATAACTGCAGCAGGTCCTCTTGCTCACCCAAAAGCCTAAGCTCAGCACCTCTTCTTAACTTCAATGATTAGAGTTTAGCTCTAATACAACCCTTGATGAGGCAAATGACATGTTGGGGAGATGCAGCTCTATTCCTGAATGCCCTAGCATTCCTTTCCAGCCAAATAAAGTACACTGCAGCATTGAATAATAACTTGTGGATGTTGAACTGGCTTGAGTTCCATGTGGCAGAGTACCAAGTAACTAACTCATCCCAACTTCTGGGAGCAACATAGAACCCTGCAACATGCTGTATGAAATCCTAAATTTGTGCACTGAAACTGCAGCTGAAGAAAAGATGATCCAGTGACTCTCCAGCAGATAAACAAAGATAGCAAGCATTGGTGTAGTGTTTTTTTCTCATTGGCTTAGAGTCCAAGGTGAATAATCTGCCCCTACATGCTAGCCAGGTAATACAACTATGTTTTGGGATATTAATCTTATACCAAAGTAGGTGAGGCCAAGTGAAAAGTATAGATGGTGGAGATAGGTATTTGATTGTGTGGGAGAGGGAAAACTGATTTGTAGGGCTTGGTAACCAAACAATCTTGTCAATCTCTGATGTAGGTGAGGGAATGTCTTGTAGCTAGGAGGTGTAGACAATGGATTGGAAGAATTGTAAGTGTTGTAGATTAGGTGGAACCACCCATTGATCTGTGGAAATTAGGCTATCAACTCTAATCCTTGGATTAAGTTGAAGAATTTCCATATCAGAAAGGAGGAACTGATCACATAGGGGACCATTAAGGAGCCAGTAGTCCAACCACATACTGGTGCTAGTGCCATTCCCAATTCTGTGTTTGATGAGTCCCCTTGCCATACCTCTCAACTTCAGTAAACATTTCCAAAACCCTGAACTTAAGGCAGTTTTTTTAACACTCCAGAAGGACTTAGCCTTGATCAAGTACCTCTTGGTCCATGCAACCCATAAACAATCCTTCCCTAAGCACAATTTCCAAATATGCTTGAGATTGGAGATAAGATTAACCATATCAATATCAGGAAAGCCTAAACCACCTTGACTCTTAGGCCTATAAACAGCAACCCAAGCAACTTTTGCACCCCCTTTCTTTAATTCAACTCCAGACCAGTAGAATGACCTAATGATTTGGTTGATCTGCTTAATCACCCCCTTTGGAAAAACAAAAGCTTGAGACCAATAAGATTGCATTGAGCTCAACACAAATTTAATAAGCACAGCCCTTCCAGCATAGGATAAGAATCTAGATGTCCACATAACTATTCTTGCTGTAATTCTTTGAACAAGCATCTGACAGTCCCTTGCATTGATAGAGGAAGATGATAGAGGTAACCCATGGTAAGTAACGGGTAGTGTACCAGCTTCACACTGTAGTAGGGACAGGATTGAAGTCTTTTCTTGGCTGTTTACCCCTGTGAAAAAGACTTGGCTCTTCGAGCAATTGATTGACAGACCTGAGTATAAGAAAAATCTATCCAATGCTGAGGAGAGAATCTGAACAGGACCATGAGATCCATGACAAAACAAAAGAATATCATCTGCAAACATCAGATGTGTGAGTGATAGCTTACTGCATCTCCAATGATAAACAAAATGTGGATTCAGTTGAATGGCATTATTGATGGATAAGGTTAGGACCTCCATGGCAAGGACAAACAGCATTGGTGATAAGGGATCTCCCTGCCTAAGGCCTCTCTTGCCTTTGAAAAAGCCAAACATTTCCCTATTCAGTGAAATTGAGTAAGATGGGGTTGTGATACATTGTGATATCCAGTTAACAAACACCTCAGGAAATCTAAACAACAACAATAAATCCAGGATAAACTGCCAGTGGATGGAGTCAAATGCCTTTCTGAGATCAACTTTAATTGTGCAATTGGGGACATAGTTTGATCTGTGGTACCCATTCAATAACTCGTATGCCAAAATGATGTTTTCTGAAATATTTCTCCCTTTGATAAAGGCATTCTGAGGATGACTAACTAGGGAAGGTAAAACCTAGCTTAATTTATGTGCTAACAACTTTGAAATACATTTGTAAAGTAGATTACAACATGATATTGGCCTGAAATCATTCACAGTGGAGGGATTAGGCTTTTTGGGCACCAGAGCTATGTAAGAACTATTTATTTCAGTAAGTATTCTCCCTGTTGTGAAGAAATCTTTGAAAGCAACAATGATATCACCTCCAAAAATAGTCCAAGCATGCTTAAAGAAGCATGCATTGTATCCATCAGGCCCTGGACTCTTGTAGGGGTGGAAGGACAATATACAGTTTTGAATTTCCAAGTCAGTAGGAATGGACATGAGAGTGGATAAGAGGTGGGGGGGCACTGACTTGGAGATGAGGTTGGAGAAAGAATTCATACCTGGATACTCTAAGTAGCTTTGCCCCAGCAATCCTTGAAAGTGGTTAAGCAATGCGTTGTGAAGATCCTGATCTTGAATCACATTCCCAAGTGAATCTTCGAGTGCTTGTAACTTCCTCTTGTTGGCTTTAGAAGAGAAACACTTCATGAAGTAGGCTGTATTCTGATCCCCCTCCCTAAGCTAGTGGATTTATGCCTTTTGTTTGTAAAACATCTCCTCTGCAAGACATAACTCTGAAAATTTAGCAGCAAGCTCATTCTCATTCACTCTTAACTGGTCATCCACAGGATTGAGATCAAGGCATTTTTGGCAGTGGTATAGCTCCTCCCTACAAGCCTCCACTCTAGATGAGATGGCTCCAAAGTCATTCTTGTTCAAAAGCTTCAGTGGTAGCTTGAGTGCCCTTAACTTCCTTATCACACAGAACATCTTTGTGCCAGTGACTTCCAATTGCCAACCATGTGCCACAATATCAAGGAATTTAACAATAAGTGTCCAGAAGTTGAAAAACCTGAAGGGTATATTTCTTCTAGGGGAGATGGTACTAAGTCTAATCAACATTGGTGAGTGGTCAGAAATGCCATGTGGAAGAAAACAACATTCACTCTGTAGGAATTGATTCATCCATACATGGTTAACAAGAACTCGATCAAGCTTTCTTGAAATGTTTGCACATCCAAAACTGCCATTAGACCAAGTGAAGTAGGTTCCAGTGTATTTAAGATCCTCCAGTTCATTCTTGTGAAGGCAATCCCTAAATTTCTTGGAAGTTGATATGCTGGAATTTTATGTACTTCACTGAGATCTATTTATATTTTGTTTTAATGTTTTTTTAAGTTTTAGAATTTGAATATAGGATACAAGTCCTTGGGCTCGAAGTGCTCTGAATTGGAGGGGTTAATATTTGATTCTGAAATTTGCAAGTAATAGTTCGAGGGAACCATGATAAGATCATTTGAAATTTGAAAGCAATAGTTCGAGGGGAGCATAATAGGATTGTACTTTATATATTCTAATGGAAAGTAAAAGCATATAAATGGGTTTAGGAAAGCAATGCATGCCTAGTTTAATCTCTTATTTATTTATTTTTATTCTTTTGATAGGAATGTTTTTGTCTTGTTCTGTGTTCAGTTGGGGGTTTGATCTCACTGATCTTTCTTTTGTTTTGTGCAAGGTGGATGTAAGCCGTTGAGTATCAATATGGTGGTGATACAGACTAGTACTATCAGTTGTAGTGTCTGGTTTGCATGTATTTGTTGGATGTATTGCTGTCTGTTGCTTTTTATAATTGACCAGTGAAAACTGGTCTAAGAAAGTTGCAAGGTTGGTCATGAAATTTTGTCTTTATGTTCTTTCCTCTCTTTTTTCCCTTTTCCTTTTGTGTGGTTTGGTCCTGGTATATTATTGCCAATTTGTATACTAATGATGAACATGGTTTATGGTTATTACAATAATCACCATGATTTATCATACCTCCTCTGATAGGAGTTTTACATACGGTCACATGCTCATAGTTGTTTTCTCTTATATCATTAATTACAGGTTATTTTTAACATATTTTAACTTTTTAAATCACAACTAGATTGTTATTCCAATCCTCCTCAGTTTGCTGGTCACCAGAATTAAACATATCTCACATGCTTTAGTTTTGTATGTGGAACGAACCAAGTAGGGAATATCAATGTATATCATATTTTGGGTTTACTCATACTAGACCATGAACAAGTATAAACTCACCATAATTTTATGGTATATCATGATTATTTTCCTCTCTCTCTCTCTCTCTCTCTCTCTCTCTCTCTCTCTGACTCTCTCTCTTTCGCATACTGACACAGCTTATATCCTGTCAGAAGCTATTGACATTAGATCCCTTCAGAGTCAAGTTGGTTGACTTGGACTTTCTTTGCATATCTTTCTGTCTTGATCTTTGATAGTGTTATTTTCTTCCCTCAGATGTGTAAGTCTCCAAATTTTTTTTTTTCTTGATCTTTGAATTTTATTTTATTTTTTTCTGGTTGACAAACAGAATTCGTATTGCTTATGTTTTCATAATCTCCAATTTTTTGGGTTCTAGTAGTAGTTTTGATTTGAAATCTATTTGGTTGTTGGTCGTTATTATTCTATTAGATTTTTTTTCTTATGAGCCAAATAGGTCAGGTCAGTGATTTGTCAAATTAAACTGTAATATACTACTAGCTAGTACCAAAATGTTACTTAAACTTGATTTCTTTACTTTATAAATGAGTGCGAGCCTAGATTATAAATTAGAGTTGTTTATGACCTGCTCGGTTCATCTAGATTTCTCTCTTAAGTTTGACTGAATGTGGTACATATGAACAGGGAGAGTTTATATGTGAGGAGAAAGAACTGCAAAACAGTTTCGGTGGTTAATTTCCCATTTGGAGAAGATGCAGATGAAGAATAAGAAACTGGAGCTATAAGGTAGAACTATATGGGTTATATATATATATATATATATATATATATATATATGCATGTAAAAATTGATTGATTTGAGTGAATTTAGTAGCAATCGAACAGTTAGTGTGTACACACACACACATATATATCCATGTATATGTTTGCTATTGTAAAGCAATTACAAAAACTATTTTAAAACGTATAAAAATCCAGTATATGTATATACTGGATTCCATCTAACCTGTTAGAATTGTTCATAATAATATCAGATGATAATGTTCTGACTTAAAATTAGATTTAATTAACTGAAAATGCACTTGATCACAAAGTAATTGCGCTCCCCCCCCGGCGGGCGAGGCCCCCGGCCCCCTTTTCTTCCATTTTTATAAAGTTGAGAAATTTGACCAGGTGCTTTTTCTTTTACTGATGTGGATATATTATAAACTATAAAGGAAAGAAAAATAGAAAAATCTTTTTCTCTGTATTAGCACTCCATTCACAAGTTTACACAGGTTCTCTTTATAGGAGAGAATACACGTACATACCTAGCTGGCCTATTTAATAATTTCCTATTTTACAGCATTTAACCAATATTCTATTTACAGAAAATATTCTCTAAATATTATATTTACAGCTAATAATATTTGGTAGTGTTACTACTAAATATTTCATTTTCAACACTCCCCCTCAAGCTGGTTTGAAGATATCCTCTATAGCCAGCTTGCCAATTAGTCGGTCGAACTGTCTTGTAAGAAGTCCCTTTGTAAGCACATCTGCAACTTGCTCGGTAGTAGGAATGTATGGCATACAGATTAATCCATTTTCGAGCTTTTCCTTGATGAAGTGTTTGTCTACCTCCACGTGCTTTGTTCTGTCATGAAGCACTGGATTGTGAGCGATCAAAATAGCAACTTTATTGTCACAGTACAATTTCATAGGCAATGGATTAGAGACCTTTAATTCATCCAATAGTCTCTTAATCCATAACATCTCACAAATTTCATGAGCAACTGATCTAAACTCGGCCTCTGCGCTACTTCTCGCTACTACATTCTGTTTTTTACTCCTCCAAGTGACAAGGTTACCTCCAACAAAGGTGCAGTAGCCAGAAGTTGACCGTCTATCAGTAGCACACCCAGCCCAATCTGCATCAGTATAGGCTTCAACTTGCAAATGCCCACGGTTTTTTAACAATAGACCACTTTCAGGGGTCCCCTTTAGGTATCTAAGAATTCTGTAGACTGCATCAAAGTGTTCTCGTCCAGGTGAATGCATGAACTGGCTAACCATGCTGACTGCAAAAGCTATATTTTGACGTGTATGTGACAAGTAGATCAGTCTTCCAACAAGTCTTTGATACTGCTCTTTATCCAGAACTTCTTCATCTTTAGAATGTTGCAGCTTAAGGTTGGGCTCAATGGGTGTCTCGGCTAGTTTACATCCTAGCAGACCTGTCTCACTAAGTAAATCAAGAACATATTTACGTTGATTCACAAATATACCTTCTTTGGATCTAGCAAACTCCATTCCAAGAAAGTATTTTAATACACCCAAATCCTTGATCTCAAAGTCAGCTACAAGTCTTTTTTTCAGTCTCTCCA
Organism: Cornus florida; assembly: GCF_030987335.1. Taxonomy (NCBI): domain Eukaryota; kingdom Viridiplantae; phylum Streptophyta; class Magnoliopsida; order Cornales; family Cornaceae; genus Cornus; species Cornus florida. The sequence continues at coordinate 35,676,820 of NW_026775577.1, read as the reverse complement.
ATTCTTTATTGTCATTACATGTTAAGACTATATCATCCACATAGACAATTAACACTGCAACCTTACCTTCTCTACTGTGTTTGTAGAACATGGTATGGTCAACTTGGCTCTGACAGTATCCACAATTCTTCACAGCTCTCCCAAATCTCTCAAACCAAGCTCTAGGGGACTATTTGAGACCATATAAAGATTTCTTTAGTCTACAGACTTTATTAGGTCCTAATTTTTCCTCAAACCCAGGTGGTAGATTCATAAAGACCTCCTCCTTAAGATCTCCATTTAAAAAGGCATTTTTTACATCTAACTGGTGTAATGGCCAGCTAAAATTCACAACCAAAGATAACAAAATTCTGATTGAGTTTATCTTAGCTACAGGACCAAAAGCTTCTTAATAATCAATTCCATATGTCTGGGTGAACCCTTTTGCTACTAGTCTTGCCTTGTACTTCTCTATGCTACCATCAGCTTTACATTTCACCGTAAAGACCCATTTGCAGCCTACTGTTCTTTTCTCCTTAGGTAAATCAACTATCTCCCAAGTACCACTTCTTCTAAGAGCATTCATCTCTTCCATCACTGCTAACTTCCAATTCGGATCATCAAGAGCTTCCTGAATGTTTCTCGGGACAAACAAGTGTGAGATTTTTTAGGCAAAAGCCCTATGAGTATGAGAGAGTTTTTCATAAGAAAGGTATTTAGCAATGGGATATTTTGGATTTGGATATTTGATTCGAATACCTTTCCTAACAGCTATAGGAATATCAAGGTCTGATGGTTCTTGAGTAAGAGAAGCCATAGGAACTGAAGATGAGTTAGGATCAGAATTACCTATGATATCTGGAAGTCCAGTTCCCGGAGATTGAGATTGATCAATTCCAAGAGGAATAAGCTGACTTTGACTCTTTTGATGAAGTATTCTCTGAGTATAAACCAGAGGCTTAGTATTGGGAACTTTTGTGCCCGGTTGCAGTGATTCTTCCCCTGTTTTAGATACAATAATGTTTGGCACTATATGACTAGGATTCTCTTCATTGTTTTCATTGGTTTTCTCACATTGTTCTTGACTTTGAATTTCGGGAATAACAGGAGGATGAGGTGAAGAGTCAAAATCAGATTTGGTAAAGGAGTAGGAGATAAATCCCAAAAAATTTCTTCCATCACCTCATTCTCCCCCTGAAGAGAATTTTTGGAAAAGTAGGATTTATTTTCAAAGAAAGAGACATCCATACTTACATAAAATTTTCTTGTTTGGGGATTATAGCACTTATATCCCTTTTTAATTAGAAGCATACCCTATGAAAACACATTTTTCAGCTCAAGGATCAAGTTTGGACTGAGTATTATTGGGTATATGAACAAAAGCTATGCAGCCAAAAACCTTTAGAGGTAAATCCGAGTATTTCCTTGATAATGGAAAAGTTCTTTTGAATCATTCTAATGGCGTGCTATATTTTAAAACACGTGAAGGCATTCTATTAATCAAATACGAAGCTGTTAAAACAGCTTCCACCTAAAGATATTTTGAAACATTCATTGAAAACATTATAGCACAAGCCACTTCAAGTAAATGTTTATTTTTTCTTTCAGCAATTCCATTTTGTTGAGGGGTATCCACACACGTAGACCGATGATGAATACCTTTTTCTTTCAAAAAAAACTCCCCAAAATTTCATTAAAATACTCGGTTCCATTATCGGTGTGAAAATTGCTAAATTTTGCTTGAAACTGAGTTTCAACCATTGTGTAAAAATCCTTAAAAAATTTTCCAACCTCAGACTTTTCATTCATCAAATAAACCCAACATAAATGGGTATGATCATCTATAAAAGTAACAAACCATTTTTTCCTAGAGATAGTAGTGACTCTTGAAGGTCCCCAAACATCACTATGTATTAAATAAAATGGTTTTGAAGAAGTATAAGGTTTTGGCAAATAAGTAGTACGATGACTCTTAGATAAGCAACAACTTTCACAATAGAACGATGAACAATCCAATCCTTTAAATAAAGTAGGAAACAAATGTTTTAGATATGGAAAGCTAGGATGTCCTAGTCTTAAATGCCAAAATATTATTTGTTCATAAACAGAGTTAGAACTAACACTACTAAGGCCCTGAGCCTTTTTATTACTGGAGAAGTCCCCATCAAAGTAGTAAAGTCCATCTATTATCTTAGCACTACCAATCTTCTTCCCCGAGGTCCGGTCCTGAAATTCACAGTAAGAATCACAGAAAATTATATGACAATTAGATTCTTTGGTTAGTTTACTCACAGACAAAAGGTTACAGGCTAGTTTAGGGACATGGAGAACATTTTTAAGATTTATATTCTCGGATAATTTTATCAAACATTTTCCTGCAATAGGTGAGAAACTACCATCTGCAATTCTAATTTTTTCAAGACCAGAACATGGTGAGTAAGTGCTAAAAAGATTGGAAAGGCTGGTCATATGATCAGAGGCTCTGGAATCGATGATCCATGGAGTATAATTTAAACAACAAGAAAGGGCATTAAGTGCACTACCTGTTTGTGAAAGAGAAACATTAGGAATACCAGATGAGGAATTAAATTTCAGCAGTTTCAGAAGGTGATCCATCTGCTCCTTGCTTAAGGGACTTGTCTCAGCTTCATTGGCAGTAGGAACCGCACGCCTATTTCTGTCACCAGGCTTGCTACTCTTCCAATTCGCTGGTTTTCCGTGGATTTTCCAGTAGTTCTCTCGAGTATGGTGTGGTTTGTTGCTGAAGTCACACCAAACCCGTGGCTTTTCTTCAGGTTTTCGCTGAAAATTGACTGCTTTATTAGCAGCAGTCTCGGCAACAATAAGGGCAAAACTTTCAACAGGTCCGCTAGTAGTCTTCTTCCCCAACATTACATGTCTGCGGCTCTCTTCTCTTCGAACCTCAGCAAACACTTCACCAATTGGAGGAAGTGGAGTCCTGCCAATGATCCGTCCTCATACTTCATCAAATTCCACGTTGAGCCCAGCAAGAAATTTGTAAATACGATGAGCCTCCAAGGTCCGTTTGTAGTGATTGGCATCTTCAGTGGATTTTCATTCATAATCATTGAATAGATCCATGTCCTATCAAATGCGCTTTAATGAATTGAAATACTTGGTGATCGAGTCTTCTCCCTGCCGAATCTCACTAAGTTTTAGAGTCAATTCGTAGATCTGAAACTGATTTCCCAAATCAGAGTACATCTAATTCACGTTGTCCCAGAGCTCCTTAGTCATGGAGTAGCACATATAGTTGGAGCTAATATCCTTGTCTATAGAGTTCACAAGCCAAGTCATCACCATTGAATTTTCTGCATCCCAGGTCACGTACGTTGGGTCCTCCGATGCTGGTGCCTTCTTATCTCCCGTCAGGTACCCGATCTTTCCCGCCCTCTGATATACATCCGAATGGACTGGGACCACCGTAAATAATTGTCACCATTAAGGCGAATATTGGTGATCTGAACCGAGTGAGAATCGGTACTGGGGGCTTGGGTTGTAGGATTTGTTGATTGGGTTGTGATAGGCGAGGATGACATGGAGGAACCGTCAGACATGGCTGATCAGTAAAGAAATTGTGCAGAAAAGAGAATTAGGGTTTTTTTTTTCCTTAAGCTGGCTCTGATACTATATAAACTATAAAGGAAAGAAAAATAGAAAAACTTTTTTCTCTGTATTAGCACTCCATTCACGAGTTTACACAGGTTCTCTTTATAGGAGAGAATACACGTACATACCTAGCTAGCCTATTTAATAATTTCCTATTTTACAGCATTTGACCAATATTCTATTTACAGAAAATATTCTCCAAATATTATATTTACAGCTAATAATATTTGGTAGTATTACTACCAAATCTTTCCTTTTCAATATATATATGCATGCTTCACCGTAATTTCAAGGAATCATACAAGGTGTCATTCAGATAGGGCAATCTTTGGCATCGCAACACTGAGTATCTTACTGTTCTTGGTCAACTTACTTTATTTCCACCATGTGTATACTGTTGTATGGACACTTAGGTGTTATTTATCTAGTCCCATACCTTATGCTCTTAGATCTTGCATTTTAGTGTGTCCGAAAGATCACTTCCTTCGTTATTTGCTAAATGGGACAGATTCTATTGCTCTAGAAACTTTACTCACAGGACCAAAGTACCTCTTGTTTGGTTTCCCCTTATTTAATTATTTTATTTTATTTTTAATGGTCAAATCATTTTATCGCCACAATACACACGTGTATACACATTTCAGTATGCACACACACACCCATAAGAGAGGTTTCAAAAGCATATGACTCACCATAAGAGTGGTTTCAAGCATAGACTTAGTCACTTAGTTTGCTCACTTTCACTCAGACATATTTGTCCTCATTGTCTTGGATGTGATTTAACATATTATTTTGTACACAATGCCATAAAGATGAATTATAACGGTAATGGAGGTGTGTGGTTCCAAAGTATGTTTAAAATGCATGTACATGTGAGAAATATCCCTCATTTACCCATACATTTTACTACTTCCCAAATCCATGTAAATTTTCATTTATTCCAAACTCTTTGTCACCACTCATATTTTTCTAATGAAATTGCTTTTTTCCTTTCTGATTTTCTAACTGGATGATGACAATTTTGATATTTTTAGAGTAAGCTTACTCTTCATTGTAGCTTGCTGGCAGTTTGGCTTCTGACATCAAGTTTAAGCTCTGATGAGTTGAAGATAAAACTTGAGAAAGAAAGGGTTGGCTCAAATGGATAAGAACTTGGCCCTAGTGCCTTATGAAGCATCAGGTCTAAGGTTCCAATCCTCTTGGGTGCAAACAATTCCTTGAGGGGGTGTGTGTGAGTACCAAACAAGGTTTTAAAGGGTTCGAAAAGATAAAATTGCCCCTTAATATTCAAATCAGTTTTATTGTAAAACATCAAGCATGTTGAAATGTCACATTTACCCCTGAATGAATAGCAACCACAAAATAGCCCAGATCCCACCTACGGCCCCCGACACCGTTCATATCGTCTTTCTCTCTTATAGCATCAATCTCAAGCCCTCCTCGTCCACCATCCTCGACCACTATCCTCTCCGACAAGCCACCACCACCATCATCATAGCACCTCCAAACCCTAATTTATATACAAAATCTATACACACCGTCACACATGTATATACACATCTATATATAAATACACACAGCACCGATGACGATGGAGTGACCTTGAACTCCTCATATCATCAACCAATTGTCAAAGAAATCCTCGGATCATCTGTATCCTCCGTCTGGAAGGTAGGATTTGATGCCATCGGCCAAGCCTAACCCTAGGAATCTATGGATTCCACTCAATTCACCACAAAAATCACTCAAATTTTTCGAAAATCGCTTCACTGAGTCGCCGGATCGTTGATGGCGCAACCACCACCGTTGCCGCGACAACTTCATCTGGTTTATCGCTGCCCTCATAGTTCTCCTCCTCCCCGTTTCTCTAACCCAATTTGGGGTCGTCGTTGACCCTCGAAGCCCATCGACAATGACTTAGTTGATCGCTATCCTACAGTACATAGATAGATACACATATATGTTTTTTTTAGGCTCAAATTTGAAAAGACGAATCTGGGTTTTAATCAGTTTCCGGCTGTTAGTCTGGTACGATCGCAGGGTATTCTCTCGGGGTGAGCAAATAATCCGTCAGTCCGGTCCAAACCAATCCGATCCGTGTGGTTCGGTTCGTTTTCAGATCTCATGGTTCGGTGATGGTTTGAAAAATTTACAATCCGGTATTCGCGGTTCGGTTAACGGATTGGCCCCTGGAAAAACCGATCTGAACCGTTAACCGATCCGAACCGATCCGTTGTCAATACAAACCGTAATATATTATATATATATACACACACACAATATTGAATATACAGTATACTTATTACCGTATTTGTATTTCTTTTTTCCTTTCTTTTTTTATTCATTATTCTAACCGTTGCTCCCATATACTCCGTAACTCAGGCATCTCATTAGGCATCTCATTAGTCATTACAGCTGCGTCTCTCTCTCGCCTCTTCTCTCCACCCTCTTCTCTCTTCACCCTCTTCTCTAGACTCTAGTTATCTTCGCCTCTGTGACAGTCTTCACTCTTCACCTCTGTTTTTGTTCACTCTTCGCCTCCCGATCTCTCGCCTCTCAATCCATCACCTCTCAATCCATTGTTCACCAGATTCGAAGCAACGGCGACCTCTTCGAGTGGATCTGCCTCTTTTCCAGTGAGTACACAAATTTTTTGGATGGATCTTCTTATTATCCTCTTCTCTGAACATTTTTTTTGTAAATAACATCAATGTTTCTGTTAATCACCATAACACAGTGATGGATCTTCTCATTCTGGAAGACGACACCTCCGACGGCCATCCTGTGGATAAACTGTAACTGTGTGGCTTCGGGCTCCACTGTGTACGCCATCACGGAGGGTTCAGTGAACGCCGCCAATCTCTCAGGTTGCTGGAGTGCAATTCAGGCCAATGCTAGTAGACCTTCATTTTATTTTCCTTGGTCAAGACAAGAAATCCTTTGCCCTAACCCTTCCCAAGATGTAAAGTTAAAGTTTTTCATTGGAAAATAGACCCATATGAAACTCTATCTCGGATTGAGGAGGTGTTTTGCTTTTTCTGAAATTTTGATTCTTTTGTGTTTTTTTTCTTTTAGGGTTTCCTTGCTACCTTCTTTTTCTCTATAAATATCATTGATTTTGTATTCATATTTTTTTTTATAAAAATGAACAAGATTGACAAAGCCCAATTATCCCAATCCACAGAAACCGAACCGATCCGATCCGTTACTTCACGGATTGGTTTGGTTCGGATTGAAGGCCCCCACGGATCGGTTCGGTTTCAATTTTTGCCAATCCGTGGGGACCGATTCGGCTTGATCTTTATCCCCAAACCAAACCGATCCGAACCGTGATCAAGCCTAGTATTCTCTGCTTTGCTTGTTCTTTTGGGTCACTGCCATGAGCCTTCTCATGCAGCTCCTCTCGGCATTGCCGCCGGGCGAGATTTGGGGAGCTTGTTGTTGTGGGTCATGGCCAAGTTTGGCTCTGATTTGGTTGATATGCATTGAGAAGGGGTTGGTCAAGATAGTTCAGAACAAGATTTCAACACGGTAATGGGGTGGCGGCGACAATGGTGGATGTTTTGTTGGTGAGTGGAGAGAGAGAAGAAAAAAGGGAGGGCGTTAGTGGAGGTGCCGATGGCTGGTGGAGGTGGGCCGGAGACCATGTTTATGTAAGTGAGGACCTTGTCTTTGCTAGGTATCAATACATATACACACACACACACTTAGAGAGAGAAATTGGGTGTATTGAATTTGTAGAGATAAAGGTTAGTTTAGTACATTAAAATGATTCGTAATAAAGGTTAAAATGGTAATTTCATAATTTAAATAAATCAATTCACAAGTCAAAGAATATTATAATCAATTTACCTGCTGACACATGTGACAGTTGATGATTGGCGTGTCATTGTTAACCTTATCAAACCCGATGGGGTGTCATTGTCAAAAAATTGATTAACTTGTATATGGCTGTCAATGGGGCAAACTGCAGGGGGTGTCACTGTAATTTACCCATAAAATAATTACTTGATGGTTGTGTACTCTTGGTTACCACATTACTTGATGAATGTGTACTATTGGTTACCACTGATTTATATATATGATATTATTTGTTAATTGCTTCTCATTTGGTATGCAGAATGTTAGATAAAATAAATTTTTCTCATTTTTGGTCATGATTTGTCTTGCTGGTCTTCAACTTGATGATTTTATAGTTTTCATTTGAGGTCTTTTTCTTTTAGTACTTTTGTGGCCAATTGACCTGATTCTATGCTAAAAGATTAGTAGCTTTTTAATAAGTAGCAAAAAATTGACTGCAATTTGGTTAGATTTTTTAGAAATCACACCTGCACTTTTTATAGATTTGATAGTTTTTGAACTGTTGGAACACCACCCCCACCCCCCCCCCCCCCCCCCCCCCCAGTTAGCCTTCGAGTGGTGTCTTTTGAATTCTCTAAAGTGCAGATTGGTAGTTTAAATCCCAAAACTTCAATATTTAAAATCTAGAAACAACACAGATTTGTTGATTAAAAATAGTCTGACAAACTTGGCCTTCTTATGATTTAAAAATTGAATATAAGTTTAATCTTTGAGTGAGAAAATATGGTCTTTGGTGTCACATGATAAATTGTGTTGATTAAAGTCACTTAAAAAATGTGAAAAGATGCTTATTTGAAAAATACACCAAATAAACTAATGGCTCCTTACTTTTGAATAGAAAATATCTTAAAGAAATAAAATAAGTTCCTCGCTTGAAGATATGTGATTTTGGGTAGGTATTTCCTGTTTTTCTCTTGTTCTCTATGGCAACTCCGCTCCTCGATTTTTTAGTTTAATATTTGGTTTATATTTTGTATAAGCTGTGTTTCTTTTATTGGAATTAAGTGTATATGCTTGTTTTTTATGTACTTCACTGAGCACAATTTATATTTTGATTTTTATGTTTTTTGAAGTTTTAGAATTTGAATATAGGATACAAGTCCTTGGGATCGAAGTGCTCTGAATAAGTCTTGGAAATGTTAATATTTGATTCTGAATTTTGCAAGTTATATAGTTCGAGGGGACCATGATAGGATCATATGACATGATCTTCGCACATTTTTTTGTTGATTATTAGCATTTCAATTTAATAGGATTGTACTTTATATATTCTAATGGAAAGTAAAAGCATATAAATGTGTTTAGGAAAGCAATGCATGCCTAGTTTAATCTATTTTTCTTTTGATAGCAATGTTTTTGTGCTGTACTGCGTTCTGTTGGGGTTTTGATCTCACTGATCTTTCTTTTGTTTTGTGCAAGGTGGATTTAAGCTGTTGAGTATCAATTTGGTGGTAATATAGTCTAGTACTATCAGTTGTTGTGTCTGGTTTGCATGTATTGGTTGGGTGTATTACCTTCTGTTGCTTTTTATAATTGACCAGTGAAAACTGGTCTAAGAAAGTTGCAAGGTTGGCCATTGAATTTTCTCTCCTGTTCTTTTCTTTTCCTTCTGTGTGGTTTGGTCCTGGTATATTATTGCCAATTTGTATAGTAATGATGAACATGGTTTGAATAATCACCGTGATTTATGATTTATCATGCCTCCTCTGGTAGGAGTTTTACATACGGTCACATGCTCATAGTTGTCATCTCTTATATCATTAATTACAGGTTATTTTTAACATATTTTAACTTTTTTAAATCACAAATAGATTGTTATTCCAATCCTACTCAGTTCGTTGGTTAGTTCGGGCCTCAAAACTAAGCAAAGTATCTCACATGCTTTAGTTTCGAATATGGAAAGAACCTAGTAGGCAATATCAATATATATCATATTGGGTTTACTCATACTTTCTGGTATATCTTGATAATTTTCCTCTCGTCTCTTTCTCTTTTGCATACTGACATAGCTTGTATCCTGTCAGAAGCGATTGAGTACATTGGATCCCTCCAGTGTCAAGTTGGTTGAGTTGGACTTTCTTTGAATTTTCTTGTCTTCCATCATTGATAGTGTTATTTTCTTCCCTCGGGTTAGATGTAAAGTTTCCAATTTTTATCTGTCTTGATCTTTGATTTATTTATTTATTTTATTTTATTTTTTCTCATTGACAAACTAAACTCGAATTGCTTATGTTTTCATAATCTCCAATTTGTTGGGTTCTAACAGTAGTTTCCATTTCAAATCTATCCGGTTGTTGGTCCTTGTTACTCTATTAGAATTTTTTCTTATGAGCTATAGGCCAGGTCAGTGATTTGTCAAATTAAACTGTAATATACTAATAGTACCAAACTGTTACTTAAAACTCTGATTTCTTTCACTTCATAAATGAGTACGAGCCTAAATCATTAATTTGAGTTGTTTATGACCAGCTCGGTTCATTTAGAGTTCTTTCTTATATTTGACTGAATATGGTACATATGAATATGGAGGGTTTATATGCTGTACCACCCAGTTTCGGTGCTTAATTTCCCATTTGGAAAAAAAGAAGATGAAGAAAAAGAAACTGGAGCTGTAAGGTAGCAATATATGGGATATACATATATATATGTGCATGTAAAAATTGATTGATTTGAGTGGATTTAGTAGCAATCTAACAGTTAGTTTTGTGTACACACGCATATATGTATGCGTGTATATGTTGTTATAAAGCAATTACAAAAACTGTTTTAAAATGTACAAAATTCCAGTATATGTATATATATATACTGGATTCCATCTAACATGTTAGAATTATTCGTAATAATATCAGATCATAATGTTGTGACTTTAAATTAGATTTAATTAACTCAAAATGCACTTGTTGACGGAGTAAATGGAGCCAAACACGCACAGCTTTCTTCCCCCCTCCCTTGCTTTTTTTCTTCCTCAAAGTTGAGTAATCTGACAAGATGCTTTCTCATCTACTAATGATATATATATATATGCAGTCTTCACTGTAGATTCAAGGAATCACACAAGGTGTCATTCAGATAGGGCAATCTTCAGCATCGCAACACCGAGTATCTTACTGTTCATCGTCAACTTACTTTACTTCCACCGTATGTATGCTGTTGTATGGACACCTAGGTATCATTTATTTAGTCCAATACCTTACGCTCTTGGATCTTCCTTTTTAGTGTCTGAATGATCACTTCATTATTTGCTAAATGGGCCAGATTCTATTGCTCCAGAAAATTTACTCACAGGATCAAAGTATCTCTGATTGGTTTCCCCTTATTTATTTTATTTTTTATGGTCAAATCATTTTATTTCCACAATACACGTGTATACACATTTCAATAATTGTATGGACACACACACACACACACACACACGCCCATAAGAGAGGTTTCAAGCATAGACTTAGTCTGCTCTCTTTCACTAAGACATATTTGTCCTCAATGTCTTGGATGTACTTTACTATATTATTTGTACACTGCAATAAAGATTAAATATAATGGTAATGGCGGTTTGTGGTTCCAAAGTATGTTTAAATTGCACGTACATGAGAGAAGTATCCCTCATTTGCCTAAGGGGTTGGCTCAAGTGGATAAGAACTTGGCCTTGGTGTCTCATGAAGCATTAGGTCTAAGGTTCGAACTAGAATAAAAAGGTAAATATGAATACCCCGATAACATATGCCTTTGAGTAGTGTTTGTTAATATTTCTCTATTATGAACAACAGATTTAATAGGGCATGCATGTTTTAACTTGTTAGGCAAGGTTTTGGTAAGCCACTTCCAAAGCAGCATATCTGCAGGCCCTAAAAGCCACTTCCATTTGTTGGTACTTTGTTATAGATCATGTTTTCTTCTATGTTGGAATGAGCCCTTAGCTATTAGTACTTTCAATATATTTCATAATCGTTGCTTACTTAATTTCTTGGAAAGTTGGTTTTTCAATTTAAGTATGTTACTTTATATTTAAAATTATATTTGCAATTTTGTTGTTGATTATGGTCCACATTCATTACTTGATGACTGTGTACTCTTGGTTACCATTAATTTATATATATGATATTAATTGTAAATTGCTTCTCATTTGGGAAGCAGAATGTTGGATAAAAAAAAATTTTGCTCGTATTTGCTCATGATTTGTCTTACTGATCTACAACTCGGTGATTTTATAGTTTTTATTTGAGGTCTTTGTTCTTTTAGTACTTTTGTGGCTTAATTGACCTGATTCTATGTACTAAAAGATTAGATTTTTTTTTTTTTTTTAAATTAAAAATCAAACAAGAACTGTTTTTTTATTTTCCCCAAATCAAAACCAGTACTTTTTTAGAAAACAAAATTGTTAGGGTTATCCTTATTTCGTGATCTAAATAGAATGCATTATGAAGTGAGAAAATATGGCCTTTGGTATCACATGATAAATTTTGTTGATTAAAGATGTTTGTTTGAAAAATACACCCTATAAACTAATGGCTACTTACTTTTGAATAGAAAATATCTTAAAGAAATAAAGTAAGTTAATATGTGATTTAGGGCCCGTTTGATATGCGTTTTGTTTTTGGTGTTTTGTTTTTGGCTAAAACAGAAACAATGTTTTTGTTGTAGGGTGTTTTGGAACAAATTCAAAAGTACGTTGGGGAACTATACTTTACTGTAGATATGTAAAAAACAAAAACATGTAAAACATGTTTGGACACACAACTATATATATATATATATATATATATATATATAAATTAATTTTTGCAAGGGTAGCAGACCCCTCTCTGTCTCTCAAAAATCACTCTACAACTCTCTCTTTTCTCTCTATTAGTTGGAATTCATTGACTGGTAGTCTTCCATCTTAGGTGTTTAAAATGGGTTTACAGAGTGCGTTGCTTTCGGGGAACAGATTGAGTGGGGATATGGACAGTTTATTTTCTTCCTCGAAGAACAGCTTGAATGGAGGGCTTCAGGTCTTGGACTTATCCCACAATGGTTTAACTGGTGAAATTCCCTCTGCTATTGGGGATTTTGGTGGCTTGAAGTTCTTAAATTTGTCTAGAAACTCGCTTGTAGGTGGTATTCCAGAAAATATTAGAGAATTAAAGGCCTTGGATGTTCTTGATTTGAGCGAAAATCAGCTGACTGGAAGCATTCCATTGGAAATTGCTTTTGAGGTCAATTGATTTCAGTGAGAATTCCTTTTCTGGGAGTCTTCCAAACATGTATGAAGCAAGAAGACAACCGGTGATGAAGCTAGGGACACAACACAGGACGACGACAGCAAGGAAACTCCGGCGATAGCAAAGAATGAGGACGCGGCACGAAGAAACAGATAAACTCCGGTGATAATAGGTTTTGATTCTTGCAGATAGATAGACAAACTGAAATAAATGGGTTTTGAACTTCTAATTCTTGTAGATTTGGGCAAGTCCAGAGTAGAGAACGAGAATAGAGATGGAGGCGATTGGAAATCGCCCTTGAATCGCCGAGAGAGTATCGGGAGAGGAGAGAGAAAATTTGTGCAAAAATGACCTAAAAATATTTATATAGCTGAAACAAATTGGGCCGGCTGTTTCATCCGCTACAGTGCTTTTTATTGGACTACAGCGTTGAAACAACAAAAAACACCAATTTGGTGTTTCACTTTTGGGCCAAAATTTGGTACTGTTTAAAACATTGTTTTTTACTGTTTAAAACAAAACAAGTGCTACCAAACATGTTTTTGGGCCTAAAATAAAGCCTGCAACAAAAATACCAAAGTAAAACACCAACCAAACAGGCCCTTAGGGTTGGTATTTCCTATTTTTCTCTTCCTTGTGCTCTAAGGCAGCTCCGCTCCTTGATCTTTTAGTTTAATATTTGGTTTATATTTTGTTTAATCTGTGCTTTTATCGGAAATGTATATGCTGCTGTTTTATGTACTTCACTCACCACTATTTTACTTGAAAAAAGAAAATATTTTTTTCAAAACCAATTAGTTAATGTTTGGCGCACTCGTATACCGATGGACTAGAAAACTAAAGGGCGCTATCACTTGGCTTGTTTATAACAATAGTACTATTATCGGTACAAAATATAATCATAATTTTAATCAATGTGAAAATGATAGATTATTTGTTATTGATCAATTTTCAACAGTTTATATTGCCCTACTTGATTTACTAAAAAATGTTTATATTAAAATAATGAATCACAAATAATAGATTATTTGTTACAAGTGAACTGAATCTTATAATGTACATTAGCATAACATATTTTATCATCACTCGGGATAGAGGTACTACTTGTACAATAAAAACTACTTTCTCGATTCATTTGATTTGAAAATAATCGTGCAATTATACCTCAAGATTTTACAGTGTGGACGTGAATTGCCTTGTATAATCCCTCAATTGAATCAAGAATGTTTTTATTTATTTATTTATTATTATTTTAAGAAATATTCATTTACAGGAATATGTAATAAATCAAAGGTGCCACATATAAATTTTGCAAGACAGATTATTATGTAAATGTCACGTAGGCCAATGATTTATTTAGAAAAAATACATTATTTGCCTAAGATACATTGTGAAAGTAATATAATATACTTTTTGGTCGTGGACGACTTCTACTTGACTCATATTATTGAACCAATTCTTCTTTTTATTTTATTTAATTTTATTAATGCCTCAAACAAAGCCTCAGTAATTACATACAACTGCTCTTTTTGAATTTTGAATCAAAACAGTCTGTATTCTTTTCTACTGGTTCTTCTTGGTTTGTTAAAAAATTATTTTGTGTAAAATATATACAATGTATAATTTTTTTATTATTATTATTTTTATCTCCATATGTTAAGATACATTAATACCTTATTAATGTGTCAAATTGTTATGTATTTTGTATAATGTTTTTACACGGTCATATCAGTATATTTTCTTTTACCTACTTTCTCATTCCATTAACGAATCAATCATATATTAAGTAAATTTGTAAAAATTATTGGGGTCTTGGGCATGACACGTGGTTTGTTTTTATTGGCAAATACATTTTTATGCAAAAAGTATAAAATAATAGGTCCAAAATTTTTGTGTGAATCTAGACACATAAGATTAAAACAAAGAGAAAAAAAAAATACACAATGGTGGAGATGTTATCAAGTGATTACTATTTAGGTACGTACCATGGATCTATCTTGATTGAATTTTTTTGGCCTTATCTTGGATTGATAATCCCCTCCTAAAATCATATGAATAATGGTAATTTTTTTACGAATTACCAACAAGGTATCCGTCTCTTACCTCCTCCCAAAGAGAGATCAAGAGTTAAAATCTCAGAAGAGACAAGTGTGTGTGAGTATCAACTAGAAAAAAAAAATAAATAAATAAAAATTAAATTTTACAAATTAAAAGAGTATAATATCATCACTGGTACGATGAAAATATTGATGAACCGGACAAATTTTACATAGTCCATCAAATTGACAATAAGTTATATAAAGAAAGGTATATATATTAATATAATTCTTCCAAATTAACAATATTTGTAATTTTTTTGACAGAAATATATTTGGACTGAGCTGTGTTCTTTTTCCAAACCTTATGCTGGGCCTGGGCTGACTTGTATTTTGGTTGCCTACTCCTTGCGGGTTCTCCCTTTAGGCTGTACAATTTATTTACAACATATATATATACTTAACATTTACCTTTCCATAAAAACAAAAATAAATAAAAAGGCACCTTTGATTTAGGGGAGCATAAAAGTAAACACAATGATAATAAACTCGAGGGCATACACTAATTTCTTTATTTTTACTGTTGAGGAGGCCCCGGATGACATGGGCCAGATCCGACTCGCAAACATAACATTCAGTCCGTACAGCTGGGCCAGCCCATAGAAGGACACTGCCATATGGGCCGAACGAGAGTAAGCCCATCAAAGGTGACCAAGGCTTACGAAGGAATAGGCCCAGATCCAGCAATCAGTAAATATCTTGTAAATATCTATAAATAGGAGATGGAATGAAATGGAAGGGGATCTTTTTGGGTTGAGGTGTAAGAATTCTAGAGAGAGAAAGTGGAGAAGGAATCTCTTGCATCTTCAATTGGCGCCGTCTGTGGGAATCGCATGGAAGTTTGGTTGATCAATGAGGAATATCGAATGGATTCAAACTAATTCGGTTGATCGAGACTCGATCTTTGGGATTTGAATCCAGAGCTGAGCGATTGTGACCTACTCTGAAGGAATTACAATTCTTGAAGCTTTGGAGTGACTTCAGATCTACGAGTTGTTCGATTGTGGCAGGATCTGACGGATTTAGAGTTCAGACAATTCAGATCTCGTAAACAGTGAGCATAATTCGGAGAATTAGAAGCCAGATCTAAAAATTCCTACTCACGAAGCTCAGATCTACTCGCGAACTTGTGATTAATGCCTTTACTCCGTTCGGGAATAATGATAGGTGAAAGCTCCAATCCGATGGAGGCTGTCCAGCAAACAAAGCTTGAAGAGTTGATGAACTTGATTGAAGCTCTCAAAAAAGAAAATGCGGAATTGAAAGCTGGACTGCAGCATCGGCAAATACCTGCGGTTTCGCATCCACTTCCGGTCGGAGAAGGAGGTGTTCAATCTAATATCGCGCATCAAGGCGATCAGGACGAGAACAATCAGTCAGCTCACCACCGTGATGAAAGGATGATGGACAATTTGCCGCCAAATGTTCGTCGAGTTGAAGATCACGAAGGATCGACTCACGTTGATCCGCAGCGGGAAAGGTTTGACCGAGAGGAGGTGATGGAGGTTGATCGCCGTCGAGTAGCGTCGCCTTGGCAAAGAGAGTTCATAGAGGAACGGTCGTTCGATCCGTCTTACCGGCCCTCCATGGTTACTGTCACTCATCACGGTTCGGAGGGCAGAACCGTAACTCACAGAGCTACCGCTGGACTCCAGAGAGAGAATGAAGCTCTCCGATCCGCAGCTCGGACGGTGGATTCACCATTCACCGACGAGATCTTGAATGCGCCGCATCCAAGGAAGTTTGCTATGCCACTCTTTATTCTGTTTGACGGAACGACCGATCCGATCGATCATGTGTATCATATCCAGTTGAAAATGGCCCTGAATACGGAAAACGACTCTTTAATGTGCAAATGTTTCCCTACAAGCCTGGCCGGACCGGCGCTCAGCTGGTTCAAAAACTTGCCTAGGAGCTCCATTGGTAGTTTCAGAGACCTGTGCGATCGGTTCATAAGCCAGTACTATGGGAACAAACGCCCGCCGAAGGACATCTCGAGCCTATTCACGATGCGGCAGCACAAGGATGAACGTCTCCAGGCCTTTCTTACCAGGTTTAATCTCACTAAGAGTATGGTGATCGAATGCCACCCTTCTACGGCAGTTCAAGCCTTCAAGTTAGCCATGACACGCGGAACTCCATTTCACACCAGTCTGGTAGTGAACACGCCGACTACTATGGATGAACTCAATGAGAGAGCCGATGGCTTTGTGCGCCTAGAAGAAGAGGAGGCAGCTAATGCTCGGACAACGTCGCTTGTGTCGACCGAGGAAAAGTCCAAGGCAAAGATCAGGCAGAAGCAGGCTCAGCCGCAACGTCAGACCACTTGGAAGGCCGAAAAAAGGTCCAGGGAGGAAGAGTTGATTACTCCGCTGAAGGTCACTCTGGCGAGGCTGTATCAGGAGAACAAAGACAAGTTTCATCCACCACTGCCAATTAGGCAACCCCTCGAACAGAGGGATCAAACTAAACATTGTGCTTTTCATTCTGATTTCGGTCATCAGACTAACGAATGCAGGAACTTGAGGAGGCAAGTGGAGATGTTGATAGCTAGAGGGGAGTTCGCGAGTTATGTTCGAGGTTCGGCGATGGAGCAGAATCGACCGGTGGAACAAATAAAAAGGAGTCATAAACAAAGCTCCCACAATTCGCAACCAGTTCGTATAATCAATGATATCCATGGTCGACCCGAGCCTAGTGAAGAGTCAGATGAGCTGCTCCGGGTGCGCCTGCGGCAGGCGCAGATGAAGAAAAGGGTCGGCAATGTGACTACTCTACACCGGCAGAGCCCGTCAATGCAGATAAAGTTCGACTGGACAGACCTGCAGCGTGTTCAACTGCCTCATGACGACCCGTTGGTAGTCAGTTTGACAGTGGCAGATTGCTTGGTGCGCAGAGTTCTGATCGATCCTGGGAGCAGTGCGAATGTCATGCCGAGGGACACATTTGACAGGCTCGACATTAAACCAGAGAGGCTCAAGCCCACCGGAAATCCCTTATTAGGGTTCGATGGGAAGAGGGTGGAACCCGTCGGGATGGTGGAAGTGGAAGTTCAAGCTGCAGAACGAGCTCTTATGGAAACTTTTGTGGTTGTGGAAATTCACCCCTCGTATAATCTCCTGATGGGAAGAGGATGGATTCACAGAGTCCGAGGTGTACCCTCAACTCTGCATCAGGTCATGAGGTGCCTCGGGCCCGATGGAGATAAAGTAATAGACATTCGGGGGGATCAGGTCGCAGCCAAAGAGTGTTATTCCGTCACACTAAAGCATGCTGGGAAAGGAAAGGCGCCCGACCGTTCGACAAGCCCCAGATAGCAATTACAGGAACCTCCGCTCGAGCAGAATAGGGTGGAGGAGTCAGTCGACTTGACCGAGGAGCCCCTTCTGGATGTGCAGATCGATCAGTCCAAGCCAGAACGAACTACCAGAGTAGGTATAAGACTGACCAGAGAAGAGCAGCAAGAGCTAGTGGATTTCTTGTCCCACAATGTCGACGTATTTGCATGGAGTCACCTAGACATGCCTGGAATTAGTCCTTCCGTATCCTGTCATTCCCTGAATGTCAATCCTAATTTCAAACCAGTGAAACAGAAGCAGCGAAGATTTGCTCCAGAACGTAATCAGATCATAGCGGAAGAAGTCGATAGGCTGCTTGATGCGGGATTTATCAGAGAAGTGCACTACCCTGAGTGGTTGTCCAACGTCGTTGTGGTGCAGAAGAAAAATGGGAAATGGCGAGTATGCATTGATTTCACCAATTTGAACAAAGCCTGTCCGAAGGACAGCTTCCCGTTGCCTAAGATTGATCAAATGGTGGATGCCACCACTGGGTATGAGCGTTTAACCTTTCTGGACGCATATTCAGGTTATAATCAGATTCCTATGGACCCCGCAGATGAAGAAAAAACTTCTTTTGTCACCGAGCGAGGAACATACTGCTACAAAGTTATGCCTTTCGGGCTAAAGAATGCGGGAGCAACTTATCAACGACTTGTTAGCAAAGTTTTTAAGAATCAAATGGGTAAGATTGTCGAAGCCTATATTGATGATATGGTGGTAAAGAGTAGGAAAAAGGATGATCATCTGAAGCATCTGCAAGAGGTATTTGATGTACTAAAGCGATATGGGATGAGGCTCAATCCGACCAAGTGCTCGTTCGGTGTGAGTTCCGGACAGTTTCTGGGACACCTGGTCAACCGCAGGGGCATCGAAGTTAGCCCCGCTCAAGCAGAGGCTTTGATTAAGAATGCCGAGCCAAAGACGATCAGAGAGGTGCAAGCCCTAACAGGACGAATAGCTGCATTAAGTCGATTTATTTCAAAATTGTCAGATCACTGCAAACCATTCTTTGACACGATTCGGAGCCATGGAAGGCAGGTCTGGGGGGATGAGCAACGACAGGCGTTGACTCATTTGAAGCAGTATATGCAGAACCCACCAGTCCTGTCAGCCCCAGAACCGGAAGAAAAGTTATTTCTATATCTTGGAGTATCTGGTGTCGCGACGAGTGCCGTTCTGATTCGTTGCAAGGAAGGGGTGCAATACCCGGTATTTTATGTAAGCAAAACACTGATGGAGGCAGAAAAAAGATACTCAAAGGCCGAACGGGTGGTACTTGCACTTGTAAATGCAAAAAGAAAGTTGAGGCATTATTTCGAATCCCACCCCATAGCTGTTCTAACAACTTTCCCAATCAGAACGCTTATGCACAAGCCAGAGCTCTCGGGCAGAATGACAAAGTGGGCCATAGAGTTGAGTTCATTTGACATAACGTATGAGCCGAGAACAGCTGTTAAAGGGCAAGCGGTAGCCGATTTCCTACTAGAATGTGACGCCGAAGATACGGAAGAGGACCTTAGAAGCGGCTCTTGGAAACTTTTTGTGGATGGCTCCTCTAACCAGATGGGGGCTGGGATTGGGATCAAACTGCAAACCCCAGAGGGTACTTCCTTGAGCCAAGCACTCAGACTTGAGTTCCGAGCCACCAATAATGAAGCGGAATACGAGGCGTTGCTAAATGGATTAAAGTTGGCCAGAGAGCTACAGATCAAAAGTTTGACAGTGTATAGTGACTCGCAGCTGATTGTTCGGCAGGTAAATGGTGAGTACGCGACCAAGGATGACACGATGGGGGCATATCGTTCTGCCGTTCTGCATAGAGCCAAGGACTTTGCAAAGATTGAATTCATACAGTTGCCGAGGGAACAGAATGCAGATGCAGACCGTTTAGCATGCAGTGCTTCGAGTTGCGGTGAAACATTGGCGAGGGTGATTCCAGTAGGAATAGTGACCCAGCCATCTATTTTCGAAGAACCGTTGGACTCTGACCCTTGGCAAGTCAACGTCATACCGTATGAACCGAGTTGGATTGACCCAATCATTACCTATATTCGAGATGGCGTTTTGCCTATGCAAAGGGATGAAGCTAGAAGACTCAAAAAGAATGCTGCCAAGTACGCCATCGTGCGGAACCAGCTGTACAGAAGGTCCTATTCTGGCCCGTACTTGAAATGTGTCACCCCCGCGGAGTCGCAGCAGGTATTGCGAGCTATTCATGAGGGTGTGTGTGGCAATCATTCTGGCGGGCGATCGTTAGCGCATAAAGCAATGACACAAGGGTATTTCTGGCCAAACATGTCAAGAGATGCGGAGGAGTTCTCTCGAAGGTGCGATAAATGCCAACGATATGGACCATTGATCCACCAACCACCTGAGGAATTGCACGTAATGGCCTCGCCGTGGCCTTTCGCGCAATGGGGGATGGATGTGGTCGGTCCTCTGCCAACTGCAAGAGCTCAGAACAAGTATGTGTTACTGGCCACGGATTACTTCACTAAATGGGTGGAGGCAGAACCGTATCCTAGCGTGACTCAGACTCAGGTGAGACGATTTATTTGGAACAACATTATCTGCCGTTTCGGTGTTCCCAGATCAATAGTCATGGACAATGGCACAAATCTCGACAGCAGGCAAGTAAGAAAGCTGCTGGAGGAGTATGGAATCAACCAGAAGTTGGCTGCAGTAAGTCATCCTCAGGCCAACGGACAAGCAGAAATCACAAACAGAACCATTTTCGCCTGCATTAAGAAGAAGCTGGAAGATCATAAGGGGAAGTGGTTGGATGAACTCCCGAATGTTCTATGGGCTTACAGAACCACCCCAAGGCGGCCGACTGGGGAGAGCCCGTTCGCAATGGCTTATGGTACCGAGGCAGTTATACCGGTTGAGCATTTAGTCCCCACTATCAGAAGCTTAGCATGGAGTCGAGATCAGAACGACAAGATGTTAAGATTGAACCTCGACATGATAGACGAAAGGAGGGACGCAGCGGCTATAAGGCTAGCATCGTATCAGCAAGTGCTGGCGAATAGTCACAACAAGAGAGTAAAACACAGGGATTTTGCCCCTGGCGATCTGGTTCTGAAAAGAAAGGTGGGGATGGTCAAAAAAATAATGCCACCCTGGGAAGGCCCATACAGAATTGCAGAAGTCATTGGCAAGGGGGCATATACGTTGGAAACCATGGCGGGAAGGTTGGTCAGCAAGCCCTGGAACGCCACGTCTCTGAAGAGGTACTACCAATAAAAGCTAAGTTCCGGCTTTAATTGGATGTTGTTTGTTGTCAATCAAATACGTATGAATGAGCAAGTTACTGAAATTTACAAAAAAGAATTTTCTTTTCCAACGGTCTACTATAAAAACTTAAAGCCAAGTGGCAAGTGGCATTCTAGCCGAGCGCCAGGCACTTAAGCAAGATAAGTGGCAGCTGGCACTATAAGCCGAACGCCAGACACTTGCTAAAAACTTAAAGCCAAGTGGCAAGTGGCATTCTAGCCGAGCGCCAGGCACTTAAGCAAGATAAGTGGCAGCTGGCACTATAAGCCGAACGCCAGACACTTGCTAAAAACTTAAAGCCAAGTGGCAAGTGGCATTCTAGCCGAACGCCAGGCACTTAAGCAAGATAAGTGGCAGCTGGCACTATAAGCCGAACGCCAGACACTTGCTAAAAACTTAAAGCCAAGTGGCAAGTGGCATTCTAGCCGAGCGCCAGGCACTTAAGCAAGATAAGTGGCAGCTGGCACTATAAGCCGAACGCCAGACACTTGCTAAAAACTTAAAGCCAAGTGGCAAGTGGCATTCTAGCCGAGCGCCAGGCACTTAAGCAAGATAAGTGGCAGCTGGCACTATAAGCCGAACGCCAGACACTTGCTAAAAACTTAGAGCCAAGTGGCAAGTGGCATTCTAGCCGAGCGCCAGGCACTTAAGCAAGATAAGTGGCAGCTGGCACTATAAGCCGAACGCCAGACACTTGCTAAAAACTTAAAGCCAAATGGCAAGTGGCATTCTAGCCGAGCGCCAGGCACTTAAGCAAGATAAGTGGCAGCTGGCACTATAAGCCGAACGCCAGACACTTGCTAAAAACTTAAAGCCAAGTGGCAAGTGGCATCCTAGCCGAGTGCCAGGCACTTGCTAAAAACTTAAAGCCAAGTGGCACGTGCCATAAACAAACACACGGCAAAGCTAATATAAAAGAAAAAGAGAGAAAAGATATGTATGTACTGAAGATGAGTTGAATAGAACACAACACATAGGGAAAAAGAGTTCTGTTGTTTTATTAATATTGAACATTGAGTTTACAAAAGAGAGATGTCCATCATTACAAGAAGATATAAAATGGAAGAATTCGAAGGAGCCCTAGCTAGACGCCTCAGTACCAACAGCATCCTGGTCGTGCCGACTCGCCTCCTCGGCCCCATCAGCCGCCTCACCTTCATGAGGTGGGGAATCAAGGTAAATGACTGAATCGTTCGGCTGGGGTTCAGCGTCAGCAGTGGCTATGGAAGGAACCACGGTTGACGATTGAGGAGCGGTCAGTGGCAGAGCGGTAGGAGGAGCTGTGATGATCCTTGAGGATGCGATGTCCTGGCACTCATCAAATATACGCTCCGCTTCGGTGGGTTCTGGGTCGACATAGACCCCCAGAGGTTCGATCCCCAGATCCTTGTCTACCTCATCCGGAGTGGAGCTGGTCTGTCCCTCATCCGGAACCCGGTCGGCGAAACCTTCCCGGAATCCTTGAGCATACCTAAGAGCACCGACCCTTGAGAACCGAGCGTGAAGGGCCAGCATCCCACCACCCACTCTGCTGATCGCGTCGATCAGAGCGGTACGCTCGTCCAGAGCTCTTTTTTCAAAAGCCATCCGAGCAGACTTTTCATCAGCTAGAAGGCGCTGGAGTTCTGCCTTCTCTTCCCTAATTGATTCCCGCTCGGTCTGCCAGACGCTCTTCTCAAGCTGGAGGGCGTCCTTCTCATCCTGAAGGGAATCATTCTCCTTCTTCAGGACATCTCTCTCTTGTTCGGTCTTGTCAAGCCGAACCAGCACCTCGGTATTCTTCATGGCAAGGAGGTCGTTTTCTTTATTAGCCACCTCCAGGCTGTCAGAATACTTACGGGCCCTGGCGTTCCCCATCTCCACCTGCTTCTGCATGGCCATCATCCCGAACAATGTCTGCATAGGTGCACATTAAAAACGGTTAAACCAATAGTCAGAACGGGCGAAGGCAAGACCAAGTAATATGAGAGAATTCATGAGTTAGAAAATAAAAGTCACCTCCATAGCAGATTGGGGAAAGCGGCTGAACACATCCTTCTGGGAAAGGCCCTTTGCCACCTCAAGGTCCTTCGGAGTCCACATGCTCCTGTAATAGGCCATAGCGGTCTGGCCATCCTTCAGCATGGTCTCGTTCGGTTTCACGAACGTCCCATCCGTTCGGGTGTACCGAGGGGCCCATGGCGGTAAGCTGGGGATAGAAGGGGGGCCTGAAGCAGAAGCAGAGCCACCAGCTGCAGGAGGCCCAGAGGGAGAAGGAGCTCTGATCGCTCGGTGCAAGAGAGCACCCGGCCCAGAGACCCGGGTCCTTCTAATGAGAGGCTCCTCCTCAGGATCGATTTCACTGTCAGGATGAGGCCTTTTGCCTCGTTCTTTGTCCCGACCGCCCCCCGCAGCAGCAGGAGCTATGGTAGCTGGGGAGGACGCGTTCTGGTTGGCAGCAGGGGCGCTGGCAACAGGGTTAATAGCCACTGCGCTCGGGACAGTGTCAGATATGGTGGCTGAAGAAGAAGCTGACGCTGGAGAGGAGGTCGCCCCAGCAGCAGGAGTGGCTGGGGGAGTATTTTTCCTCCTGCCAAAAGAGGGAATCTGAAGTCTGCTCATGTTGTAGCCGAGTGATGAGAGCGCTAAGAGGTTGTCTGAAGTGAGGAGATCTGAGCAGGAAGGAATATCGTTCAGAACGTATCTCTTCAAGTAGTTACTCCTATCCCTGCAAACACTATAGCTCAAGTCATCACAAGGTATTCCCAAGGAGCGGCATAAGAAAGTGCAAAAACGAGGAACGCATGTTTCACAGGGGCAGTCATGTTTATGGGATTTGAATTTTTTATAGGAGGAGACAGAGCAGACACCAAAGGCGCTCGGGATTGGGTAATCCTCTGCAGCTGGCGAAGACCAAGCCCCACTAATGCCCACTATGCTATCCCTCCAACCCTTTTTAGATTTTATTGTGTCAGTACATATGGACATCTTCTCGAACGGGTAGAGGTGGTAGAAGGGCTCGTTAGTACGGATCTTACTCACCTTATAGCACAGAAGGAGGTCTATGAGGTCGAGGTCCAGATTTCTGTCACGCATCAACAAGAGCATAACAGATATGATTCTAAAGAAGTTGGGGTTGACCTGCAGAGGGGATATCCCCAATCTATTGAAGACATAACTAAAGAAAGGGTGCAGAGGGAACCTAACAACATTCAATTGAATGTTCGTGAATAAGACTTCGCCGGGCAGGAGGCCGGCGCCGGTCGTAATGTTAACGTCTTGGGGGCAAACCCTAACTTCGATGTTGTCAGGAAGTCTAAGTCTCATACGAAGAACATCCAGATCTACAACCATGGTGGAAGTGCTAGAAGAATCTACAAGAGGGTAAATGGAAGCCTGCCGAAAGTAAAAAGAACGAAACTAACATCGGAGGACTGCAAGATCGCTGGAAGAATGACTCTTGAAGGATTTCACCAGAGAAAGCTTAGCACTGTTCTAGAAAAGAGAGAGACTTGGTTGATGATGGAGACGGTAAAGGGAAGTGAAGTGGAATTCTAGAGCATTATAAAGGCGAGGGGGCCCGAGGGCCGAAGCGTCGGGAAGGCGAGAAATCCCTCGAGCCCCGGAACATTGATTCTGGATCTGACCGTCCGCTCCCCCACGTGGTTATCTCGAGCCGTCAACATCATGATGAGACGCCATCAATAATTACCCCTTATTAAATAAGGGGCAATTATGGGGGCAGTTGAGGAGGCCCCGGATGACATGGGCCAGATCCGACTCGCAAACATAGCATTCAATCCGTACAGCTGGGCCAGCCCATAGAAGGACACTGCCATATGGGCCGAACGAGAGTAAGCCCATCAAAGGTGACCAAGGCTTACGAAGGAATAGGCCCAGATCCAGCAATCAGTAAATATCTTGTAAATATCTTGTAAATATCTATAAATAGGAGATGGAATGAAATGGAAGGGGATCTTTTTGGGTTGAGGTGTAAGAATTCTAGAGAGAGAAAGTGGAGAAGGAATCTCTTGCATCTTCAACTGTTTATTTATTTATTTACAAATTAATATTAAGATATAACATAGCCTCTATTACTAAAAAAGAGAGGAGAGGTTCGAGCCCCGGCGTGGGCAAAAAAAGTGTGTGTATTTTTGTTTTACCATCCAAAAAAAAAAACAGGCATGTGGCATAGCGGTACAAGACCCTATTTCCCAAAAGGAGGTCAGGGATTCGAACCTCTTCTATAAATATTGGTCAATTATCTCATAATATATTCTTTTTATGAAAAATATATAGTAATCCATTATATCAATATTATGACCAAGTATAATTTGGTTCTTAATGTTAGTGGTATGTTCGAATTATTAGATTTGGGATTAGAAAAAATTTAATTAAAAATTTTTGAATTGAATTTTCTTCAATCTCAAATTCAGAATTCTAATTCAGTGTTTCCAAACACAACTTAAAAGATATTGGATGTTAATATCTAAACATGGTTAAGTATCAAGTAAAAAATAAAAAAAAGTATATCAAGTATAGACAGAATTTGGCATTGGTCTCGACCTCGACATGAAAAGTTTAAAGAAACAAGATATATCCAGTAAGGTGCATTGAAATCATCGATCCTGGCAAGAGAGGGTTACAACAAGGGCATATAGTTGTATACATAATATCAGTTGAATATGGTTTATACTACTTGTGATTCATATGTAAGATTAATTATTCATGCTAATTAATATAATCTGACAACTATCAAACCTGTAACTTAGTTATTTCTGCACATTTCAAGTAGGAGGAAGTTTGGAGTCTAGAGATTTCTCTACGAAAAAGACGAATTGGAGTTTGAAAAAGGAGAGAAGGAGCCTCGACCCACAACAGAGTATAGTTGTAATGGGTATGTAAATTTCTTGCTAATAATAATAATAATAATAATAATATATATATATAACATGACAATTTAAATTCATAATTCTTATATAACATGACAATTTAAAATCATAATTCAAATTAGCTTAAAATATATTCCATTTATGAAAAATGGTAATGGATTATTTGTTATTCAATTGTACACTGCAGGAATGAAGGGCAATTATTATTAAATCAGGCAATTATAATATTGTGAACTGGTTTTAGTTACCATTTGTGGAGGGAAAAAAACTCCCTCCAATAAAAAGCGCACACGTCATCACTACACATATCTACACTCCAAGGACATATAAGGCCCATCATGCTCAAGCCCAAATTGAGGGTATTTTTAGCCCAAGACCATTGTTATTTGTCCTCCAGCCTCCATCAAGGCCGAATCAAGAGGTCATCGGCCCAACTGGTTAATATTTAACATCCGGTCCGTTATTCAAGCCCAGCCAGATCAAAGTATGTTCAGCCCAGTTATTCAAGAATGCACAGGTCCTATCAGTTGAAGGATTTACCGTAGAAGGAAAATTCTGAGATAGGAAGTTCTGTACAAGGCAAGTTCTATGTATGGAAAATTAGACAACGGAAAGAACTCTATTAGTAAAGAATGTTTATATAGAAAGAATTGGAGGGCAAGTAACGCGAGTCCTACCATA
Organism: Cornus florida; assembly: GCF_030987335.1. Lineage (NCBI taxonomy): Eukaryota > Viridiplantae > Streptophyta > Magnoliopsida > Cornales > Cornaceae > Cornus > Cornus florida. The sequence continues at coordinate 35,649,887 of NW_026775577.1, read as the reverse complement.
ATTTTACAATCTTTTGTATAAAAATAGAGGCTTAGACCTCCAATAAAGGGATCAAGCAATTCTACGCTTCGAGATATATTGTTCTTGTTTATTTTTACTATTGATTGAGTGAGTTGTTTTATTTTTCTTAATCATTATTGGTTGAGCGAAATTTTGCACCTACACCATTAAATTTAACTTCTTCTTTTTTTCCCGATAAATAAAAAATCTTATAAAAAAAAAAAACAAACAAAGAAGAGCGGAGTCCAAAAAAGGTCCTAGTCTATAGACCACAAACTATAATCCCAAAGGCGAACACAAACAAACAGAGCAAAAGCCCAATGGACCGATGAACCAACATCAGATTTAAAAATAGGCAGTTAGAGCTAGGGATGGCAACTGGGCGGTTTTAGGTGGGTGGATCCTCCCTCACCCCACAACCGTTTAAAAACCTTCGTCCTGTCTCTACCTAAACGAGGTCTTTCCACTCCATCCCCACTCCGTTTAACTTTCCATCCCCACTCCGTTTAACTTTTTTTCCACCACGGGTACTCGCTCCGCCACGTTTAGTTTTAGAATTTCTCCTCATTTTGTAATTTTTTTCCTCAAATATAATTATAACTATTGAAAACATTCATAAAAATGGACAATCAATAATTTAACATAAAATTAAAGGATATGAGCGTTCTTAGTTCAAAGGGCTCTGCCGCTCTCTAAAACTGTTAAAAAAGTGAGTGAATGCATGTGACATAAGATTTATAGAGCTAACTATATATATTAATAAAATAAGGGTAATTTAGTTATTTATCTACCTAAACGGGGCGAGGCAGGGTGGGACGACATACCACTGTCCCGAACCAGCACCAAATTGTCAAACAAATAGAGTGAACCAACATTAGATTTAAAAAAAAATAGGTCTTTTGTACATGTTAATTGTTTGATTTATAAGAATATGTAATATCATCATTGATTTATTGTCTAAAATTGGAATAATTGACATATTATATTTTTTATAAGCCACCAGAATAAATAGAGTGACTAAATTGTAACGAGAACACTGCAAGTTCCAATGAAGGAAAATATTACGAGAAAGCCATATCTTACATTGAACCCAAATAAAAAGTGTAGAAAATATACAAAGATTAACCTTTTTAAATTAAATCACAAAACACCCAATGGTTAACTATTATTGCCATTTACCCTAAAAAAAATCACCAAGAAATTCAACCCTAAGAAACCACTTGAGGAGACAACATTACCCTCAATACCAACTGTATGCCCTAAAATAATTATATTAATATCACACGATATTTAATGGAAACCTACCGAATCACACTTACAAACATAAATGCGTAATAATACATTTTGATAGGTATATATCAAAATTTTAAAAATATTAGAGTATAAAAAATAAAAAGACCATGGAAGGCAATTCTACGTGTGATATTTTTGGTTCATCTTAGTAACACTCAAACAAAGTTCCTTATGTAAAATATTTAATATATTTTAAATTAAACCATTAAATAAATATGCTCTCGACTGAGTAGTTTAATATACCAGTTTGTTAATATGGATTTAATAACTGATATATTAATGAATATTAATATTGATTATTGAAGTATGTACCCTGTTGAAGCTTATAAGCATACAATATATTTTTATATTATCAAACTAAAACTAATGATTTTAACTTAAATTGACGGTTCACCATGTTAAATACTAGTACAACTAGTACAAAATAGTAATATTAAATCTATAAGAATACCACATATATTTACTTCTCTTCTTCCCTAGTAATAACCTAAATATTACAAAGGATAAGGCTTGTCCACTTATGGATTTTATATTTATTGACCAATGATGCAGTTCAATCACAAATATAAAATAATTTATAATTACAAAATTTAAAAAGTGATAAATAAGAAAGTCAGAGAGATGATTGAATTCATTCTCAAATCCTGTTTATTTTAGTTTTATCAATGCGAGTTCCATTAATGTCAAGCTTGGATAATTTAAAATGGTATTGTATGGTACAAAAATTTACTAATAAACCTAGCAAACTTTTGATAATCCATTTTAAAATGCAGAGTTACCGAATTGATATACTACTAAAAATAAAACATCTAATATATATATATATATATATAGTTTTTTTTTTTTACAAGGTAAAAAGGGTTAGAAGTTAGATTAGTAGGTGCAAAGAGTCAAATTAAGAACATGATAATAAAACTTGAGTAATTTGGTATATATTGCCATGATGAGTAAGAAACGTACAATATCAACTGATAATTGTCGGACAATACAATTGTGGGCTACTATTAATAGGGTACCGTTGCTTGGTTTCGTATGAAACTGTCATTTTAATTTAGTTTCAGTCTTCAAGAACATTATTTTATTAAGGGTGAATTGTAAAAAAAAATTCCATTGACTAGTAACCATTTACAATAAACTCCCTCTTAATTTTTTTTTTTTTTAACCCCCCTCCAACTAAAGGAGGGGGTGCTCAATTATTTTTTGAGACATAAAATGCCCTTTTTATTTTATAAATAAATCTTCGTTTGACAATTTATTCGAAAAAAAAAAAAAAAAAAAAAAAAAACTAGCTTCGTTTGGCAATTTAACGAGAAGAAAAAAAAAAAAAGATTTGTTTTGTAGCATTTTGCCATTTATATTTAGTAATTCAAAAAGTTAGGCTTACTTGATTTGTAACTATAGAAACATGGGGATACTAAAAATAGAAAATTGCACAAAAAACTCTACTTGGTTCAGTTTTTTGAAAACTCAGTTATAAAAATACCTATTTTCAGAGAACATTTTTTTATAATTTTCTGAAAACTGTTTTCTGAGTTTCTGAGAATTGTTTTTAGAGTTACAAACCAAGCAGACCTTAATTTCTTCTTGTTTTTTAGATTTCTTTTGCTTCCATTTTCTTTTCATTTTTTTTTCTTCCTAATTGGGACTTACACACACTATCTCCACTGAGGTTCGAACCCCTGACCTCCCTTTGAGAAATAGGAGCCTTGTACCGCTAGGCCACAGGCCTGTTGGTTTTTCTTTTCATTTTGTAAACATTGTGCAGGCCATAGGATTTCTTTAATTTTTTATACTTCCTTTCTCTTCCAAATGCAACAAAAAATTGGCTTTAAAAGTGTGATAGTCTACCTGTAATGTCCCAAAGTTTTTCAAATTTTTTTGAATTTTTATATTATTTATTTTTTTCATGCCTCGTTTTGTGTGCCACGTGGGCCCGAAGGCCATTTAAGTCTTTTTCTCGAGCTGAGAGTCTTAGAAATATATTTTTAATTATTTTAAGGTAATTGCTAGTAACGGGATTATTTTTATAATTTTTCAAAGTCGGGACGACTTCCGGGTTTGAAAAGTCCTTCCGATTTTGCCATTTTCATTGAGGGGTGTTATTGGCATTTCATCCACATATACATATATAAACATATCTATGCATTGAGGTGTGATGACCGTGTCATCTTCTCTTTTTTTGGGGATTTTTTTTTTAATTATTTTTATTATTTATTTTATTGTATTTATTTATTTGTTTTATTCTTTTTTCCGCGTAGCCTTAGGGTTTTGTTGAGCCCGAGATTAGGTTTGGTGTTCGGAACCGGTTTCCGACACCACGTGCATTGCATTATTTTATCTTTTACAGTCAATGCATGATTTAATTTCATTAAAAAGCATCATCGTTTAAATTTATTTTCTGGGGGTATGGATACATAGTTTCTTTGGAAAGATTTTCTTTTTCCGGGGTTATTTGTGTAATTAAGTTTTTGAGATGTTTTTGCTTAAGAACCATTTTACAATTATTTTTGCTAGATATTTAGAAAATGGACTAACTTAATTGCAATTTTGATAAAGAGTAACAAGTGTCACACTTTCATTGGCCCATTTGTTGACTTTCCATTGGAACAATTGTTAGCCTATGATTTTGACAAGTATAAGACTTGGATTAAGCCTTGTGAGGAGGTCTAGGATGGTGACAAGTGGAGGGTGGATGTGTGTGTGAGAGAGAGAGATAGTGTTGGTGTAGTGTAATTGACTATCAAAGGCGTTCAGGTTAGGGGAATTTCTAAAGATTGTTGTCTTCCTCGCCTAAAACCACCATTGTTGACATCAAAACCCTAGCCTCCATTGCTCATTTTCAAGCCCCTTCCCTTAAGCTTTTGATCTTCCACCTTGAAGACAAAAGCTTCCTCACATCCATCTCCATCACACGTTTGCTCGGTTTCCCCTTTTGTTTTCATATTTGAGGATTATAGAGATTCAATTCTCTTGTGAGGTAGATAATGATTTATGTTTATATCCTTAGTGATTTAATGTATTCTTGAGATTAATGTACATTGTATGCATTTTTTTTTTCTTTTTTTAATTCTAGGATTGTATATAGATGTATATTGCATGAAATCAACTTAGGGTTTTATATTGTTTAAGGCTTTTGGATTATCGTTAACTTGTATTAATCTTATTTCATTTGGTAATGAAATATAGAGATTTTATTTGTGTAACTATAGAAATTCTATATTATTGTTGCCAATGATTTAATTGTGTATTTGATATTGTATTAATGTTAAATCATAGATTTGAAATTCATTTTATACTAGCATGAATGGAATTCCTATGTTGACAATATTGTTGTAGCTTAATGGAATTCACATTGTGAACTTATTGAAAATGCCATTGTAGTTAAGGATTTAGGGCATGATTTGTGTGGTTTACAAACTTAATTGTGCATGAAAGGTGGTTAAGTGCATTGTATACTTAGTATACGTTGTGTATAATTTGTTGATTTTGGATTTTTGGGGCGTCGTTGTTGTGAAATGGCTAGAATATGGCTTTAGTACAAGAGATACGAGTTCCCCCAATTTAGTGCGCACTTAGGGAGGTTATCCACGGGCTAGTAACCCGAAAGTAACTAATTGCGTTGGTTTTATCCGGTAAGATGTCCAAGTATATCCACATTGTTTGATTTCACATTTCATTACAAGTTGATAACATTAAGTAGTTGTAACTTGTTGTTTTGTATTGGTTATTCTAATGTTATTCAATTGTGATACTTGTTGTAGATTGTTTTTAAAAGATTTCAAAAGTAGCTTTAGGATGATCCCTTAGCTCCACATTGAACTTAGACACTAGGTGGCATGATCCATGTGTACCCGTTTATATTCACTTGCAAAATCGTTAAAACTTTAGGTTATACGCATTCGCATTATCCTACGGAATAACTCGATTACTCAGCTTAGTTGATATTTGTTCTTGAAGCAAGGAGACTCTTTTTTTGGATGCTAAACATCCCTAGCTTGGCTTGAGTAGCATTAGGTTAATTGTAATTAGTTAGACAAATCAGGCTTGATTTTGATAGTTCATGCTTATCATTGCAATTTGTATTATCATCTTGATTGATGCGTGCTTGTAGCCACATTTTGATTACAATATGTTTTTCCCCAATTAGTTGAAAGCAAGTGGTTTAATGCATGAGTTTAGTGGTGATTCCAATGCCATAAGACTCCTCTCCTATCTTAAAACCCTGCTCATTTTAGCATCTATTTCCATTGCATATTTTATTAATTGAACATTAGATTAATCAACAAACCAAACTTCCTGTCAATCTTGTGATTTACTAAGTCAAGTTAGATTCCAATCATGTGTTTAATTCTTGAGTACGATCCCTTCTCACTTCATACTCATGTATAAGTGTTTTGTGGCTTTTATAAATGTAAAAGTTGATGCCCACTTAGCACATTTTATATCAAAATAAAACATATATATTTTTGTGTACACACCAAGTTCGCATCAACTGATATCTCAAAATTTTGGGCAGTAGTCAATTTCAAGGTGCAGGTTCAAACCAGTCGACGTCTAGGCCTAGACGTCGATCGATTTTCATGAACCAGTCAATGTGTAGCCTGTACACGTCGACCAATTTGCATGAAGGGCACATGTCGACCGAGTTTCGTAGCCCTCCAAATTTTGTTTTCCTTCCCATTTTGCCCAATCCCGTCCTATCTAATGATGCCAATGAGATCTATAAAGACTAGTAAGGTGCATGAATTATATTTTGACCTTAGAGATGACCGTATTGCCCTTGGATGACCTCGAGTTCAGTTAAGGATCCGAATAATAATTCAAACCTCCGGGTTCGGGTCGTTACAAGATCTAAATATGTTGACCCTTTACTAAATTGAATTTGCATAAAGAAAGGTATTTTGTAGGTACAAAAAATTTCGTTAACCAGAAATAGTCAAACAGGCGTCAAGACACAAAACAAACAATATATATATATATAATTATACTAAATGTGATCAATGAAGTATGAACTTTTTTGTATGAAGAAATATCTCTTACCTGTGATGAAGGTTGTTTTAAGGAAATTATTAATGGGCATGATAGAGAGAATCCTATGATGAAATCCTTTATCTTTGTGAGGAGAGTTGGTATCCATTTTTGAAGTTTGGCAGTCTCTCCTTTTTGGCTCTTTTTCTTGAGGTACAAGTTTTGTCTCTTATCTATATAGGCCCCTTCTTTCTAGGCCCCACAAACCTTTTTCTGGGACAATATTACAGATGGACTGAGTAGGAGGAGTAGAACTGGGCCGATCACCTTCTAGTAGAGCTGCAACTCGGGCGGGTTGGGCGGGCTGGAGACTTAATTCGGACTCAGCCCATGTACAAAATATTTTGCCCAAGCCCAGCCCGAGCCCGCCTAAAGCCCAATCCCAGCCACCCAAGCCCAGCCCATAATTAACTTCTCCTGCCCAAGCCCGCCCATGAGCCCACACCTCTGTATTCAAAATGTAAAAAATAAGAAATTTGTGCAGCTACAAGGACTTGAACAGCATTCTTCCAAGAAAAATCCCAAATACACTACCAACTAAGTTATTATACACTTGTGAAATAACATGGTTTTAAAATAAATATACCATTTCCGGGCTCGGGCTGGGCTTCGGGATTTATATAATATCAACCCAAGCCCAGCCCGAATTTAATTCGGGTTCAGAATATCTAGCCCAAGCCTAGACCTAGAACAAAAAAACACTGTCTAAGCCCTGAAAATTTCAGGCTGGGCTCGGGTAAATTCGGGCTGGCCCAGCCCGAGTTGCAACCCTACCTTCTAGGGCATTTGGCCCACCCATTTGGGCTTATGTGACTTGAGTGGTGCACTTTTGACTTTGACAAGTGTCGGGCAGGGATTGGAGCTAGTTATTGCACAGCTGCCGTGTCCTTATTGGTATTATTAATATAATTATAAGAAATTGACAATATATGTAATCAATCATTTATAATTTAGTGGATAATCTAATATGTTGGGATAATTAATTCATGCATATTAATTATTTGATAGGATAAACTTTCATGATAATTAGTAATATATGCGTGTTGTGTACCCTATTAAAATTATAATTTTGTGGACTGGGTAGAGAAGTTCAGCCACCCCAAGTTCCATTAAGTTTCATTTGTTAACTTAATTTATACAATAGAAAAATCTTCTTCTTTTTTTTCCTTGAAAAAGTAAAGTATTGTATTACTTTGAAAAATGTATAGATGGGCCGAAGCCCCAGAATACAGCCCAAGAAATCCAAGCTTACAATTAGAACATTAACCCGAATAGTTAGTATACACAGAGCCTCAGTTGAAATGAACTCAATTGTATTGTAGGTAGAAGTAGCAGTTGTAATGTAATTAAGTGCCAACCAATATTTTTCATTGATATAATCCTAATTTTATTTATGTAAAATGCTTGCTTATTTCTGTTTTACTTATCAAAAAACATTTGTTAGAAATGGGCATTTACATAATTTATTTTTAAAATAAGCACCTTAAATGACTAAACATTACTGTTCTTCACATAATTAAATATTTAACTATATTTGGAAGGCAAACAACATACACTTCAGCGCATCGTTGTCATTATCAACTGTAGGCCCTTATTGTATTTAATTAATTAAAATTGTAGTAATTGATGTTAATATGGATAATTTTAGGCTAACCAAAAATTTAATAATCACATCAACCAATTCTCTTAGCTAATGTTATAAAAATTGATAATGTAGTATTATAATATACCCAGTAGAGCTCTTAGTAGTAAATCAATCCTAATGAAGATCAAACACACGAATTTGAAGATGATGTGATAAGTGTTCCGTCTATAAATTTAATGGACAATGGAAACAACTCCTTTCCAGCAACAGTAGGATAATATTGTAATTCCACTATGAAAATAAAAAAAAAATCAAAACAAAAAAAGCAATAGCGAAGTGCGAAGTTCGACGTTCGACGTTCAGAAAGAAAGAAGAAAAGAAATGGTAAAATGGTAATTAAAGGGACTGAGGGGGTCAGGAATCAAAAGGACGTAGTCCCGCAAGGAAGGACACACTCACAGGAGGAAGTGGTAACGCTTCTTTGTTGTGTGCAGCTGTAAACCGCCTTTTGTCTCCCTTTCTGTCTCTCTAGAGGCAGCGTTGGGAGAGATGTGGTACTTAAATCTGACGCTCCTGAGGTGACCAAATTAACTAGAACACCGTTTATGTATGTATGTGTGTGTGTATATATATATAGGCACACACGTACATAATAAGATATACTCCGTATATATATATAGGCACACACGCACATAATAAGATAAGACCGTTTATGTACACACGGGCAGGAATCCCCTCCTGTTTCTATTCCCTTAGTTTTTATATGTGTTATTTTGAACTTTTTAAAAATAAAATAAAATTTATTAAATAAAAAATAAATTATTTAGTCACAGTTTTGTCCAAATTTTTTTTGATTTGGGCCAAAATTAAATTAAAAAAATCTTTTATTTATTTATTTTTCCTTACAAATTAATTTTTTTAAACACTTTTTGCTTTAAAAAAACTTTTAATTTTTTTTTTTTTTTTAGTCCATAAATGGATAATATATTGTTTAAAGTTATATTTCTAACTTATTAAATAATTTGCAAAGATATTATTTGATTAAAAAATATTACCGTTGAAAGATAATTTCATCATTTTTAATATTAAAAAACCATTACATAAAATATTAAAAAAATTATTACATAATAAAAATTCTAGTACACGAAATATAGCCGTTACAAATATAATTGTTAGGACTACAGCGGTTTGAAATATAGCCGTTATGAAAAATTAATTTTTTTTTTTTTTTTTTTTTTTTAGAGCGAAAATTTGGAGAGCCTAATGGAGTGCCAAGTTTCGGGGAGAGAAAGCTGCCGACATGGCTTTTAAAATTGCTGATGTAACTCTTGGAAGAGCTGAAGTGATATTTTTAGAGAACCAAAATTCAGATAGGCTGGTGTGGATACTCTAATTAGACAATAAATTAAACATTTAGAGCATCTACACCAGCCTCTTCAAATTTTGGCTCTCCAAAAATGTCACTTCATCTTTTCTAAGAGTTACGTCAACAGCTTTCGCTCTCCAGAAACAGACACTCTATCAGGCTCTCCGAATTTTCGCTCTCCAAAAAAAATTAATTAATTAATTTTTTTTTTTTTTTACTTTTTCCTAACAGCTATATTTTTCATCCTATATAATGAACACTCATTTTCTCATATAAAAATCATCACTACATTCATATCTCTCTATTGTAGCAAATATATCTTCCAATTAACAAATAATATCTTTGCAAATTATTAAAAAGGTATGATCTAGATTATAATTTCTTTAAATTTCTAATTTATGAGGTAAGAGATCATGTTAAGCGGTAGATCCTTAGATACAGAAATAGAAAGTCAAATATCAGTTGTTGCATACAAAAATTTATTTAATATTCTATTTTTCAGACCCTTGGATACAGAAATAGAAAGTCAAATATCAGTTGTTGCATACAAAAATTTATTTAATATTCTATTTTTCAGACCATCATTGAGAGAAAAGACAATATTAAATACAAGTTTGGTGCCACCAAAATAATAGATAGGAATGTCAAAACTCCATCGTATCAAGATACAACCTTTTAAAATATAGTTACCACAAATAGATCATATATGAACTCAAAGAGACCAAGAGCCTAAGATGTGAATCCAATTAATGAGCTTAAAATTATAATCATTGGCTCATTTGGAATAAATTGCTTAACATATTTTCATCCAAAAAAAATGACTGATAACTTAAAATATGAAAGAATAAGTTATTTGTCTAATGATACCTTATTTTGTTATTTGTCTAATGATACCTAATAAAATAAGGGGTTTTGAAAAAAAATTCATTAAAGATCTTGTATCAACTTGTTACACTGAAGTAGCAATATATATATAGGTAAATGCCACAACCATATCCTATATTTCATGTCAAATTTATGTTCTTTCCGGTTTCGCCATTTTCACTTAACACTCCTAGATGAAGATACCACATTACCAGCATTAACCAAAGAGAATTTTATAGCATATATATGACTCCCACAAACCCCAATTAAATGAAGAATTTAAGGGAGATTGTACCTATGGGAGATTTTAGGCTCTTGTTCCTTTCCATTCCATAACCCACGAAGACAAATAAGGAAATGCCACAACCATATCTCTCATAATCCAAAATTTTCAATGTACTTATGCTCTGATAATTTAAAAGAGACAAAATATTCTAAAGATGGATTCTATTTCTGTCAGTTATGGAAACAATTAGATAAGAAAATTGATTAAATAATAGAAACAAATAACAATAAAGGTTAAAACCAAAACAAATGAAGAATGATATTAGTTTCTATACTAAAAATATTTTTTATTTTTCTCAGGTTCTTTGTAAGCAAACAAAGGAGTCATATGACACCTATTTTAAACATGAAGTGGATTGACACCCTATATTTGACCCAGTTAATATAGTTGAAATTGTCTATATTTTCAAAGATAACTTGTATTCACCAAAAATAGATCAATAACTTAAATATAATTGATATCACAAACTAAACTGAAAAAATGAAAGTTTAAAAAAAAAAAAAAAAAAAAAAGACCATCATGCAGCCCGGAAATAAAGGAAAAAAAAAAACCTTGGAAACTAGAACCGAAAAAGTGAATATATTAATAAATCTTCACATTTTTTAAAAATAAGAATTGATCCAACATTGAAATGGAAACAATCTGTTTTCAAGTATCGGGAACAAAAGGAAAAAAAAATTAAACTTCGATCTCCAAAGCCCCTGAGAGGAATATAGGAAAGGAAACTAATATTAAACCAAAATCAATCTTTTCGCAAGTAAAAAATCCAAATCCAAACGCTAAAAAACTCATTTACGACCCAACATATATAAAAGATCAAATCAATCCCAAAAAAATTATAAAAAAGAAGATAATATTGGAAAAAAATGTTTAGATATGCTATTCTTGTTAGTCTGATACAACATTCTAAATCAAATTTTATAGTTAAGAGAAGAGAGAGAACTTACTTTTGTTTTGTTTGGCAGATATGATTCAGGGAATTTTAAAATTGAATCTGAAACTTACATTAATAAGTCTTTACATGATGTGGGACCCAATAATTAATTAAATAATATAAATATACGATATATAAAGATTTTATACAAAGAATATGTATATAATGTACGAATATACGAATGGAGACGAAATGGAGAGGATTCTTTCCTATTTATTGAGAGTGATTCGGAGAGAGGACGAATATTTCTTACTGGCACGATTTGCGATGAAATCTCTGATAATGACATCCATGATAAGACCAAATTTACTCTCCTTCATTCGGACCGAAATACCCTTCGCACTGGCCAAATATATTTGATGAATTAAGCTATATTAAATGGTTTAGAGACTATTCCGATGAATTGAACTCTATTAAATTAATGTTTTAGTATAAAGAGAATATAATACTTTATGGCTTATTTAGTTGGTCAAAAATTCCATTAAACTATAGGTCATGTTTGGTGTGAATGAATAGGATTAAATGAAGTGGGAATAGAATGTTTTTATTTCCATTCTTTAGTTTAATAATTAACTTTAAAATTTGAATAATAATTCTTGCTAATTCTCCAAAAATGATGATTCTCACTAATTCATTCACTTTTCAACTAAAGAAATAGTCATTTCATTCCCACTTAAAAATAATAATAATAAATAAATAAATAAAAAAACATTTAATGAAATATCGCTACACACACACACACACATATATATATATATATGTTTTACAAAAATATAATGTTTTTCTGTGTAACCAAACATGACCATTCTCATTCCATTTCATTCCCACTTTATTTCATTCAACCATACCAAACTAACCTAGTAGTATTTATATTAAACTTTTCAAACCCTACCATTTAAATAAGGGTTAATTATAATGACACCCCCTGAGGTTTGCCATATTAACAACTATATACAAGTTGGAGTTTTTTTTAACAATGACACCCCTTGTCAGAAATTGTATCCAAACAACCCTTAAAAGGTTATGAAAAGTCAAAATTGTCCTTTAATATTTTATTACTTTTAATGGTAAAATATTAAAACTCTTTAAAGACCAAATTGCCCTCTGTGTGAGATCAATACCAGCCAACCATTTTTTCTTCCCTCGTCACCTTCTGTATGACACGGCGGTGATGCGGTTGCGACGTCGACGTCGACTAGGGTTATATATATATATAGAGAAAAAGAAGTGGTGATTGTGTTTGTGGGTAGCGATGGTATGGTAGATGCTTTGGGAGGATGAAGAGAACAGAGAGACGTTGGGAAGAAAGGGAAAATTTTATTTTGGTCACTTGATGCACCTGAGGTATGGGCAAGGGTGGCGCCGCCGAGGCCGTTGCACTCGAGGCGGCCGCCGGTGTTGCAGGATAAGAGGCCGTTGGAGTTGTTGCAGCCAGTGCTGGGTCGGCGTCGAGAAGGATCGGTGGGTCAGATTTCGCCGTCCACATCGCCATACTTAGGTTTGGTTGTCGATTCTTCGACAAACGTATCTCGTTCTTTGACTCACCAAATCTCTTAGCGACGAATTTCATCTCCGTCAATGACGACGACCTCATAATCTGCCATGGGCATCCACGCCTCAATTTGGGAGTTCACCGCTGTCGCCAACAACCCTACATTTGCTTTCGCAAACACGAGCGAGCAACAACTGCCATTGAAGATGATTTGCAAGACGCCGATGGGGTCAACGACGTTGGGGAACCACCAGACCAGCGGTGGAATATGTCGGTGAAGAGGCAGTTGGGGCGGCGATTGAGAAGGAGCTGCTTGAGTGGTTTTTGAAGGATAAAGATTGGCTTATGTCGTCGACGAAAGAGATGTGATCTGAGATTCAGACGGAGAATCCATTATCACAGAGATGATTGAATCAGAGTCTCAAACCCAATGAGAATGTAGAGAGAGAAAGTTGGGAGGAGAGAGAAGACAGAAGGCTGATGTGTAATGGTTGTTGCTGAACTATAATCTTCTATGACCTATTTTCTTAGATGTGTGGCTAGGATTGAATGAGACCATAGATTGGTGGTCTGAAGACTACCTAAAAATGTCTCCTCTGGTAGGGCTTCTCAGCTTTAGTGGTGGTGTGAGGGCCAAATTAGTCCATTGAAATGATTATAAAGGTTAAAAATGTAATTTTATAATTCAAATGGATTAATTCACATGTGAAAGGGTATTAAAGTTATTTTAACTCATGTCAGAGATGACAGGGGTGTCTTTGTAAACTTTATTAAATCTGAGGGGGTCTCATTGTTCAAAAAGAGGATAACTTGTATATGACTGATATTATGAAAAACCTCAGGAAGTGTTATTGTAATTAACCCTTTAAATAATGTCATTATTTTTAAATCTTTAAATGTTAAAGCTTCTATATATAAGAGACTTCATTAAATGTAGCGAAACTAAGACTTGTCAATTTTTAGAAACAATAATTATCACAATAACATATCCCTCATGAGACAGATTATATAGTATGTAATATATATATATATATATATATATATAGTCAATTATACCATTTTCGTTGATTCTAACATCTTTGAACACTAGTCTCAACATATATAAAGGGCAAAAAAGTGGGGAAGATTTTGGCTGGTATAGAAAGTAGGGCTGACAAAGAGTCGTATCAAACGCACCCTAATATATATAGTCTTGTGTATATATTATTGTGAATTGACATATCGCAAATACAGTAACACCGTACTCTTATCTTTCTTCTTGTGTCAGAAAACAAGACGAGACATGTACACTTGTATTTCCAAAAAAAAATTTTTAAAAAGGAACCAAATATTAAAAAGATCAGAGGAAATTTTGAGACTATTTTGGTAACTAATCACTATACAAATATATATAGTCAATTATATATATATATATATATAGTCTAATATCTCTAAACACTAGTTTAAAGCTGATCTCGTTCTTTAGTTAATGCCGAAAAATGGAGATGTAATTATCCCAGATTTCTACAATTTGTGACAAACAAGTGGATTTTTACCAGGGCAATTCTGGACGATACTTGGGTCCAACCCAGGTTGGATGAAGTTCATCCGACCTACATACGTGGATCAATCAAATTGCGACACATGGCTAAAAGCAATATTAAATTAAATTGGGCATTGCCCATCAATCTCCGGGTATAACCTATTTTTTTCTCTCTCATCTCTCTAAAAATCTGCAATCCTCCCTCTCGGCGAACACGAGCAGCGCCTTTTTTCTTCGGATCAGCCTGAGCTGCCTCTTTTCAATTACCAGCCGAAGCTGTACAAAGGACCCTTAGCCGATGAATGTGCGACAACCGATGGCAGCTGTATGTGCGACAACAGAGGAACGGAGGCCGGACCAATTCCGGGTTTGGGGCAAAGAATTCACGTTGAGGCCAGAGGGCATGAAGAAGATCACGATCAGAGCTCGGAGCCAGTATTGCAATCGCCGGAGAAGAAGGCGCCGCTCGTGAAAACGCTTTAGATCTACTAGCATCAGCGCGTGACGGCGAAGTTCAGTCCAGCGATGGTGGTCTGTGCTCGAAGTTCAGTTCGGCGGAGATGGTGGAGATAATGGCCTGTGACTAATACTCCTCTCTATTCAGATTGGGGTGGTAGATAAAAGGTATGTATGGGACTAATTTGGTCTTCCGGCAAGGGTTTGGGTTTGTAATTGGGGTGGTTGTGTTTGGTGGGTGAGCAAGGTTTATGGCTTTCTATAAGATCAGAAAAATACTTCTCCGGTGACTTAGAGATTAAATCTAATGGATCCGTTTACGCCCACGGCGTCGTTTGGATACACGACCACGTCGCTGGAGAGCGGGATGCGGCCGCCATTGACGCGCTTCCAAGTCGACTTTTCCAGACAGCTGAGGCAGTTCGCGTGGTCGCCGCAGACGGAGAATTGGAATAAGTTCTGGACTCAGCCGGAAAATATGTGTAGAATTTACGGGCTTTGCGAGAATGCAAGGCTTTGTAACACAAGAATGTTGAGCCCTTGCAAGTGTCTGGCCAGTTTTCAACCTATCGACGGCGTTGGGTGGGACGCCGGGGACTTTTCCGGAGGCCTTCATCCGACCCAGTCAAGGCAGCCATCACCGTGCCCAGCTCCCTGTTCGCCCTCAGCCGAGCTCTCTGCCATCGCCACCGCCGGTCTGATCACTATCAGCCGGAGCCATTCAAGGCTGAGTCATCCACGGCCGAACCAGCCGTCGCCAACAGCAGAGCTCACCGCTCTTCCACGCTCTCTACCGAGTGCCGCGAGCCATCCCATCATCTCTGTTGTCGCCGCTGGGAATCCTCTGACGTCGCTCTCACCACCACCCTTTGCCGCTGCCCAAAGCCCACAGACGCTGCCGATATATTTTCTCGCCGTCTTCCTCAACTCGCCATCTCGAGCACATCCTTACTCGTTGCTGTGGGTTATACAAAGCTCTCTACACCGCAGAGTCCTCCAATCTCACCGATCTTCCCATCGTCGACAAAAAATAATTTCATTGTCACCGACAGTCCATTTTTTTCATTCATGATCTCGCTTCAGTTTCTGGAGGAAGTAGAGGATCTTGATCTTATCTTCACCCATGGAGGTCGTCGATTAGGCAGGCAAGTGTCAGGGCTTGCTTTGATTCAAAATTTAGGTAAGTTGGGGTATAATGGGTATTTTACAATTAGGTTTTTTTTTTCTTTTTTATATAATGAAATAAGTAAGGTTATTTCGATGAGTTCTAGGGGGTATTTGCACATTTTGATATTTTAGGGGGGAATTTGTAAAAAAGTGATAGTTCAGGGGTATTTTGCACTTTTGTCAAAAGAAAAACAATTTATGATAATATAAAAGCCAAATTAAAAAGAGTTCATACAAACTTCAAACAAAAACTAATTAGAAATAAAAACATCAAAATACAATAAATACTGAATATCAAATCCATCAAGTAAATATTCCATAACATATCCATATAATTAACAAAACCTCCATCTAATTAAACCACCATCCACAAATCCACAAACAAACCACCCCAGCGCAACCCACACGCACCAACACACACAGACAGACCCACCCACAAGAAACCACCCCACCGATCCACCCACAAGGAAAAAGCAATAGTACTAGTCATCAACCCAATAATCATCATTACCGCTGTCGTCGTCGTCGGGATCGCCGGAGGGGCTCTCCCGGTCAAGAGCAGCACGAACAGCCAGATCCAAATGGCGAACTTTGAGCTTGGCATAATACTGGGAGAGCTGGACTTCATCCACCAATTTTTCAGCTGCCAACAACCGGCTTGCCACATCTTTGGCAACAGCTTTCACTGACTTCAACTCCACGGCTTGTGTGTCCTTCTTGGGAATCATCTTCGGGTAGACATCAACGGTCTGGACAACCAAACATGATGGTGTAAAAATAAAAAAATAAAAAGCAATCAAAACAAACAAGAAAATGTAAAAAAAAAACAATCACAACAAAATGAGCATATCAAAGAAAAATCTGATTATTGAAAGCAAGCTAATGAATGAGAGAGAGAGATAGAACTAGGGTTTCGGGTTTTTACAAACAAGGAAACAGAGGAGTTCATTTAATATATAGAAAATCAAACATGATAGTGTATAATAAAAAAAGAAGAAGAAAAACAATCAATAAGCATATAAATGAAAAATCAGATTTTTGAAATTATAACAGAGCAGCATAATAAACAATGAATCAAAACAAACATTAACGACTGAAGCAGTAGAAGATGTACATTTGCTAAGGAGTAAAGAGAGTGAGAGAGAGAAGAGAGAGATATAGAACTAGGGTTTCGGTTTATACAAACAAGGAAACAGAGGAGTTCATTTAATATACAGAAAATCAAAATTGCTTTATGGTAAATCTGAACCGTTCATTTAGAAGAAACTTCTGGAATAGTAGAAATCAGCCGTTAAAGTGAGGAAATCAATCCAAACTTTCCCTATCGTACATAAGCTTTTAGATCCAAACCGTTGAATACAGCCGTTACTTTTTCAATATAAAATATCCAGACCGTTGAATGCTTGGGCCCTTTTTAGCTTGGGCCCTTTTTAGCTGATACTCCGTGCATTTTAGATGGAGAGTCATTAGATATAAACCTAATACATCTCAACCAATGATGCCCAAAATTCACCCTTTTTATTTGACTAAGTCAAACATTGGCGACGACGTGGCACAGCAACAAAATTCAGTGTACATTTTGAAATTAGGTGTGTTTGAAATAATTGTTTCAAATTTGAAAAAAAAAAAATTATTAGAAATTTAAAATAATACTCAAGATACATGATAGAAATAATTTTCAAGTTTTTTTTTTTTTTTTATTGGCACCAGGTTCTAAAATATCCCTTAAAGACTCGTACAAGTAGTATTTTTTTTTTTTTCAATTGTAAATTGTAATGGATGCTACCAAATTCAGTGGACATTCTGAAATTATTAGACACATTAATATTATGCTATATTTTATTCCTAATTTCTCCGAATTTTTAAATTTCTAATTGAATAATTTATTTTTCGTCTTGCATTATGCTAAAATCATTTTTGTAATTTGAGTTAGGTTTTGACTATTTTGAAAAACTTTCGTGCTAGGAACAATTTCCAAAAACAATTTTTAAAGAATGAGAACATAAAATTGAAAATAGTTTTTTGAGTTTAAAAATATGCTTGGTAGGAAATATTTTCAAAATAGTTTTTATAGAACAAAAAATCAAAAAACTATTTGGTTATCAAATAATGATCTTTTGAACTTAAGAAAAAATATGTATATAATAAAATATTGATTTTGCCTTGTATGCTATATATATATATATATATATATATATATATATATATATATATATCTCATCAAGGAAAGATTTATTCAACAAACAAAGCTAAATAAAGAAAATAAAAACAAAAACTAAATACAATCAAATTATACTAATAATCATAATCTTGAATATGATGAATGTTTATACTTAGAATAATGCTCAATTATTAACAATAATCTTATTTTTATTCTTATCAAAAGTTTAATAATTAAAGATGTAATTAGGGTTAAATTTAGTGGAAAAAGATCAAATCAACCACTAATTAAAGGCTTGTAACAATCATCCGAATTCAATATGGGACAAATCTTTCCTTGTAACAATCATCCACTAAATTATAAATGATAGATTCCAAATATTGTCAATTTTGTTATAATTATATTAATAATGCCTTTCTTTATGCAAAATACTTTTTTTTAAAATTAAAAAAAAAAATTTAAGCAGATTGTATTAATAAAAAAGGATTACAAGAAAGGCCTTTGGCCCAAATAAAGACTTGCTATTGATAACTTCCACACAATAGCAATGTGATCAAAATGGTGTATACGTTTAATTAATTTTATATTCATTCATATTATAAGCAAATAAGTAAAAACAGTAAAAATATTAATGGTGAGGTTCACAAATTGTGTTCTTAACCAAAGATAAGCTACCTAATTACACTAATGAAATTGATTAAACATGGACACTCTTGTAGTTGTACTCTTGTAGTCTTGTGCATTGAGTACAATCACTTGACAATTTCTATTTCCAGTTTGGTCTGATCAATTTGTTATCTTTACATATAGAAATAGGTGGATTGAAAAATTAAAGGGACAAAAAATAATATTGAATTATTAAATTAAAAACGAATATGATATTAATTTTCATGCAAATATTGTTTTATATTTAAATTTTAATTTTTTACTATTATTATTTTTTTCAATTAATTTGAAACACACAAATGGAATTTCATTTCAAATTCAATCTCAAATTTTTATTTTTTTTTTCAATTCCAAATCTCAAAAGAATTTGGTCAAACAAAGCCCGCTGATTGCATAATGTTGGAAAGTTCGATCATATCAATATTGACATGTTTAGCAAATCATAATCGCTATGAAAAGAGTTAAAATAAGAGTTATAATTAATTGTCGATTTTTGTAGCGCAACTCTATCTGAATACATGAATTTATAAAGTGAATACTTACCATATTAAACATCATTTGGAGAAATTCTGAGTGTTATTAATAGAATTAATAAGAAAAATAAACTCATGTTATGCTATGATTAACTAAATGTTACTTTTTTGGAAGAAAAAAAAAAAAAAAAAAAAAAAAAAACTAAATGTTACTTTGTTGATGGAAATAATTACTTATTATTGCGGTTGGCTTGAGTTAAAGTCTTCGAGTACGGTAGACATCGGATTAAATACGGAATTTGATTCCGATACTAATCCGATATTCAGGATTCCAAATTCGATGTGAGGGCAATTTTAAGCTATTAGGTAAGAAATATTTCTTACCTAATAGCTTAAAATTTTTCACATAATTGACATATTCAGGTTTAAAATATTTCTAGAGTAGTTAACACTAAAATGGTCATAACCTCTTCTACAGTTGGAATTTTTGAGTGAAATTAGTACCATTAGAAAGCTGACTCAAAATTCTTGAATTTAGACTCAAATTTGACCTAATTTGGTTAAGAAATAAAGGAGATATGACTATTTGAAGAACATGTCAAGACTACAGGTGATTAAAAGTTTAAGTCGGCTGAAATTGAAGGATCATCCGACTGACTGTGAGGGTTAGCTGGCCAAAACGATTTCCTAGCGTAGCAAACTCTCTGTTTTGGCTATCAGTCAACTGGCGGACCTTGCCGGATGATAGAAACTAGGAGTGACAAAAATTATCTTTTTTGAGCGTTCAAGGCATTGGACACCCCCATAACATCAATGATGACCTCAATTTGCTCTCAAACTTATTCCAATTGATCCAAAAAAACGTACATGAACAAAGGATGCATCATACATATACATTGATAAATGTGAAATGACATAAAAACTTTTGGACTACTAATTCATTAATAAACATTTCATCCGTTTCATAGAGTTGCAAAATAGTATCTTGTGATACCCTTCGATTTTAAAATACGAGTTGATGAAGTCAACGTACAAAACTAAAGGATATTCTTTCTTTCTATTTTTTTTTGGCAAAAGAAAGCCAAACAGCATCTACAAGCACAGAAACAGAGAAAACCACAAACACAACCTAGCACAAGCACAAACAAACCCAGCAAAAGCACAAAAGAGAGACCCCACAAAAAACAGATCAGTGAACATCACCAACCAAAAAAGCCAGCTGCGTAGTAAAAGACTGCTATGGAGATGATTTCGAGGTAACGGAATCGCCAGTCTGCACACCAAGTGGAATGGTACCCGCAGTGTGATACCCCCTAATTTCCTAACACGGGTTGATCAAGTTTGCGCACAAAATTATGAAAATATCAAAACAATTAGAGTATTTAAATAAGCACAGATTACAAAATGAAATAAAGAATAAAATAAAACGCTGAAGAAATCTAATTAATAGTAAATCCATTAATAACTTCCAAATGGTTACAATTCGGGAATTCCGTAACTTAAGGACCCCTTAACCAAAAGTTACTATTTAGAATTCCAACCAAATAAATACTAATATCAACTGAAACGATAATAATATCCTACTTTTAAATAAACAGATGGAATAGATAAGTCCTCCAGCTGCGGATCCTTAACCTTGAGACTTGACCTTCTAACAACCTGAAAAATAAATCGCGAGTTAAACCATACGAGCAAGTTCTCTCTACCAAGTCTCTGAAAACCAATAAACAGATCATCTTTACCAAAACCATCCCTAATAAAACTTTAACTTTAATATACGATGCTACAAATATAAATACTTATATATATAGTACAATAATCCTATCTATTAATAGGGCATTAAATTGTCAAAACAATTACCAATGATTAATTATCAGTCATACCTAGACCAAGCCCCCCCTTATAATTTTCTCATAAAGTAAACTCCACTCACCTTAACTCCATCCTAAACAGTAATTTAGTCATTTAAAAACTAACTTACAATTTAAGGAAACATCCAATAAATCCAAAACCCAATAATACTTTTGATCATTTAAATTACATATTCAAAATTTAAGTTTTGATAAATCATCCATGTCTCTACCACTATTATTTTATTGACATATATAAAATAATACACTAACTTGTATATACTAAATTATTCTAATCATAATCCAACCTATACATACCATAACCTTAGATGGCATTTTAATCATCTAAACATATAGCAATTTAAATATGCACCGGCAAATAAACCATGCCATTTATAAATATATTTATTTATATACTAACAATTCAACCATGCTTCTTTAAGTATATTTACTTATACAATTAATTAGCAATTCAACCATGCTTCCCATATCTAAAATTTATTCATAACCAATAAGGCAGTATATCAAAGCCTTTGGCAACCTATCCATGCCTACAATTCAACCATGTACTAACTTTAAACTTAACTCTAAATTTAATTATACATAAACTTCACATGCATATTATAAGCATGTCCTAAATTTAAGAACCAAGTATCTATTACGATTTTAAATCAACCATACCATCCACAAATCAAGTCATACCAAATAAGATTTATATTATTTAATAATCCTAAATGATATATATATACACATATATTTTATAATATATATGTGTGTATAATACATTCCATACTAATCGTTAACTATTTAAAATCATATCTACATATATATACACGTGTACACCTCATTTCATGGCAAAAATATTTAATTAATTGTATTTATACCAATTAATTGCTACTGAGTATCTTAGTAACACTTTGAGGCTCTCAGAACACCAAGAACACACCCTATAATGATTAATTTCAACCCTAACAAGCTTAAGATAAATACTGGAAATTCACCGGACTCCCAAGCAACTTCCCAGGACCTCACATGCATCCCCACGCGCCGCCACATGCCCCTAGACTACTCACACGCGCCCCCACGCGCTTCCCCTTATTGTCAGGCGCGTCCACATGCCTGCACGTGCCATCACGCGCCTGATCCACTCTCGGCGCGTGTTGGCAGCTTCTAAGTGGTTGTTGTTGGGTGCATTGGTACACCGCGCTACATAGGATAATCTCTTCTTTGACCAGACACAATGAATGGTCCAGATGCTTAAGCGCACCACTCCACTATGCGCCGCGAAGCACAGGATTATTCTAACCACCCATCCACTTAATCCATGGCCCAGATCAACAGGTGCACCTTTTTCTAACATACGCGACCACACTGGATAAAAATCCTATTGATGCGCAAGCAACTGCCGCCTCCAGTGTGTAATATGTTCATCAATTTAACATATTTTTATATATAACCGTATATATAAATAATTTCTAAAATAACATTAAAAATAAAAATTAATTTCAAAAAATTTTCAGAAAAAACTCAGAAAATTTCAAAAGCTTTATTTATTATTTTAGGCATAAATGAACATATATAATTAAATTAAGATCCATTAAATTTTAATAAATCATGCTACACGAGGGTAAAGCAAACTATAAAAATTGCAAAATAAAATTTGATTAACCTAACCTCGCATATGAGATATAAATTATCTGAACAATTCATACATATATTCACATGTTTAAATCTAAAATTTTGTAAAGAATAAACATGCTCTTCTAATCCAATTAATAATTTATTTTTAATTAACAAAATAAAAATATAATTTTGATACTCAAGGTGATAGGTTTATGAATTTTAAGAAGAGAAGTAGAGAAGAACTCGCTTGTCTCTTCTAAATCCGGCCTCCTCTTTCTCTGATCCAGTTTCCTCTCTGTTATCCCTTTTTTCCTCTCTCTCTGACTCCCTTATTTTTCTAACGTGAAAAAAACTCCTAACCCTAAAGTCTTATGTGTCTATTTATACACATCAAAACTAAATCATTTTCCCATTATGATTACCATATAAAATAAATAATATTTATCTTCTAAATAATATATACACACATATATTTTAATATAAATATGTATATTACCTTCCATATATAATCATTAGTTAAATAAATTATATATTCCTATATATCAATATATATACATATATTGACATATATACCACTCCACATGATTATTAATTAATTAAATTTATATACATATAATTATATATATATATAAATTTGCAAAGATAATGATTAAATATCTTCACAATCATAGGCCTTTAATAACTAATCCAACAAGGCTTCCTTCAAGCCCAATACCACATCCGTTGGTCCAACTTCCCTTAAACCCAATCCAAATAATTTAAATACATAAAATAATTAAATAAATAATACACACAAGCTTAAACGCACACAAATCAAATAAACAATTCACTCATTAGCATTTCGCAAATCAAACATCATACAAATTTAACAAATAAAATTACAAAAATAATTCAATTAAAACAAGACAGTATATCTACACACTTAATTAAATAAAACAAACCACAATTTATCTACGCACTTAATTAAATAAAACGAATCATTAAAAATAAATAAAAATAATAACACTTAAATTAAACAAATCAAAAATAATAATAATAGTAATTACTTTCAATATAATAAATCCTTTAAAATATTGGAGTATTACATGCAGCATAAAGGAAAACTGATTCGTTACTAAACCATCCTTCATGGAAACCATCGAAACCTTAAGTTTCTTCCCAGCAAGCACAGAGGAGCCCAGCACCATAGGAAGATTATTGCGACGTTTACGACCGGGTCGGGCAGGAATGGACTCCTGGCTGTGAGAGGAATCCGATGAAGCTAAGGAACAACGTTGGTGAGACACCGACCTCCCTTTACCTTTGCGGCTACTTTTAGAGAGTTAGTCCCAGCGGGATAAAGGCAACACCCTTCCGGGCTCATGAAAAACTAACGTCACACATTGAACAGGCTCTTCCACATGGATAGAAACAGCAAAACTCTGAGTTGGGGAGCTAGAAACAGTATCATTATGCGACCCATACAGACCCCCACCAGCCGGAACGCCGTCAGCAGAGGTACCCAACTCACAACCCACTTGGACCCCCAACAGCGAACCCGGAACTGGAGACAGGAAACATGCACCTTGAACATCACCAGCCCTATCCACAACCGCCACCCCCACATTGGAATGAACTCCATCATTTTGAACAGTAGCAGAGAGAACTGGGCCGCGAGACACAGGCATATTTAGGTCTCCCACAGCCACATCAGAATCATCCCCCTCCACATAAAGCCAATGCTTACTAGAACTAACAGGCAATGAAATAGCACGATCACCACCGAAATTCCACAGATCCTTCCCTAAGTACCCCTCTACCCCTAACCATGGACCATACTCCATCAAAGCCACCTGGGGCCGAGAGGTGCCAATCGAATAATTCTGCCACAGGTGTCCCACAAGACCACAAGCATAACATAGGGATGGGAGTTTTTCATAGCGAACTGAAATCCAAAACTCCGTATTCGTGGGACCCAACAACCGTACACTCCGACGGAGCGGTTTAGAAATATCCAACTCCACTTTAAGACAAAGAACGCGACTAGCAACCAACAACGTCTCCTTATGCCCCATCACCCCTTTGTCCCACAACTCGACCTTCAAACAGCGGCTAATAGAGTCAGCGATGCGCCGCCCCACCATTTCAAAGAGTTAATTAGCAGGGACATCACAAAGCTGAATCCAAAAGGGAAAAAGCTGAAAAGCAATGTCAGAAAGGAGAAGACCATCCTCCCACTCTTTAAGAACCAACAAATGGCCATCAAATAACCAGGGGCAACCATTCAAGATCCGGAGATAAACCGAACTATCCAGAATGACAAGCTAAAACAAATTCTTGGCAATTTTATAAACAATCATACGGTAAGACAAAGCATCAGATTGACATTCCTTTGGCCACAACTTCTGAAACAGGTGCCCAAACGTATACTTAGCACCAGCAAGCGTAATAGTTTTTGTTGCCCAGACTTTGCCAAACAGGCTATTACAACACAGCGAGACCCCTTGAGCGGCATCCTCAACTGAGATCTGGACAGGCATATGCTCGACACTTGTAAGATTCAACCCATTCATTTGAGCAATCAAAGAGGTAGCCATCAGGGCAAGATAAACATAGGATAAAACAATAACACAGAATGACACCCAAAAGTGACGCTGACACATGAAGTAAAAGACCATGAACCCTAAAAAGAAATAGGGATAACCCAACATATATAACCCGTATATAGGAAATCCTAGAAGGCTAAAGAAGGTAGTCAACCCGTGGACGGCAAGAAACATATCCCAGCCATAAAGATAAATGATAATGCAAAGAAGTACACTGACACACAAACGCGTAGAAACAGAAACCACACTATGAAACCGACCTGGACAGAAACCCACGTGAACCCTTGGACAAAGGAAATAACGGATGGAAGAAAAAAAAGAACACGTGGCAAGAGATGAAACCAAAAGCACAAAGGCAACGTGGAGACAACCAACCTACCGGACAAGCCAGTCTCAAACCCACATGATGGCGCCCCACTTGAAAATGACCGTCAAGGGTCGACCCAACCAGACAAGACCCACCCGGTCCCGAGGCAAACCAACCGGAGACACCACCCAGAACGGAACCAAGCACGCCGATGACAAATGCCGACAAGAAAACAATAGCCAACAGAAGATGAACGAAATAGCAGCCAGCGCCGCCTAACATCGAACCACTCATAAAAGATAAATCGAAGCAACAAGAACCCAAGAAAAAGCCACCATGACCACAAGAAGAAAACCTCACAAGCAAAACGAAACCGAAAACGTGAGAAACCAGGAACAAGCATCACTAACCCACAGCAGATCAAGACCAACAGCACAAAAACATAAAAGATCGAACTCTAATCAGACAGAGAACTTAGCAAAACTGAGAACTCTCGTAAGAGAGAGAACCGAAGGCAATATTGTTCATATACCTTGAATAGGTAGTTAAAAAGAAGAAGAATTTTGAAACCCGGACACTTGATATTATTCATTGCAACAAAAAATTTGATGCTACTACCAATGTTATAAACAAACCAATTGATAGCGGGTCCCTTGACATTTCGGTGTTCTCTCCTAATTCTTATTCGGCTGATACGTGTCCTTTTTTCCCTTTCATTGCTTGCCACGTGTATCCATGAGAGCCATCATCATGTGCCCTTGACATCTGACGTTCTAAGCTAAGCATCCAGTCATTTTATTGTTACTAAACCCACTCAGATACCGCCACATGGCATTGAATAAAATTGTAATCCAAACACTTATTAATAAAAGAGAGATACTGATGCTACGTTTGGTGTGCATGAATGGAATGGAATGAAATTTGGAATGGAATGAAATGAAATTTGGAATGGAATGAGAATGAAAATGGAATAGAATGAGTATTACCATTCTAATGTTTGGTGTGACACGGTGAATCGTTATGAAATGGAATAATTATTACCATTTTATTGTTTGGTTGAGTATCATTAAATCTGGAAGGGAATGCCTTTTCTAAAAAATGCCCTTTTCATTGGAGGAAAGAAAAATTAAAAAATTATAACTAAATCAACTCACCATGATTAAATATTTAATCTAAGAAATTGATGTAAAGGCTAAAAATTTATATATATATATATATATATATATATATATAATGATATATCAATCTTAATAATATATAAAAAATCGTGTACTATAAGATCAACTCAAATAAAGTTAAGGAAATAAATAAATCATCAACCCAACAAAAAAACATGGTAATATTTCTAAGTACTTGTGTAATTTTTTTAAAATTTTTTTTATTGTAGATTTCTTGAAAATTCTAGTTTTAATAAAATTCTAATCAAGCAAGGTTCTCCAATCATCCAACGATGAACTTGACTAAGGGTCCAAAAGTCATATTAGTCCACTTTTGGTTCCAGATGATTACACAAATGTTTCAACACAAATATACAAAAATAAATAAAAAAGAAAAATAAAAAAGTGATATACTCAGAAGATAAAAGAGATTTAATACCTACTTATCAAAAATAAATAAACAAAGAAATTAATACTTGTAATTTGGTTGAAAGTCCTGCAACTTTTTTGTTAATGGCAGCTCTGGGTATATTCAGAAGAGAGGGAAGATGAAAGACATTTACCACATCTAATAAAGAAGCCGATAAACATGAAAAATGGAATGTGAAAGATTTTTGGTGAATGCGAAATATTTTTGCCTTATTGGAATGTGATTAATGGCTTATTGGGAATATTACAAAAATATTTTATCTTACTATGGAATGGAATGGTTATTCCATAGGTTTACTAATGGAATGGATTTTCATTCCCTTGAATGGATTTTCATTCCATTCCATTCCTGCACACCCAACAACTGAATGGTTGGAATGAGCATTTCATTCCATTCCATTCTTATACTCCAAACGTAGCATTAGGTCCTCACTAATGAGGATCCAAGTATCAGTGATGTGGGCCATTGTATTTCATTGAAGAGTGAAAATTTATTACTAACATCTTATTTAAAAATTATAGGAAATATTACTTTACTTAAAATAAGGAGCTATGTTCTAGTAAATTTAATTACATTATAACAATCAGTCACTTCCTAACTACCACTTATCCAAATTCTCAACGACACGTCTTGGAACACAAATTGTGCATTGAAAGCTATAATCCAGTGCTTTCTCATGTTTCGGACTCATAAATCTGATATAATTTGAACGGTCATGGTTGTCCCTTTAGTAAGGCCCCACCTCAAGATCAGTCATCAAATGCTATGGTTATAGTCCAAATATCCTGTGTGTTGACAGTTTAGAAAGTAGAAAAGAGAGAAAATCCTCTTTATGTTCCTCGATCTCACCCTCTTTCAAATTTTGAGAAATCAAAATAAAGCTCTAAAGCTCTAAAGCTCTAAAGCTCTAAAGCTCTTTTCTAATATATATGTGTGTGTGTGTGTATACACTACTAGTATACAAGTGTAACTTATCTCTTAACATTTATTATTATTTTTGTTGGAAATGGGGGCATTAAAAACATAAACTTTTGATGAGATTTGAAATAGATTCTGCTAATAATTTTTTACGGATCTCTAGACAAGCGCGTTTCTCTCCGCAAGGAGATGAACATGGTATATTTACTTTCTGAAATCCATTTCCGGATGAATGAGAAATTAGCTCCAAAGTGTAGTGTTTTGATAAGCCTAAATGGGTATGCAAAATGTGGGAAGTGTTTGTCCCACATGGAAAAAATGTTGAAACAAATTGAAATTTAAATAAGCTGAGTTTTGGATTTGGGCTTGGGCTTGGGCCTAATTGTAAAGTCCAGATTATTCTTTTTTGGAATTTTGGATTGGGCCTAATTTTGGGTTGGGCTTATTTAAATGGGTTTCACAAATGAGTGGGGTTTTTGGGTGGTTGGTTTTTTGAATTAAAAAAACTACTTTTTAGTTTTTCTAAAAGGTTACACCTTTTAAATTAAAAAATCACTTTTAGTTTTTTCCAAAGGGTTACACCTTTTTCCGAACCATCATAACCCATAGTTGCACCCATTCGAAAAGGCACATTGCAACCTATTGAAATGGATGTGTCTAGTGGTGAATAGACACCATGTGAACCATTGCAACCTATTGCAATGGTTGTGTCCAATGATGAAAAGACGCACCCCATTCGAAAAGGCATTTCTGTTTCTATAAATACCCCCCTTTGGATAATTTGCAATTAATTCATTTTTTTCATTGTGGGGGCGAATCTGTCTTAAGATTGTTGGTAAAATATATGCTTAATGTGACTTTTAAGATATAACAACCTTTATACTAATATGTCATGAGATAAACCCAACCCAAATGGGTTCAAACCTTAGGTTAAGTGGTTCGAGCCACTTCGATCCTAATCCAATTTCATCGAGCTATATTAAGGTTGGTCCGAACCATTTGGTTCAGATTACACCCAATTCAGCATTTATATAGTATATAGATGCATTTTTGAGTCAGAGAGAGTATTACACGGAGGAGGTTCGCCGTATCCACGAGTTTGTAGTGCTGCTACTAGTGGATGTAGACCGTTGTATCCTGGGAGATAGACGCCACTGAGTCCGTTAGCACCATAGCGGGGTGAATCTGTCTTAAGGACATAGTATCCAATACTAGCCTCGGTCCAGGTTCATTCCTTGTATATTATTATTATTTTATTGCTTTATTTTGTATATTTAATTAAATATAGAGTTGCATATTTAATTAATGATTTATTAGCATATTGTTAATTATCTCATGACATATTAGTATAAAGGTTGTTATATCTTAAAAGTCACATTAAGCATATATTTTACCAACAATCTTAAGACAGATTCCTTCCTTGTGTAGATTTTATTATATGTTTCTATTTAAGATATAAACAAGTAGATATTATACTAATAGTTGAGATATGATAAAATAATGTTATATACATTATTATATGATAATATGTTAAATATTAATGCATTCAATATTATGTGAAATTGAAGCATGTTATATAAGTGGATTATTGAATTATTCAATTTTGATTGAATTATTTACTTTTGTAATATGATATTATGAAGTATATGACATTACCTTAAACATGTATCAACTAGAGGTGAAAAAAGATACTTCGTTACTTTTATCATTGGTTGCACAAGATACCGTTATGTGTATTTGCCACGAAGCAAAGATGAAACCTTAGAAATGTGACACCATATGAATTATAAAAAATTCGAAAACCTTCTTATAAATTCTTAAAAATGTGGGGGCGTCTAACTAAGGTTGTACTTTCTCCTAAGAAAATTAAAGTGAGACCTATAATGTGGCAACCTTGTGGGTGGGTGTGCCGTGGGCGGGTGCAAGAGGCACTGACATGTTATCACATTGAGCAAGTTACAGGTGCACAGTCCCACACCACCTACGTAAGGGAAAGGTAAAGTGATTTTATGTAGTGGTGTTATTTCCAATTGGTACGAGGCCTTTTGAGATAAAATCTAATAATAAAATCGTGCGGGCTTGATCCCAAAGTGGACAATATCATACTATGTGATGGAGTGGATCGTTACATAAAACCTTTGATAGGTTATAACATCAGTGCATATCATTTTCTTGTAGGCTAGAACGTCTACATCTTTTGGTCCTAATTTTCTAGTATGTTTATTGGAGAATGAGCCACAAATCTTTTTTTCTTAAATTAATTATGTGATATAATTAATCATGTGATATAATATGAAACTATATTGTTATGCAAATTCAATATTATTTTTACAAAAGTTTATTATTTGAAATTATAATATTGAGATATGTGGTTGAATTACTTAGTGTACGTAGTAATTTAATTTTACAATATAGCTTATTTAATGTGTGATATTATTAATTTTGTATGAGTTCATGACTGGTTTGTGTATTTAATACAATAGACAAAAATTGATTAGTCTAAGTATGTCAATTCTTCCAATAGTCAAGGGAGAAAGATCTATACTAGTGTCTAAGACACGTATAGCTGTGAATGGGCTAAATAAGAAAAGATTTTTCGATAACTCTAAAGAGTTTAATGTTATGGATACACTAAGCTAGTACACTGAGACAAGCTAAATCAAACTAGTTAACTCTAATGTACAATTTAGCTAAAAGCTAAAATGTTACTGAGTTGCAAACAAGGTAGCTTAGCTATAAGCTAAAATGATTAATGAGGTGCACAGAACCTAAGAGGAAGATGGAAAATCTGTTAGTTGGTTCTAGCTCTCAACTTGATAGTAAAAAACACGAGAGTGATGAGTAGCTATTTTAGCCATAAGCTATTTGAGCTATTCATCATATCTGCTCATGTAGGAGGGAATAATACTACTTATAAAGTAGTAGTTTTTGAAGAATATTCTTTAAAACAAATTACTCTACTACCAAGGTAGACTACTTAGATAAGTGTGTACTAAAACTATGAACTACTAGAATTGATAGCTAAACAAACTTAACTTCAAGCTAGCGGTAATAGCTAAAAAGTGGGTGCTCATCATAACCTAGTAGTGAAATATGAGAAGAGTGTACTTAATCTAAGCTAGTAATGATAGTTATGAACTCACTTTTGACTAGTAATGATAGCTAAGAAGTGAGTGCTCACTCTGTGGTGATTGTATCCAAAGCTTAAATAATAAGATAATTATTTGCTTAAATGATTGAGTTATGTGATGTGTGACACATGAAAGGTTATAACATGTTAATATGACTGACTTAACATGAACCTAAACATGAATAACTCAATTTACAAATATAAAAGAAGTAAAAGCAAATATTAATTAGAACCCATTGTAATTAATATCTTTAACATTAATTCACGGTAATGTCGGTGAATTATTATAAGAATATGCTAAAGCTAAAGTGAGTACATATGCACTAGAGACTATTATATATGCTTGTTGAGAAGCGAATATGGAACCTTGAAAAGGTAGATGAGGTGAAGTATTTAATATATGGTACTTTCATAGTTGAAAAATCATAATAAATACATTAGAGATAAAACTTCAGGATTATCTCAAAGTTGTGGGGGGATATTGTCCATAGATAAAATTTGTTATGAGTTACCTCACCAAATAAGAAATACTTATAAATGTAGGGTTCTTAATCCTAAGAAATTTTGGATAGAACCAAAAATCATTTATAGTATTATAACAATAGTGCATGTTGTTTCCTATGAGGAAAATATTATGGAACAACTAGAAAAGTTCTTTTTCCAGCGGAAGAGCCGAGTTATATGTTCTAGTTGAAGAGTAAAGTGTGCAAGCTTATAAGTCATTGAGTGGATTAAAGCTAGTACCAAGACAATGACATAAATGTGATGTATAAGTCATTGTATGCCTTAAAAAAAAAATTAATGATATACTAATTAGTATATTTGATATGAAAGATTTAACATCTAATAACATAGTATATTCTCAGTAGAGTGAGATTGAGATAATACTAGTTATGATAACAAAAGCCTAGCTAACTTTTGTAAATGTAAATCTCAAATATAAATACTAGCCAAAGTATATCATTGGTTGAGATTGCAAGGCATCTTAATAATTGTGTTTAATTGCACATTTTCAATCCAGGATCGGATCACTAAAAAACAATAAATTGGGTAGTTGAGATACACCCTAAATCCAATATTGCATAGATCGAGGTATCTAACTAAATTGGAGGTGTAACAGTGATACAATCTGGATATGGGATATTAAAGACTTCAAATCCAATAGTGGATATGTCTTTTATATTAAAGATGTAGTTCTATGTTGTTAATATAACTCAAAGTTAGAAACTTTGAATAAATCAAATAGGGAAGTCAATAGATTTCACCTAGAGGACAATTCAAAGTAAGTCTACACCTGTGCCACTAAAGAAAATGATATTGCTAACAATAAGCAAGTTTAGGGCACAAAGTATACAGTTGCTCTCACCTGGAGAAATCTCTGCAGAGTGTAATATTTCTAAACGCAACCTTGTGGCCACATATAAAATTGAAGGTTGTATTAGAGAGCAATTGTACAATTCATCGAGGGGAATGGGGTTTAAAGCCGAAAGCTAACGAGTTACCTTAATGGAAACCCAACCTAGTTGACTGGAGATCCCAAGATCTAGGTTCAAAGGGACAACAGAAATTCTGAGTAACTCACCAGAAGCACTAGGAAGATATAAATCTTCTACCCATTTCTATGATGAGACAGTGCTACCTACAGCGATGATCAGGATAAGCTACGCTTTTAATGACTCTTATACCTTGAAAATTCAAGTGGGGTTTGGTAGGATACTCTTAATAAGAAGTCACCTATGTGAGTGTGAAGTGGGGCCGCTTCTATGAGAACTATAAAGGCTAAGTTTTCTAGAGTACTCATTGAATACCAGGACTTGTTCAGGGCCAAAATGAACACAACAATGAGAACCAACTTTGTGAGGAAAGCTACTGTGTGTTTGTTATTGTCTTGGTTTACACAAACGGCTGAACAGTTCAAGACATCGCGTTCACTGGTTAGCCAGTAAATCCGATAGCAATACACTAGGGAAGGTTCAAAGCCAAAAGCCACCTATCCTGATGCAGTAACTTTTCGATTATACTCTCTCTAGTGTCTGCATGATCATCTTTTGCATTTTACGCAAATTTCCATTCATGTGGGGGATTGTTGGAAATGGGGGCATTAAAAACATAAACTTTTGATGAGATTTGAAATAGATTCTGCTAATAATTTTTTACGGATCTCTAGACAAGCGCGTTTCTCTCCGCAAGGAGATGAACATGGTATATTTACTTTCTGAAATCCATTTCCGGATGAATGAGAAATTAGCTCCAAAGTGTAGTGTTTTGATAAGCCTAAATGGGTATGCAAAATGTGGGAAGTGTTTGTCCCACATGGAAAAAATGTTGAAACAAATTGAAATTTAAATAAGCTGAGTTTTGGATTTGGGCTTGGGCTTGGGCCTAATTGTAAAGTCCAGATTATTCTTTTTTGGAATTTTGGATTGGGCCTAATTTTGGGTTGGGCTTATTTAAATGGGTTTCACAAATGAGTGGGGTTTTTGGGTGGTTGGTTTTTTGAATTAAAAAAACTACTTTTTAGTTTTTCTAAAAGGTTACACCTTTTAAATTAAAAAATCACTTTTAGTTTTTTCCAAAGGGTTACACCTTTTTCCGAACCATCATAACCCATAGTTGCACCCATTCGAAAAGGCACATTGCAACCTATTGAAATGGATGTGTCTAGTGGTGAATAGACACCATGTGAACCATTGCAACCTATTGCAATGGTTGTGTCCAATGATGAAAAGACGCACCCCATTCGAAAAGGCATTTCTGTTTCTATAAATACCCCCCTTTAGATCATTTGTAATTCATTCATTTTCATTTTCTTCTATCTCCCTCTCTAGACTAGAACCCAACCCAAATGGGTTCAAACCTTAGGTTAAGTGGTTCGAGCCACTTCGATCCTAATCCAATTTCATCGAGCTATATTAAGGTTGGTCCGAACCATTTGGTTCAGATTACACCCAATTCAGCATTTATATAGTATATAGATGCATTTTTGAGTCAGAGAGAGTATTACACGGAGGAGGTTCGCCGTATCCACGAGTTTGTAGTGCTGCTACTAGTGGATGTAGACCGTTGTATCCTGGGAGATAGACGCCACTGAGTTCGTTAGCACCATAGCGGGGTGAATCTGTCTTAAGGACATAGTATCCAATACTAGCCTCGGTCCAGGTTCATTCCTTGTATATTATTATTATTTTATTGCTTTATTTTGTATATTTAATTAAATATAGAGTTGCATATTTAATTAATGATTTATTAGCATATTGTTAATTATCTCATGACATATTAGTATAAAGGTTGTTATATCTTAAAAGTCACATTAAGCATATATTTTACCAACAATTTTTTTCTCACATAAAAAAATAGGGTCAAAGCACATAATGATTCATTATTAATACTACTATGTTTTAATGATTCAATAAAATCCATACCTATAACTATATACTATTTTCCTATTTCTTAATATTTTTTTATTCATTTATTTATTTTTTATTTTTATATACACATTTATTTATTTTAAGAGTTACAACTCTTCATTTTTTCATCTCTATTTATTTATTTTTATATATACTTTTATTATTATTGAAGATCGTTACAACTATTATTGAAGATCGTTACAACTCTTGAGTTATAGCTTTTATTTAATTCTCATAAATTTTCCAATAGTTACACAAAAATGCATTCCACCGAGCTTAAGAATGAACAAAGGACCAGATCTATATTTATGTAGTACAATTTTGAGTACATATTTATGTACTATATTTATGTATAGTAAAAAGTTGAGTTTTAGTGAAAAAACATGAAGTAAAAAGTTGTATTATCTCAATTTATATGTTCCCCCGACATGATTAGGCGTTTGAATGCTACTAATTTGGCTCTGTATTACTATCATATACTCTGTTGTTTGTAAATCCTTCTTTTTAATTGTATTTTGGTATTATTAATTGTGAATCTAATACATTTATAGTTACGAATTTAATATATATTTTTATAGTTAAAAATATTTTTAATAGTAAAATTTATTCCTAAATAGATTTACCAGTACATTTTAGATATTTATGAAACTTGGCATTTGTAACAAAAAAATAATAATATTATTACTATATTTTTTATGCAATATTTACATATCATATATTTTTACCTAAGTGCGTGTTTTTTCCTAGTGTGTGTGTATATATATGTATATGTATATACACACATATAAAAAAAAAAAAAAAAAAAAATATGTTTGAACGGGTTAATCAATCAAAACTCAATAAGAGTTTGTACATGTGAGTGGGTGTGGATCAACAATAAAGACACCTTTAATTTAGTAAAAAGTTTAATTTAGTGAAAAGTGAAAAGTTAATCGGTTTGTAATTTTCAAATTTAAATTATAAAAAAAAAAAAAATTACGTTGTCGATTCAATTGATAGATTGTATAGCATGTTTATACAATCCACATTGTAAAACATGTTATACTAATATAGTATGTAATAAGATTAGGCTTATATGTAATAAGATTCAGCAGATTTTTAGCAAAATAATCTATTATTTGAATATTAAAAAAAATATTTAATGATCCAAGTAGTAAATATCAATTATTGAAAATTGATCAGCAACAAATAATCAATTATTTTCGAATTAATTAAAATTAGGCTTATATTTTGTACAGATAAATTGAGGCTTATATTTTGTACAGATAAATTGATACTACTACCATGTTAAAAAAATAATAAAAAAAAAAAAAAAAAAATTGATACTACTACCAATGTTATAATTTATAAACAAACCAACTGATAGCGGTCCCTTGACATTTCGGTGTTCTCTCCTAATTCTTATTCTACTGACACATGTCCCCCTTTCCCTTTCATTGCTTGCCACGTGTATCCATGAGAACCATCGTCATGTGCCATTGACATCTGACTTTCTAAGCTAAACATCCAGTCATTTTGTTGTTAGTAAACCCACTCAGATACCACCACGTGGCATTGAATAAAATTGTAATCCAAACACTTCATTAATAAAATTAATATCATATTCGTTTTTAATTTAATAATTCAATATTATTTTTTGTCCCTTTAATTTTTCAATCCACCTATTTCTATATGTAAAGATAACAAATTGATCAGACCAAACTAGAAATAGATATTGGCAAGTGATTATACTCGATGCACAAGAGTACAACTTCAAGAGTGCCCATGTTTAATCAATTTCATTAGTGTAATTAGGCAGCTTATCTTTGGTTAAGAACACAATTTGTGAACCACGCCATTAATATTTTTACTAATTAAATGTATACACCATTTTGATCACATTGCTATTGTGTGGAAGTTATCAATAGCAAGTCTTTATTTGGGCCAACCAAAAAAAAAAAAAAAAAAAAAAGTCTTTATTTTGGCCAAAGGCCTTTCTTGTAATCCTTTTTTATTAATACAATTTGCTTAATTTTTTTTTAAAAAAAGGATTTTGCATAAAGAAAGACATTATTAATATAATTATAACAAAATTGACAATATTTAGAATCTATCATTTATAATTTAGTGGATGATTATTACAAGGGGAGACGTGTCCTACATTGAATTCGGATAATTGTTACAAGCCTTTAATTTAGTGGTTGATTTGATCTTTTTCTGCAAAATTTAACCCTAATTGCATCTTTAATTATTAAACTTTTGATAAGAATAAAAATTATTGATAAGTGCTTAAATGTTGCACATTTCAGCATCTAAGCTAGGGTATTTCAGTCTTTGCATCTATCTTAAGTTTATGTTTTAGTCTTAATTTATGTTTATGTGTATTTCAGGGCAATAAAGTTAAAATGAGCTAAGAACGGTCCAATTAAGCCTTTTTGGAGTTAAGCAAAGATTTTCAGAAAATGGCACAAAGCGGTCAATCTCGGGCCTTTGATGATGTTCCCAAAGATGGAGAAGCAAACCAAATAGCCCAGGGCAAAAATGGAGCTGAATAAGGCTTAAAGGAATTTTCCAACTCTGGGGGATCGATCCCCCAGGGTGGGGGATCAATCCCTCAGGACTTGGCAACATTGCATATTTTTGTTTTAATGTTTGGGCTTATTTTGTAACCTAGTGGGCTTTAATAGGTTTATTACTTAAGCCCAGTGAGGCCCATTGTTTTTAGGGTTAGTATTTATTAGTTTAGTGATTTATTATTTGGGGATTGAAGTTTTGATTTTTGTTTTTTATCTGTATCGTGATATTGTTCTCTCTGGAAGAAAACGAAAGGAAGAAAAAAAGCGAGGGTTTCAAGAATATTTTTTACAGAGGCTTTGTCTACAGTTGAAGGAAGAAGAAGAAGGGCCAAAAGATGGAGATAGGACTTGTTGACACCATGATCATCTCCTCCATGAGCTAGTTCTTCACTTAGGGCTTGGATGAGCCCTAAGTTCATGTAACCCTAACCTTTGTATTTCTTTTCTTGGGGAATTATTATGTTGTAATTAAATTGTATGGCCTTGCGATTTCTTAATATATACATGCTTGATTTGACAAATTAGGGCTTGTATTGATTAATTCTTCCATTGAAATCTCCAAGTTGATTGTATGTCTATATATGATTAATTAGGGATTTTATTCTTCATTAGATGTTTGAAAATTAATTCTTCCATTAATTCTATATGAAAATTGCATGTCTATGTGTGATTGATTTAGAATTATACTCTACACTAAATACTTCTTTTAGTTGTGTTTAGTGATGGCCATAGCATGAGACTTAGTTGATACAATTGTAAATTAATTTGATGGATAAAGGCTTAATCTTGATGGGTTGTTCTACAAATTAGCTTATTGTCATTAGGTAATTGTAGTAAAGTAGGCAATTTGTGCTTGATTATGTTAATCCATACTTCTAATTACAATTAGTATTATCCTCTTAATTGATGTGTGCTTTTATCGAATACATTTGTGAATGTGTATGGTGGGTTATGACGTAGTCTTGAATGGGTTCTACACTTTAGTTTAATTGTCATTAGGTAAACAATTCATTCTTGATGTTGATAATCTATGCTTATAATTGTGATTTGTGATGATAATGTGACCACATCTATAATTACACTAATAAATTCCCCATTAATTGAAAGCATATGGTTAATTGCATGGGCTTAGTGGTGAATCCTAACCCTAAGACTCTCTTCCTATCTATTTAATTCTTAGTTTAATGTCATTTCTATTTTCATGCTTTTAATTGAATTTTAGTTTAATCACTCCACCAAAATATTTTTCTCTCACACTCTTTCTCTTCTCTCTTTTACAATCTAATTAGCATTAAAATCAAGTTTAGTCCCAACACGTGTTCAATCCCTTGGGTTCGATCCCTTCTCACTTCATACTACATAGTATAAGTGTCTAGCGGTTTACAAATGTAAACTATGATGCCCGCTTGATACCATTTCCAAAACCAAAGTGTTGTGCATTATTTTGTGCACACGCTCGGGTCGCATCATAATTTTGGCGCCGTTGCCGGGGATTGACGGTTTAGTTGGAATTAAATTAGGCATTAGGGCTAATTTAATTGTTTTCTTAAAATTACTATTTTCTTACTAATCCCCCTTATTCAATTAGGTACTTGAAAAGAAAAGGAGCAAGCATTGGATTTTAGCACCTTTGTAACATTGTTGCTAGGGACTTTTGTAAGCTTCCTTGATTTTCTTTTATTATAATTGTTCAATTCTCTGTATGCTTGCGAGATAGCCCTTGTCGAGGCTATCACATTGTTTAAATTCTTGTCCAAGCATAAGCCCAAAAGGAGGCTACTACTTTCTTGATAGAAAGCATCGGCCCGTGTGGAGGCAATTTAATTTTGTGCATTGATATACATGGGAGTATGGGAACATCGTATGTGGAGGTGGTGAATTGTTGTTGATTTTTGTTGTGGTTTGTTGTGAAGTTGTTGTGGTCTAATCTTGAATCATCCATTCGGTGTTAGGAGGTAGTTCTAGGAGAATTCTTCCCATTCTTGATTATCCCACACTTAATGGAAAACCAATTTTAATATCTAGGGAATATGGATAATCTAGGTGAGTATTACCCTCTTAATGGGCATCCACCCTTGAGAATTCCCCATCCTAATGTGTTGCCACAACCCAATCAAGTGCAACAACCTCCAATAATGCCAATCCATCTTCAACATCATTTAGTGAATCCCCCCAATCATCAATTATCTCTTCGGGATCACTACACTCCCAATGTATACAATGCATCAACATGCATCCGGTTGCCAAACTTTCGGGCAACCCATTATGAAATTAAGCCCGCAACCATCCAAATGTGCCCCATTTTTTATGGGGTAAACAATGAAGAACCATATAAACATTTGGATGAGTTTTTGGAAGTTTATTCAACCGTGAAAATCACGGACCTTCCGGAAGAAGTCTTAAAAATGAAGCTTTTCCCTTTCACTCTTCGGGAAAAGGCTAAATATTGGTTCAATAACTTGAGGGCAAATTCAATCACATCTTGGGCTCAACTACAATATGAATTCCTAAAAAAATTTTACCCTACAAGTAGAACCGATGCTATGAGAGCTTCTATCCGTGAATTCTCCCAAAATGAGGGAGAACCTTTGCATGAAGCATGGGAGCGTTTGAACAATTTGTTACGGAAGTGTCCACATCACGACATTCCTAAGTGGCAATTAGTTCGTTGCTTCTATGAAAGCTTATCCGATACCCAAAAAGGTATGGTTGATGCTTCATGTGGAGGAGCCTATTTGGACAAAAATGAAGATGATGTGTGGCATCTTTTTGATCGCATGAGCGAAAATTCAATACATCGTTCTTCATCGTCCCGATTTGGCCAAAACTTGAATGAAGGAGGGAAGAAAACCTCCAGTCTTTCTCAAGTGGAAAGTTCCATGGAAATTGCCGCCGAAGTCAAAAATCTTACTCAAAGGTTTGATAAATTTCTTTTGAGCCAAAACTCGGCAATTCAATCATCTAACTCTTTCCATTCTCAAAATGTGATGTGCATGACTTGCTCTAGTTATACTCACAATACTTTCAATTGTCCTCTTGGACAAGTTTTTCCGAGTGAGTATCAAGAACAAGTCAATGCTGTTTTCATTCATCCGGGAAGTAATCCAAATTCTAACTCCTACAATTCTGGATGGAGTGATCCTAACTTTTCTTGGAGAAATCAAGGAGGAGGTATCATTCCTCCTATTCATAAAAATTCCCAAGAAAAGTATGTGCCTCCCCACCTCCGAAATGCAAATTCTCAAGCATACCACTCTCCATCTTATCCTCTTCCAAATGTGAATCAATTCTCTAATTCTCATTCTTCAAATCATCAATCTTATTCTCATCCACCTCAAGAGCCTCCTAGGAATCCCACTTTTGAGGATAAGGTTTTAGAAGCTTTGGGTGATCTTCAAAAGGAAAATCAAGTGTTTCATTCACATTCTCAATCAATTGCAAAACTTGAAGCCCAAATTGGGCAAATGGCTAAATCAATAAAAGAGAAAGGGCCTATTCAACCTGAGATTAATCGAAAGGCTTACTCCATTTCCACCTTGAGGAGTGGGAGAAAAATTGATAATAAAGTTGAGAGACCTAGTGAAGTTAGTGTTCCGGTGCAACCAAGTGTTAGCACATTTACCATTCCCAATTCCATTCCTACTTCACTAGGGACAAATGGTCACATTAATGAGCAAATTCCATCATCATCATCTTCCTCCCATGTAGAGAAGTCTTATGAGCCCAAAGCTCCATTTCCACAAGCTTTAAACGCTACTCCATTTTCGAGGCAAGAAGGAAAAATCCATGACATGATGGAAGTTTTTAAACAAGTTAAAATCAACCTTCCTCTTCTTAATGCTATTCAACAAATTCCACCATATGCCAAGTTCTTGAAGGACTTATGTACTCAAAAGAGGAAGAACAAGGGACCAAGCCCAAAGAAAGTACTTCTCACGGAGCAAGTAAGCTCTATCATTAAGCTTAGCACCCCACCTAAGTTCAAAGACCCTGGCGCTCCAACCATCTCTTGTACCATAGGGAACCATGAGGTAAAAAGGGCACTTCTTGACTTAGGGGCTAGTGTTAACGTTATTCCTTACTCCATGTATCTTCAATTAGGTTTGGGACATCTTAAGCCAACTTCGGTAGTTA
This sequence comes from Cornus florida, assembly GCF_030987335.1. NCBI lineage: Eukaryota > Viridiplantae > Streptophyta > Magnoliopsida > Cornales > Cornaceae > Cornus > Cornus florida. Next base: position 35,608,498 of record NW_026775577.1, on the reverse strand, counting down.
TTCAACTCGCCGATAGGTCTACAAAACAACCAAGGGGAATTGTTGAGGACATCCTCATCAAAGTAGACAAATTCTATTTCCCGGTTGATTTTGTTGTGCTTGACACTGAGCCGATTCCCAATCCTACCACTTACATTCCCATCATTTTAGGAAGACCATTTCTTGCCACCGCTAATGCGACAATCAATTGTAGGTCCGGCATTATGGACATCTCTTTTGGCAATATGATGGTTAAGCTTAATGTGTTTAACACGAGCCAACATCCTATCAATGAAGGCGAGTGTTTCATGGTGAATATCTTGGATGAAATTGTTGAAGAAGTCATTCCTTCCATTCCTTCTGAAGATCCTCTTGAGGCATGCCTCTCTCACTTCAACATGGACGCATTTGACATTGAAAGCTCCATATATGAAGTGAATTCTCTAATGGATTCCGTAGCCATCTTAGACTTCCCGCCATGGAAAAACTCAAAAGAACCTCTCCCTTCAATCGCAAGTACTCTTTCTTATCAAGAAGAGGAAGAAGTGGTAAGTACGCCAATGGCCAATCCAATTTATGAGGACATTCCTTATAATATTGAGCATGAAGTCATTGAGGCGACCTTAGTGAAGGAGGAGAAAGTGATCAATGTGGAAGTTGACAAAAATGATGAAGAGATTGAGTTTCTTAATAATCTAACCGAGCCTTTGAAAGACATTACCTTGCCAAGTGCAAGGCCGCTCATTATGGACTTTATTTTCAAAACCGTGGATGAGAGGAAACAAATTGCATCTTTCACCATTTCTTTCCAAATCATTCTTTTGAGAGATGAATTTGTTGTTGTGAGAGCGGATCCATTGGGGAAAATAGATAAACGGATCAATAAGGATGTCTCATATCCGGTTTTTGATTCTTTCGACTAGTGAGTCACCCCAACGTCTTGCTAGAGACGTTAAACACTAGTTTTTTTGTTGATTTGAAAAAAAAAAAAAAAAAAAAAAAAAAAAAAAAAAAAAAAAAATTGCATTTTATTTTTATTTTATTTTCTTTTCTGTTTGTACATTTATACATTTTTAAATTCAAAAAAATAAATAAATAAATAAATAACAAAATAAAATAAAAAATGTTGTGATGAGTAGTTTAGGTTAGTATTTGATTTTATTATAATTTTTAGTAGTATTATTTTCTTTTGATTTTATTTTTATATATATTTCATTTTAGTATATATATTTTTCTTTTTAGTTTTGCTTAAATTAAAAAAAAAAAAAAAAAAGTAAAAAGAATAGTACTAGTTCATATAGGTTGCTTTGTAATTTTATTTATTATTATGTATTTTATTTTATTTTATTTTATCTATATGAGTGTATATAGTATTTTTAGTTTTGCTTAAAAAAATTGAAAAATTGAAAAAAAAGGAAAAAAGAAAGATCGATCCCCAAAATGGGTAGGAGATCGATCCCATTTTCTTGGCAGAGAGCAACAAAAAAATAGGCCAAGTGGATTGATCCCCCGTCTAAAGGGATCGATCCCATTTTACTTATGTTTCTCCCTTCTTATTAAACAGTGAAGGGGACATTTTTTGCCTAAAATTGTCGATCCCCCATCAAAGCAGATCGATCGCAACCTTTGAAACCACGAATACATTCCTCTCTGTTGCTTGAAATTCTGCTTCTTCCCCCAAAAATCTCTAAACCCAATTTCATTGTCCAACCCTCGTGATCTCTTCTCCTCTTCCACGGTGTCACGGCTATCAAATTCCGGCGCCATGGACTGAGTTCTTCTCCGCTGACGGTTTGAGTTCGCCGTTTGCTTCGCCTTTTATTTTCCGACGCGGCTGGTACTTCCAACGGCGATTTGGACTGGGTTCTTCTCCAGCGATCAAGGCTGGATCTTTGCGGCGTCGCGGCTTGTTCCTTCCGGCGAGTTTCTGCATCGCCGTTTTCTCCGGCGTTTTCTGGCGAGCTCGTGATTCGCCATTTATCCGGCGATCAAGGCTGGATCTTTCCAGCGCCGGCTGGGTTATTTCCCGGCGATTTCGATTTCGCCGTTTTCCAGTGCCGACTGGGTTCTCTGTCGCGCGGCTGGGGATTTCGGCGTCATTCTTCTCCGGCCAAGATTCGCCATTTCTTTCCGGCGTGTTTGTGAATCCCGGCTGGTTTGGTCTCGCCGGCGATGGCGATTCTTGGCCGGTTTACCCAGCTCTGCCGGTTGTCTTCTCCGGCGAGCTTGTGATTTCTTAAAAAAAAAAAAAATTAAAAAATTGAATAAATATTAAAAAAAAAAAAAGAAAAAAGAAAAAGAAAAGAAAAAAATTAAATAACTATAAAAAAAAAACAAAATTAAATAACATAAAATAATAATAATATAAAATATAAATAAATAAATAATACTAAAAAAATTAATTAAATAAAAAAATACATAAAAAATTTTTGAATTGATTTATTTTAGTATATATTTATTTCTTTTTAGTTTAGTATATATTTTTTCTTTTTAGTTTAGAATATTTTTCTTTGTGTTAAAAAAAAAAAAAAACATATCACAAAAATTTCAGAAATATGTGTCCCCGTTATGCCCTTCTGCTTAGTTATGCATGTTTTCATCTTTTACAAAGGGCTTGATATCATATCTCTTTACATCTTGTTCTATATTGTTTTGGAATGTATGCTTTACTTATCCCATTTGATATTTGATGTGAGTTGCTAGTGTGGCTTTTCTAGTAGGTTTTTGCGTCCAAGTTTGGGGGAGACCTCTTTTATCATGGATCATTGTCGGACGTCCTAAACTTTTGTCATTACGGTATACTCTTTTCATTTCTTCCATTGTTCTCATTGCACATTGAGGACAATGTGCAGTTTAAGTTTGGGGGTAAGGTAACCTTATTACATTCTACTTTAAGTTGAGCTTTAAATGCATGATTGAGATTTGAGATAGATTTGGCAATGATTTCGAACTTTTGAAGCATAGTGCCTTTAAAAAACAAGTTGTTAGAGTCTAATACTTCTTGTATGTTCTAGGATGCCATTTAGGGGTAAATTTTAATTTTTGACATTATGTTTGCTTTTGTGGTACACATCATCTTGTTGGTTGAAAATGCTTTGAGAGTTGATTCTAGAATTCTACATTTGCACTTGCGCACACTAGCATTCAATTTGTGGGGTACATGCTTAGTTGATTATTGTCTTGATTTATCCCAATTGAGCTAGTATGTTTTGAAAGCTTTCATTCTTGATAAAATGACCTTACAGAAAAGAAATAAAAGCACTTACCAAAGTTGAAAAAAAAAAAAAAAAAAAAAAAAAAAAAAAAAAAAAAAAGAACTGCATTCTTTCAACATGTCAACTGATTAAAAAGGAAGACAAGGAAAGAATGTAAGATGTATGATTAGTTTGAGTTCGTAGCCTAGCCATTCCGAGTCATTACGCCCTTAGGAGTGTCTTTACACTTAACGCCCTAAGACCATCTGGTTTGGGAGTCGTTGGCTCAACGCTTGTTACATGGGGTGATTAGAGAGCTTAAGGAACTTGGACATTGCACATGGTCATACATAAAAAAATAAAAATAAAAAATAATAAAAATGAAATCAATAAAAAAAAAAAAAAATGTTTGATTGAATAACAAGGTTCATTCAATGTCTTGATGTCTGGTACTATATCTGTATGCTAGTTTGAGGGTAAGGCTACGCCATTACTTTGATTTGCTAGGATAGCAACACATTTTGATGCTGGTTCACTCAAAAAGAATGATAGAATTGATTTAATTTGCATGATTAATTGCTGATGTGTGGAGGACCATTTTTGCTTACATGATGTTGAAATGTTGAGAATAGCTTAGAAATGGCAGAATTTGCATACTTGAGGTAGTCTACTTTCAACACTTGTTTAGTATGTGTCGTTGCTTCTCAAGTAAGAAAGAGCTTTTGATGTTTGTGGGTACCATTTCTGGAAACCCTCACGAGACTTCACTCGTCCACTAGGGGTCACCTAGGGGTTTAAAAGGCTTGTTGCATATGCTAAATGCAACCGTGATCCCTACGAAAGTGGTGTTATCTTTATTTGCTTAATTAGTTCATAGTTGTATATATGTTTGTTTCATTTCCATGTTGTAGTTCATTGCTAGGGACTAGCAATATCTAAGTTTGGGGGTGTGATAAGTGCTTAAATGTTGCACATTTCAGCATCTAAGCTAGGGTATTTCAGTCTTTGCATCTATCTTAAGTTTATGTTTTAGTCTTAATTTATGTTTATGTGTATTTCAGGGCAATAAAGTTAAAATGAGCTAAGAACGGTCCAATTAAGCCTTTTTGGAGTTAAGCAAAGATTTTCAGAAAATGGCACAAAGCGGTCAATCTCGGGCCTTTGATGATGTTCCCAAAGATGGAGAAGCAAACCAAATAGCCCAGGGCAAAAATGGAGCTGAATAAGGCTTAAAGGAATTTTCCAACTCTGGGGGATCGATCCCCCAGGGTGGGGGATCAATCCCTCAGGACTTGGCAACATTGCATATTTTTGTTTTAATGTTTGGGCTTATTTTGTAACCTAGTGGGCTTTAATAGGTTTATTACTTAAGCCCAGTGAGGCCCATTGTTTTTAGGGTTAGTATTTATTAGTTTAGTGATTTATTATTTGGGGATTGAAGTTTTGATTTTTGTTTTTTATCTGTATCGTGATATTGTTCTCTCTGGAAGAAAACGAAAGGAAGAAAAAAAGCGAGGGTTTCAAGAATATTTTTTACAGAGGCTTTGTCTACAGTTGAAGGAAGAAGAAGAAGGGCCAAAAGATGGAGATAGGACTTGTTGACACCATGATCATCTCCTCCATGAGCTAGTTCTTCACTTAGGGCTTGGATGAGCCCTAAGTTCATGTAACCCTAACCTTTGTATTTCTTTTCTTGGGGAATTATTATGTTGTAATTAAATTGTATGGCCTTGCGATTTCTTAATATATACATGCTTGATTTGACAAATTAGGGCTTGTATTGATTAATTCTTCCATTGAAATCTCCAAGTTGATTGTATGTCTATATATGATTAATTAGGGATTTTATTCTTCATTAGATGTTTGAAAATTAATTCTTCCATTAATTCTATATGAAAATTGCATGTCTATGTGTGATTGATTTAGAATTATACTCTACACTAAATACTTCTTTTAGTTGTGTTTAGTGATGGCCATAGCATGAGACTTAGTTGATACAATTGTAAATTAATTTGATGGATAAAGGCTTAATCTTGATGGGTTGTTCTACAAATTAGCTTATTGTCATTAGGTAATTGTAGTAAAGTAGGCAATTTGTGCTTGATTATGTTAATCCATACTTCTAATTACAATTAGTATTATCCTCTTAATTGATGTGTGCTTTTATCGAATACATTTGTGAATGTGTATGGTGGGTTATGACGTAGTCTTGAATGGGTTCTACACTTTAGTTTAATTGTCATTAGGTAAACAATTCATTCTTGATGTTGATAATCTATGCTTATAATTGTGATTTGTGATGATAATGTGACCACATCTATAATTACACTAATAAATTCCCCATTAATTGAAAGCATATGGTTAATTGCATGGGCTTAGTGGTGAATCCTAACCCTAAGACTCTCTTCCTATCTATTTAATTCTTAGTTTAATGTCATTTCTATTTTCATGCTTTTAATTGAATTTTAGTTTAATCACTCCACCAAAATATTTTTCTCTCACACTCTTTCTCTTCTCTCTTTTACAATCTAATTAGCATTAAAATCAAGTTTAGTCCCAACACGTGTTCAATCCCTTGGGTTCGATCCCTTCTCACTTCATACTACATAGTATAAGTGTCTAGCGGTTTACAAATGTAAACTATGATGCCCGCTTGATACCATTTCCAAAACCAAAGTGTTGTGCATTATTTTGTGCACACGCTCGGGTCGCATCAATTATATTATTGTTAATAACTGAGCATTATTCTAAGTATAAACATTCATCATATTCCAAGATTATGATTATTAAGTATAATTTGATTGTATTTAGTTTTTATTTTTATTTTCTTTATTTAGCTTTGTTTGTTGAATAAATCTTTCCTTGATGAGATTTTTTTTTTTGGTAATAGTAAAGGAATAGTCACGTAAGATTTAAAATATATATATATATATATATATATATATATATATATATAGCATACAAGGCAAAATAAATATTTTATTATATATATATTTTTTCTTAAGTTCAAAAAATTATTTTTAGACAACCAAATAGTTTTTTGATTTTTTGTTATTTAAAAACTGTTTTGAAAATATTTCCTACCAAGCAGATTTTTAAACTTAAAAAACGGTTTTCAGTTTTATGTTCTCATTCTCTAAAAATTATTTTTGGAAATTATTCCAAGTAAGGCGGAAGTTTTCCAAAATAGTCAAAACCTAACTCAAATTACAAAAATGATTCTAATATAATGCAAGACGAAAAATAAATTAGAAATTTAAAAATTTGGAAAAATTAGGAATAAAATATAGCATAATATTAATGTGTCTAATAATTTCAAAATGTACACTGAATTTGGTAATATTCATTACAATTTAAATTTTTTTTAAAAAATTACTACTTGTACGATTCTTTATTTTAGAAATAAACAACACCGAAATTATTTCTATCATATATCTTAGAGTATTATTTTAAATTTCTAATAAATTTTTTTTTTCAAATTTGAAACAATTATTTCAAACCACCTTGTGAAACTACACGGTGCATTCAATTAGATTAAGACAATGTGGTTGTTATCAAACAAACAATGGATTACTAGCTATTTACTAGTGAATTGTCAAATCGGTCAGAAATAAAATGTTTTTGAATAGCATATACGTATATGAAGAGATATGCACTTGGCACATTTCTCGACCATGATCTCCTCCTCCTTTTTACCTTTCCAATGCAGAGAAATCAAAAGGCTTGCGTGTGTTACCCCAACCACATTAATTTACACGTCTGTCTGTCTCTCTCTTTTCTTCACTAACTTGCTCTCTCTCTCTCTCTCTCTCTGTATATATATATATATTATGTCCTAGAGAAATGAATGGCTCAGTAGTAGTAGTATTCTTCTTCTTCATCATCAGCTCTCTCTCTGTCTCTCTTTTCTTCACTAACTTGCTCTCTCTCTCTCTCTCTCTCTCTCTCTCTCTATATATATATATATTATGTCCTAGAGAAATGAATGGCTCAGTAGTAGTAGTATTCTTCTTCTTCATCAGCTCTCTCTCTCTCTCTCTCTCTTTTCTTCACTAACTTGCTCTCTCTCTCTCTGTGTCTCTCTTTTTCTCAAATGGAAAGTTGATCTATATAGCTCCTCTCTGCATATATATAAATATATATTTATATGCGGTTTGTAATTATTATATGGTATATATATTTTAATTTATATTTGATTTTAATTTGCATTTTGTTGTTATTTATTTATTTATTTATTTTTAATTAATATGTGTCTTCTGAACGTTGCTTCATTTTTTTAACTTAATTTATAAAGATTTTTGCGTTTTTGTTTTGGAAGGAATAAAAGTTAGGAGTTGTTTTGGTGCAAGTGATTTCTGGTAAGTCCCTAGTTAATTCATGGCTTTTTTTTTGGTTGTTGTATGCAACAATTTTTTTTTTGCTCCTTTGTTGCTGTGCCACGTCGTCGCCAATTGCTTTTTGATTAATCTAAACCGTCCATTTAGAAGAAACTTTTGGAATAGTAGAAATCAGCCGTTAAAAAGAGGAAATTAATCTAATTTTCCCTATAAAACATCCAGACCGTTGAATGCTTGGCCCTTTTGAGCTGATACATTTTAGATGGAGAGCCATTGGATATAACCCTAATACATCTCAACCGTTGATCCCAAAATTCACCCTTTTTATTTGACTAAAGTCAAACATTGGCGACGACGTGGCACAACAACAAATTTCAGTGTACATTTTGAAATTAGGTGTGTTTGAAATAATTGTTTCAAATTCAGTGAATGGCACTCCACAGTCTTTACTAGAGAACCAAGCATTGTCTTAGGGTTTCAGCCCAGTTGTAGCCGCCTCCTACACGCTTCTACTCCCACTTAACTTGTCGTCCAATTCTATCTCCTTCTCAACCCACCCTCCCTAGTAAAACATGGTGAGTGGGTTAGATAAGGATGGTTTCATTGTAGATAATATTTAGTAGAGAATTAAATTCTAAATTTAATTCTCTACTAAATATTATCTACAATGAAACCATCCTTATCTAACCCACTCACCATGTTTTACTAGGGAGGGTGGGTTGAGAAGGAGATAGAATTGGACGACAAGTTAAGTGGGAGTAGAAGCGTGTAGGAGGCGGCTACAACTGGGCTGAAACCCTAAGACAATGCTTGGTTCTCTAGTAAAGACTGTGGAGTGCCATTCACTGAATTTGAAACAATTATTTCAAACACACCTAATTTCAAAATGTACACTGAAATTTGTTGTTGTGCCACGTCGTCGCCAATGTTTGACTTTAGTCAAATAAAAAGGGTGAATTTTGGGATCAACGGTTGAGATGTATTAGGGTTATATCCAATGGCTCTCCATCTAAAATGTATCAGCTCAAAAGGGCCAAGCATTCAACAGTCTGGATGTTTTATATGGAAAGTTAGATTGATTTCCTCTTTTTAACGGCTGATTTCTACTATTCCAAAAGTTTTTTCTAAATGGACGGTTTAGATTAATCAGAAAGCAATTGGCGACGACGTGGCACAGCAACAAAGGAGCAAAAAAAAAATTGTTGCATACAACAACCAAAAAAAAAGCCATGAATTAATTGGGGACTTACCAGAAATCACTCGCACCAAAACAACTCCTAACTTTTATTCCTTCCAAAACAAAAACGCAAAAATCTTTATAAATTAAGTTAAAAAAATGAAGCAACGTTCAGAAGACACATATTAATTAAAAATAAATAAATAAATAACAACAAAATGCAAATTAAAATCAAATATAAATTAAAATATATATACCATATAATAATTACAAACCGCATATAAATATATATGTATATATATGCAGAGAGGAGCTATATAGATCAACTTTTCATTTGAGAAAAAGAGAGACAGAGAGAGAGAGCAAGTTAGTGAAGAAAAGAGAGAGAGAGAGAGAGAGAGAGAGAGAGAGAGAGAGCTGATGAAGAAGAAGAATACTACTACTACTGAGCCATTCATTTCTTTAGGACATAATATATATATATATATATATAGAGAGAGAGAGAGCAAGTTAGTGAAGAAAAGAGAGAAAGAGACAGAGAGAGAGAGAGAGAGCTGATGATGAAGAAGAAGAATACTACTACTACTGAGCCATTCATTTCTCTAGGACATAATATATATATATATACACAGAGAGAGAGAGAGAGAGAGAGAGAGAGAGAGAGAGCGAGCGAGTTAGTGAAGAAAAGGCAGAGACAGACAGACAGACGTGTAAATTAATGTGGTTGGGGTAACACACGCAAGCCTTTTGATTTCTCTGCATTGGAAAGGTAAAAAGGAGGAGGAGATCATGGTCGAGAAATGTGCCAAGTGCATATCTCTTCATATACGTATATGCTGTTCAAAAACATTTTATTTCTGACCCACTAAATTTATATTTTATTTTATATATAAATCTGTATATATATATATATATATATATATATTTTTATTTATTTATTTTGATTCCCACCCTCCCTAGTAAAACATGGTGACTGGGTTAGATAAGGATGGTTTCATTGTAGATAATATTTAGTAGAAAATTAAATACTAATAAAATTTATATTTTATTTTATATATAAATCTGTATATATATATATTTATTTATTTTGATTATTTAGAAATTATTGTTACTATATGTATATATATATATATTGCGCAAATAACATATATTTATTTTGATTATTTAGAAATTATTGTTACTATATGTATATATATATATTATGCAAATAATATATATATATATATATATATATATATGTTGTTATTTGTATTTGATTTTTGAGGAATTAATTTTTTTTTCTTTATTTTATAATTTCTTACTCGTATATATTTTACAAATAATATATATATATATATATACGCGAGCACTGTGTGTAACTCGTATTATCTGATTTTGGTGCAAATAATATATATATATATATATATATATATATATATATGTGTGTGTGTGTGTGTGTGTGCGCGCGCGCGTAGTATTTGTTACTTGTATATGATTTTTGAGGAATTTCTTCTGATTTTTGTTCTTCATTGTTAGCCCGATATTCCATTTTGGTACAACAATAGGGTTCCTACAGGAACCCGAACGAATGCGAGTTGTCCATTTTGGAACCTCACAGTGGAAGAGACAGATCCAGAAGACACTCAGCAAATTTCAATCGAGTACTACGGGGATGAACTTCTAGCGCGGCAGAAGAGGACTAGGTTGAGGCGCTACGATCCAAACATCATCAAATGTTTAGGTCTGAAACGAGATCCACTTACAGCAAGAGGAGATCGACCTACAAGGTTGGTCATGGAGAGAATTCACTCCTCATTTGAGGATTGGCTAAACAATCAACCGCGTGAAGGCCTTTGGGTGGTGGATGGTAGACCTGGCAGATCGCAAGTTTTAGCTGCCTCAAATCATCTTCTGCGTGTATTCCTGTAAGTGACTCTAACCCTTTTTAGGTTTCACAATCATTACAATACATCAGCTAATGTAGGTTATATTCATTGGTGTGAATTTTACAGGGGAATAATTGAAGGTTTAGACCAATTTATTGAGAAAGAGGGATACTATGGAGGCAACCTACTGAGGAGCTTATCAATTTCAGAAGAAGGGGAAGTTAAGCTGACCGAACCTTTGACTTTTCCAGAAGAGGGTAATTTAAATTCTCCCCATAGTTATTATATGTATGTGTGCTTTCTAGTGTCACTATTCTATTCTTTCACTTACTCTATAGTTACCAATATTTAACACATGATCGTCGAATAATGTCTGAATGGAGTCCCCAAATCAACAAGGACAAATCCCTTAAATATTTCAGATCATAACTGTTTATATCTTTGAGTCAATCCCCCATCCAGCATAACATCCCTCTCTCAATTCTACCCACTCATGATATTACATTGAGTTTGCTTATTCTGAATTTTGTTGAATTGGAATTTGGATTGCTTGACGAGGAAGATGTATAAGACAATTATCCTAGCATGAGAGGATTTCTCATTATATATTGGCTTAGATTTATTCACTTTGCTTTGTATTAGCCATTTTCTAATTCATCATGTAATAAATTGATCTGTAATATTAATGTATTTTTTTAATATTACAGATCAGTTTAATGCATTAAGGGGAGATATAATCCAATTCAGAGATTTGGTTGCCTTGGCTGCAAGGGGATTCCCTGGTATGATTGGATTTGCTCGGCCCAATGTGATATCTTTGTTCGAGGACTTGGTATCTTGGTTAATCGGCCGATGCCAAACAGTGGATGACTTGAAGGAAGATTATTCATTCATTTCTTGTTTGGTTCATTTTTTTTTCAATAATATTTATAATAACATTTTATTTATGTGATTAGGGTCCTGTGGTTCTTCTTTAAGACAAATCCATTGTTCTATAACAATGAGAAAAGATATCATTTTGTGCGTAAAACATCCATGATGGTAAAGATGGAAATGAAGGAGTATTATTTCCTTAACCGAGTCCGCTTGGTCCAGCCGTCGACAAATTTTACATATTGGTACAATGAAGCGAAGAAAGAGCCAGTGCTATTTGAAATCCTATCACATAATAGTGACGGTGCAAATAAGAGTTATTACCCACCTTATGCCGCTCTCGAATTCCAAAGGAATGGGTATGAGCATTTGGTAAATACCCAATTTCTCTTTATGACTACTATAATGCCACATTCTTAGTTTTTATTTATTTAATTTTTTTTTTTTTTTTGTTTGGGCAGCTTGAGAAGGGGTGGACTTTTATCCAAATTTCAGACTTGCTTTTCTGGCATTTTCCAGATTTCGTTCCAAAATTTTTCTATGAAATGGTGGAGAACTTTTATGGTATAACTGATAATGATGAGAGGTAATGTTCACTTTTCTTTCCTTCTTTTTTTGTTTTTTGTTTTTTGTTTTTTTGTTTTTTTGTTTTGGTTTATAATGTATCTTAATCTTATTGTAGGGTTAGTTGCCTACGAACCTTGAAAGATCCACCATACCCACTCGGGAACTAGTATATTGGGAGCCTTTTTGCAGTTTTTCAGCATTTTGGAAAAGAGGTATGTCTTCTATGCATGTAGTAGAGTCATTTCCTCTTCAGTCGTTTCTTCTCTGTTCGTCTTTCCTTCTGAATCTGATTGGTTGAATTGAAATGTCTCGATACGCTGGTGAATTGCTTATTGATGAATACTCAATCACATATGATGGTGTCTATTGGAACCCTTGATTTAGTAATTGGAAATTTCTCAATCACATATGATGGTGTGTCTATTGGAACCCTTGATTTAGTAATTGGAAAATTTTCACATAAGGATTTTCTCTTTATATGATTAGAGGCTTAAAATCATACCTTAGATCGACTAAAACGCCCTATTTATAGCCAATATAGGTAGCTAGCCCATACTTTTTGGTAGGTTGAATCGTTGTAGAAATCTGTTTTGAGAGCTCGATTGATCGAGGCAGTGTTAGATACCTACTGCGAAGTTGCTCCATCAGTCGACCAGTTAATTGAAGCACATTGGGAAATCATTTTATAAAAAATCCCAGTTTTTGATTAACATGATTAAAATAGTATTTTGAGCCTTGTAAAGATCATCATACCTAGGTCATACTTGGTCTTTAAGGTCTCAACTTACCTCAAACTAGATATGTGACCGAGTCTTAAGATATTTGCGGCATGTTCTTCATTGAGCTGTATTTTCATCATCTTTTGTGGTTCTTTGACCTCCTTCTCCCCTCCGTTTGTTTGATTTCACCCCTGCCCCTGCCTTTAGACGAGAAAGCTTCTTGTACATCCCCTAGACAAATCAATAGGAAATGCTACAACCCATTGTTGTTCTTTTTACGATGAACCACTCCGGTACAGTCTGTACCGTACTTCAAAGTCCTAATTTATGCTTAGGCATTAGTTTGCTGCCTTAATGGCTCTTTCACTTCACAAGCAGGGTGCTGATCACTAACCCGCCTTAATTAGAAAGCCCTTTTTATTTTGATGCTTTGTTTGTGTGGTACAGTGTTTTTAGAGACTCATAGATGTTTTTAGTACTTCATGAATGTGTCTGTGATAAAAATAAATAAATAAATTTCATAATTTAGGATTTCCCATACAATGTTTCCAAACACAATTTTTATGTAACAAACACGTCTTAAAAAGGCTCATGTCCGATAGTCATCAAAACAAGACGAACACACTCCAAAAGGTGTTCAAGCTTTGTTTTCTTCAAGAAAAATTTAAATCATACACATGGTAATCTCAACTCAACAGAGCTATTTTCCAACTATTTTGGACCGGTTATATGAATTTATTTTTTGCGAGTTTGCTTACAATTAAAAAGTTTAAAGAGATACAGGATTACTTGGTTAAGGGCCCAAGGGGTAATCAAGGGGTAATTTAAATTCCATTATCTAGTGAAGAATTTTTTTACAACACTATATGCTATGTAAGTTTTTCCACTATCTACACTTCATGCTCCCCATTTCTACCAGGGCGGCCTTCTGAGCAATACTACTGAAGTAGACTGCTTCCTTGAGCCTTGAGAAGGCCATGGTTATTCATTTACACAAAACCTACAGAAGTTTGGTGCATATATTAGAGTTAGCAGTGGGATTTTGCATGTGATAGATTATAAATATGTTTCACTTGCATATTTTGCAGATTGATTTTCATCAGAGGCGGCGGGTTGGAGATTGGCTGGTAGATAGTACTTATTAATTGTAACGAGGAGATTGGCTGGTATATGTATGGTTGCAGAGGTGATGCAAAAGCTATAGTAGGGTTAGTGTATTGAAAACAAGAATATTTCTAATTTGGGAACTTGGTTTCTTCAATTTTAGAGAAAGAAGACAATAATCAAACTATTGGGTCAGTTTGATTAAAAAAAAAACCTATTGGGTGAGTCAAAATTTTTGTTCATATGATTTTTGTTCATCTTTTAAAGATGTTTGGAGTGGGATGCCTAGATTTTGGAATATAAATATCAGTTTCTCCAGAATCACTCCTATTCATGCACTTCTAGATTACAACTAATTGGCCACACCAAGAATATGTATATATATATATACACACACACATAAGCATGTTAGCTTTCAAGAAAGTACCTCTGGATTGGTCAAGGATCTATGCTTAAAATCCACTTTGATTCTTCCAAATTCTCAAAAATAAAAAGTACACAAAATTAAGGAGAAAAAAAAAATCAGTGAACGACTTAAGAATTTTGCAGGTCTTCAAATTGAAAGTTCCAGATATGAGAGAGAAATGGGTATCGGTGAGAGTAACTAATGAGGGCAAAATTGACATTTTAGATTGTTGATATTTTAAAATAAAAAAGTATTAAAAAATTAGTGATAAAAAAGTCTTTTTAACACAATTTTAAAATTGAACTTAAGTGATAATAATTTTTAAAAGGTATTTTTATGTGATATTTGGTTAAACTTGAGGGGTGTCAGTGAAATTAATTATTTTTTCTAATTAAATGTAATTGGGAATAATTATAACAAAGGACACTTGTAAAGTCTATAAGGTGGAGGAGTGCTAAAAAAACAGAAAAAAGATGAGAAAAGGAAAGACTCAACATAAAACTAAAGTCTATCGGATTCCACACTCATTCAAGACTTGATGCTTTGAAGACCTGCATCAAACCTTCAAAGCTTTGAAGACGTTTTACAAATTATAAGTGTTGATTCTCTTCGAAGTCCTTCAACAAACTGCTTGCGATCAAGCTTTCATGGCTCTTATCGGAAATCCATCCAAGTTTTCTTTACTTCTCGAAGATTTGAAGAAAGCTTGTCACAACTGCTTTAAGATCAAGTATCGAAGCCGTTCACCGAAGTTCAAGGGGATCAAATTGGAGAATCCGTTCATTCTTTATGTAAAACATATTTAAGAGGATTGTACCCATCTATTTACAATCTGATGTTATGTATCCACTATTTGATTTCTATTGTTCTAGAATCGAAATTTTTATATACAAATTTCTGGCACACTCGGTGGGACCTCCTTTGCCTCTCATCTTTTTCTCTTACATCAAATCCTCAAGACTCCTCTTAGTTAGAATCCATGGCTCCACCCAAGGATTAAACAAACAAGAATGTCCAAAAGAACATCGCTACCGCAAAGGTCAACATCAAAGTTGTCGCAAAAAGTGGCATGAAAACTAAGAACCAGTCAAGCGACGACAACACCTTGTACACCCTATGATGTGTAGCATGGCCCAAGAAATTGCATCATTTAATTATTAGCAAGATTTGATGAAAGTAAATCCTATTAAACCAACGAGTGTGAAAACTCAACATTGTTGCGCTCACGTTTTGCCACAACCGGGATCTTATGGGCTTTAAGTGTAATGGTCCCCCATGTGGAGGCCAGTTGTCGAAGCTTGTGAAGCGAAATGTGAACCTAATGAGACGGGGTGGCTCTTGAACTGTATTTTTGAGGTTAGGGTCATTGTTTACGTGTTTTGGAGTTATAATCTAACATTGAGTTTTGGTATATTAGGTCACCAGATTGTGCTGGAATGTGGAATGTATGGACTTGGCTGTATTTGAATGTAGAGCTTATTATTCGACTCTCAATTGATTTGCGTGAACCGAGGAAATGGATTCGAGGATTTGCTTACACTTGGGGAAGGTGTTTGGCACTCCAAGACGCCTTGATCAAGGAAGGGGCAAAATGGTAATTTTGGATCCCTAACCCGTTCAAGTTTGATCAAAACTTGAAAATTAGGTTAATATGTTCTTCAAATGGAAAAATGGACTTTGTGGTTGCGTTGGTAATGCGTCAAAACACTAATGTAGAAAAAAATAAAAAAATAAATAACATACGTAAAATAAAAAATAAAAAATCAATTATTAAGTTTGTGACCTTAGGCTTAGCTTAGCCAGAGAGCTGATGGTGATCATGTCAGATCACTACCCAAATGTGGTAATACTAAAAAATAATAACATATATATAGTGCAAAAAAAGGTTCATGTGTAATTTAAAACTTCCTATACTATTAATTTGGTGCAAATAGTCTCCTCAAGACTTAAAATGACGATAATACCTTCATGTCAGTACAATAAATTAATAAGTTAAAATACAAGTCATGCAAAATAAACATTTTATCCAATTGTTATAAGAGTTTGTTTGTTTGCGACAAGAATAAAATAAGTCTCATTAAATAATAACTCACAAAATAAAATTAAATAAAATATATAATAACACCAAAAAAAAAAAAAAAAAAAAAAGAAGATAAACAGTAATCTAGTTATGGAGAGAGAGAGAGAGAGAGAGTGAGGAAATTTCCGAGTGCGACCCTTGTGTTCAAGAATGACGACCTTTATATTGAACCTAGAGGTTAACCACACGAGAATCTTCTTACGCACATCAAAGTCCTTTGTATCTTCTCCAAGAACCTTTATGTTGGCAATTTCATTGATCCTGAACAAGTTCTCTGATACAGTTTCTCTTTCTTCCATTTTGCGGTCCTCATATTGAACTTTAAGAAGTTTAATCTTGTTCTCCTTAATCACATAGTTTTCTTCATGAACAGTGATGAGCTCATATTTCTTACATATTTTATCCTCAAAATCATATTTGTTAGTACCTTATTTAATTTAATTTAAGTAATTAATTAATATTTTTTATATTTTATCAATTCTGAAATAAAATAGCAAAGAAGTGAAAAGTGGCTTCAACAATGTAGTGAATATATGTTTTGAATAGCCAAATCCAACACAGAGCATTCAGCGAAGATAATAGAATCATAAGTTATTCTCGAAGAGGTCCTGCCTTCAAATTAAGGCTACTTTTAAATTTTTGTATTACTAATTTAAATTTGAATATATTATTTTGCTGAGATCACATCATCTCAACAAAATAAATGAATAATATATTCCTATCACATTTAAAATTTTTGGTAACAATATTTTTAAAACACGTGTATTACTAATTTTACAATAATATCATATAATAATAGCAACTTTTTTAAAAAAGGACTAATTTGTCTTTAAAAAAATAAAAAATTGATAAAATTGTCAAAAAAAATAATTTTTAAGAAGTTCCAAATTCTAACTTCATTCAAAAGAGCTAAAATTGATAATCATTAAAAGTGCTTTAAATAATTATTAAGCACACCAAAATGTAATATGCAATTTTTTAAACTAAAAGCATTTTAAACTGCTAGAGTTGTTAAATGTTCTTTAGCCCGTTGATAGATTTATTCCACAAATTTATTTTATATATATATTTTTTGGGATGAAACAAGTGTGATATGTAAATTTTAATTATTCGTGCAAATCATTAATCACAAATAAACATAAATCCCAAAATCTTAGAACTTCATCATTCTCACATTACTATAATGCATAAATAAAGTAGTTAAGTATATATATAAATACCTTGATCTGTGATTGCAAATACCGTAGAGATCAAGTCCAACGTCGAGATCCTTTAATAATGAATTGAGCTGCAACTCCAAATAATAGGCAAAACGTGGAAACTGATTTCTCTCTCTTACCCTTTTGCACACATAGATATTATACGTATTGTTTTCATTAGCGTACATAATTGATGGGATATATGCATTTTTATTAAGGCAGAGAGAGGATCAATTTTCCTTTTAGTAACTTTAATTCCACTTTCCATCAAAGTATGAAACAAATAGGAAAACACTTCTCCAATATTTAATTACCAAAAGGTAATTTATAAGTTGACCAAATAACAAATATTAATCTAATATCTATTTACTTAACCACTAATTAATGAAATATATCACATGTCTAAATCATATGGGCCACACAATTAATAAATAATCTTGCATTTTCCCACTTGGCCCATATGATAACTTCCATAGTGGTTTAATAAAATAATCATTAGTGTGCACCATAAATTAGATTAAGTTCTTAAGTTGGTGATCATAAATATCATTGTAAATAAATTACCAATGCGAGTCATGGTGGTTGTATATCACTAAATGACGCAATCCCTTCTATGTACCACAACACTAGTAACCTATTCAACATAGTCTATAGATGAGAAGTATCAATAATGATCTAACAATAATGTCTTTTCCAAGACTATTCCTATTACCACTTATTAAAGTAATATGTACATGTACATTAATTAATAGGAAATATCATAAACACATTTACTGAGTGCAAAATGTTAAATATATATAAGCATTGTTAAGCAATCCACAATTAAAAAATAATCATCATTGACTAACTAGTGCGCACATATATAAGTTATTCCGGGTAATTACGACCCACAAGGTACTACCTAGTACGCACTTATGACTTAGAAAACTCTTGTCTCCGTACTAGAGCCAAACCCTAGTCATCACATGAAATATGTCCTTACAAGCTTTCCAAAATTAACAAGTTCAAAACTTATACCAAATAAATAAGTTAGACCAAACTTATATCAAATCCAGTAATGCATAAAACCCATTTTCCATGCACAAGTAAGGTTGAATCTACACAAATCATGTCCTAGAATTCAAGTCTAAATAACATATGACATGTCAAGTCCTCAATATGCAATTTATACACAAAACAAGAATATTTTACAACAATTGAACCCAATTACCATCATACGCCACAAGTATTAAATAAATTATAATTTAGTAACTAATTTTCAAGGTAATCAATTGTAATATTCTAAACAAGTTATATACCTATACAAGATACATTTTAAACAAGCTTTGCAATATAATGATATCCTATATCATTCTAAGTTCAATTACCATTTTAAGAGGCCAAAAGTACTAATTATACATCTAATTAGTAATATACTCACAAGGTAATTAAGCGGATTACATTTCAAGGGATTATCAACCTAATCATGAAAAATCTCTAGATTTCAAATCAATTCCAAATGTTCTTAAATTAACATAGATTGAAGAATATACCAAGGCCTAATTTAATATCACATTACAAGTTAATTTCATACTAGTTACAACCATGTGAATTAAACTTTCATACAAGTGAAAGATTAAATAAAAATTTCATTTCTTATTCAAATACCCCCAACTTAATATATGTTAACAAACATATCAAGACCTAATTTAATAGCATACCACAATTCAATTCTAGGCTATACACATTCATGTGAATTAAATCGTATACAAAGAAGTAATTATACTAAATTTCTATAATTTGAACAAGGCATGCTTACAAGTTGTATATGCTTAGAAAACAATCAATACAACACATATATAATCATAATACATCCCATATCTCACTTTGTGATGAAATCACAAATCCCCACCGAAGTGAAACCGCCCCGAATCAGACAAAATTTCTAAGTTTTGTTGGGGACAACAAGGTGATCATTAAAACACCAAGGAGGTCACACCAAAATCCAAACTTGGCTTCAAACCCGAACTCAAAAAATGGCCCAAACGGGATTCCAAGGTTGGAATCGAAGGCCTCGTCAAGGCGAACAATAAAGCCTAAGGCATCATCGTTTTTTTCAAAGAGGATGAAGGCTTAAAGGGGAAAAGAAACATGGCAGCCATGGGAGGAGCTAGGGCTGGCCATGGGAAAGAGAGAGAGAAGAGCTTCGACTTTTATTTATAGCACCCCCTGTTTATAGAATCTCAAAAAGTGCCCCGAACGGGTCCCGAAAAGTGAAATTTGAGCAGACAAGCTCAAACGGCAAAACTCCGTGAATGAAAAAGAATCAAAATGAGAAAATATGATCCACGGAGGAAACAGCGTCAAAAACTGAGTCCCGAGCAGAGATATATGCCCCAAACAAGTTTGACGCTAACTGGGGACGAAAACCCGAAAACTGTAGGGTTCGACCACAAGACAATTGTAAGAGCACACGACTCGACGAAATGTGAAAATGAATCCCGTATGAGAATTCAAGTCCCAAGGAAACACTTAGCAATTAACTTTCATTAATTGCACAAAGGCCCCTACACAAAAGGATAACTGCGCAAGTGACACTAAATGAAAATATCTTCCAAACGATATTTTCTAAGAAACCCCTAAGCCAAAATATCTTCAAAAGATATTTGTTGACCTTAATGATTTCATCCAAGGACAATCTAGAGGTTTTAATGATAACAAACCATTAATGGTGTTTAAAGACTAATGTTTACATTGAGTGTTATAGATTATTCATATTCAAACGATGACCTCAATGAAGAGCATGAAAGATCTATCCAAGTATTCCATTATTCAAGATCATATCAAGGAAAATAATGCATACAAAGAAGACATGAAGTTGCAAAGAAACAAATGCAAAGTTCATCCAAAGATAGTTTGGACTATAATGAGCAAGAAAACATGAAGTTGCAAAGAAGCAAATGCAAAGTTCATCCAAAGATAGCTTGGACTACAATGAGTAAGAAAGCAACTCAAAGGACGAAAGAAAGCAAGACTACCTCAAAGCCTAAAGATTATGGACAAAGCATGAAGAAATGGGTAGATAGGATGGTGAGTGTTTAGGATTCAATGTCAAAGTATTTATGAATCCATTTGAAACTCATCTCTATAGGACCATGCATATCATATCATCATTCATATGTCCCTATATTCATTAGCAATAAACTATGCACTTCATTCATATACAATTGCACATGAAATCATTACTAAAGAGTGAGTTAGTTCAAGCTTGCATAAGTTTTGAAAGAACTCATCAGAAATGCTAAGATCATGCACATCAATCATATAATTCATATTGGTCAACAATTAAGGCATGATAAGCCTTTATTACCATGAGTTGGTAACGGACATTAAGACCCCAGAATGCGCGTCATGAAAAACTGTGTTTTTGGCTAAGTGTGAAAAATGAATTTTAAAAATAATGATTATTTCAAAATAATTTTTCCCGGTAATAACTCTTTATACTTAAACTAGCCTAAACTGATTTTATCAGAATTTTTGACCAAGTCTACATTGGTCTACATAAGTATTCATTTGTACCAAAACTGTCGGAAATCCAAATTTGTAGTAAAACTGAATTTCTACATTTTGATTTAGTTGGATTTCAATTTTCTAGTATTTTTTATTGAATCCAAATGGGGGGTACTTCCTTATTTACGTTATAAACTTAAAGTAAATGGACATATAAATTAAAGTAAAGACATTTACTTAAATATTTTCAATGGAAATAAGGTATGTGCAGATGTCCTGTGCACAGACTGTTTCATCTGTTAACTTAGACCAATTGTTGGAGCTGCAGTTTCATTTAGGCAGACCGAAATGCATAGGCAAGTTATTTCGGTCGACCGAAATAAAGGACCAAATGAATCATTCTAACAGAGAGTTTTGGATCAAAAAAATCAAGGTATTTCGGTCGACCGAAACAAAAAAGTGTTTCACTTCGATCTACCGAAACAGAGATACTGAGGATGATGAACAACCATTAAAACCATTTCGGACGACCAAAACGCAAGGGTGTTTCATTTCGGTCAACCAAACTTGCACAGATCTGAATCTGAACGGCTATTTTGCCTTGAACTCCGTGCACATGTTAATACCTAAAAATATTATCCAAAGTAATCATGCCATGTGGTCGAACAACCCGAGGTCTGAACTATGGATCAGCCCACGATCGTTGAGGGGAACAATTAATTTCTAATCATGGGGATCAGATTTAAGGTTGAGAATGAAGAAGAGTGGAATTTTTAGGCCATTAAGACTGAGATGAGGTTTTGAGCTCATAACTGGCCATAATTGAGACTCTCGGTCTCATGGTCATGAGTTTTAGGCCAAAATCTTCCCAGTCTTCATGATCATGAGTCTTAGGCCAAAATCTTCTCAGTCTTCATGATCATGAGTCTTAGGCGAAAATCGTCTCAGTCTTCATGATCATGAGTTTTAGGCCAAAATCTTCTCAGTCACTATGGTCATGAGAGTCTCAGTCTTCATGATCATGAGTCTTAGGCCAAAATCTTTTCAGTCTTCATGATCATGAGTCTTAGGCGAAAATCCTCTCAGTCTTCATGATCATGAGTTTTAAGCCAAAATCTTCTCAGTCACTATGGTCATGAGAGTCTCAGTTTTCATGATCATGAGTCTTAGGCCAAAATCTTCTCAGTCTTCATGATCATGAGTCTTAGGCCAAAATCTTCTCAGTCTTCATGATCATGAGTCTTAGGTGAAAATCCTCTCAGTCTTTATGATCATGAGTCTTAGGCGAAAATCCTCTCAGTCTTCATGATCATGAGTTTTAGGCCATATTTCTCTCAGTCATTATGGTCATGAAAGTCTCAGTCTCATGGTCATGAGTTTAGGCCAAAACATTCTCAGTCAATATGGTTATGACTTTCAGTCTTAATGGTCATGATCATGAGTCTCTTCAAAGACTCATAACCAGCCATGATCAAGAGTTTCGACCGTTATTTCTCTCGGTCACAATGATCATAAGACTCTCGGTCATAATGGTCATGATCATGAATCTTAACCAAGATTTTTAGCCACTATGGCCATGGTCGAGACCCATGACCAAATATGGTCATGATCAGGGGTCTCGGGTCATAATCATTTGAAGAATCTTTGGGGTGATTCAAATGAAGATCGGCTGGAATCCCAATGATTTAAGAACCCAACAAGTCAGGTCTGGAAACATAAAGAAAGCTTGAAATAGAAAAGGACAACTTGACAATATCAGAAGTTCAGAACTACAGATGGAAGGTTTTCACTTGCATCTGATGAGGAAAGTCAAGATTGTCAGTAATCATATGACTCCAGGCTAATGTACAAATCAAGCCAGATATGACAGGTACAGAGAGCTGAAAATGGCTTGAAGACCAAAATCATCAAGCATGAAAGAAAGGGCACCACTTAGTCAAAAATACTATGTCAGACATACTTGTATCTGCCTATAGAGAGATGTGCAAGTCAGTCAACCTGACCAGCTCAGCAAGGTGGTTATGAAAAGTCACTTTCAACTTACAACCAATCAATTTCTAAAGAAACGGTTGAAAGGGACAACACCAGGTGGAAGCCTCTATAAATACCAACTCAAGCCCCACAAGGAAGAGGTCCAAGACCATTTCTAAAGTTCAACCTTTAGCATTCATATCACTTAGCACTTAGCTTTTATTTCATCAAGTTCAGTTTAGCACTTAGCTTTTATTTCATCTCTCTTTTGGATTAAATGGGTTTAATAATCTATATAAAGGCAAAAAATTAGCCTTGATTGGTCCCGGGCCAAACACAGAGACTGGCTTAAATAAATACAACTCTACAAAAATTCAGTATGAACCCATTTTCATAGAGTTGGGGGGCAGTTGTTAACACCTAAAAATATTATCCAAAGTAATCATGCCATGTGGTCGAACAACCCGAGGTCTGAACTATGGATCAGCCCACGATCGTTGAGGGGAACGATTAATTTCTAATCATTGTGATCAGATTTAAGGTTGAGAATGAAGAAGAGTGGAATTTTTAGGCCATTAAGACTGAGATGAGGTTTTGAGCTCATAACCGGCCATGATTGAGACTCTCGGTCTCATGGTCATGAGTTTTAGGCCAAAATCTTCTCAGTCTTCATGATCATGAGTCTTAGGCCAAAATCTTCTCAGTCTTCATGATCATGAGTCTTAGGCCAAAATCCTCTCAGTCTTCATGATCATGAGTTTTAGGCCAAAATCTTCTCAGTCACTATGGTCATGAGAGTCTCAGTCTTCATGATCATAAGTCTTAGGCCAAAATCTTCTCAGTCTTCATGATCATGAGTCTTAAGGCGAAAATCCTCTCAGTCTTCATGACCATGAGTTTTAAGCCAAAATCTTTTCAGTCACTATGGTCATGAGAGTCTCAGTCTTCATAATCATGAGTCTTAGGCCAAAATCTTCTCAGTCTTCATAATCATGAGTCTTAGGCCAAAATCTTCTCAGTCTTCATGATCACGAGTTTTAGGCGAAAATCCTCTCAGTCTTCATGATCACGAGTCTTAGGCGAAAATCCTCTCAGTCTTCATGATCATGAGTTTTAGGCCATATTTCTCTTAGTCATTATGGTCATGAGAGTCTCAGTCTTATGGTCATGAGTTTAGGCAATTCTCAGTCAATATGGTTATGACTTTCAGTCTTAATGGTCATGATCCTGAGTCTCTCCAAAGACTCATAACCAGCCATGATCAAGAGTCTCGACCGTTATTTCTCTCGGTCACAATGATCATAAGACTCTCGGTCATAATGGTCATGATCATGAATCTTAACTAAGATTTTTAGCCACTATGGCCATGATCGAGACCCATGACCAAATATGGTCATGATCAGGGGTCTCGGGTCATAATCACTTGAAGAATCTTTGGGGTAATTCAAATGAAGATCGGCTGGAATCCCAATGATTTAAGAACCTAACAAGTCAAGTCTGGAAACATAAATAAAGCTTGAAATAGAAAAGGACAACTTGACAATATCAGAAGTTCAGAACTACAGATGGAAGGTTTTCACTTGCATCTGATGAGGAAAGTCAGGATTGTCAGTAATCATATGACTCCAGGCTAATGTACAAATCAAGCCAGACATGACAGGTACAGAGAGCTGAAAATGGCTTGAAGACCAAAATCATCAAGCATGAAAGAAAGGGCACCACTTAGTCAAAAATACTATGTCAGACATACTTGTATCTGCCTATAGAGAGATGTGCAAGTCAGTCAACCTGACCAGCTCAGCAAGGTGGTTAGGAAAAGTCACTTTCAACTTACAACCAATCAATTTCTAAAGAAACGGTTGAAAGGGACAACACCAGGTGGAAGCCTCTATAAATACCCACTCAAGCCCCACAAGGAAGAGGTCCAAGACCATTTCTAAAGTTCAACCTTTAGCATTCATATCACTTAGCACTTAGCTTTTATTTCATCAAGTTCAGTTTAGCACTTAGCTTTTATTTCATCAAGTTCAGCTTAGTTTTATCAGTTTAGTACTTAGTTCATCTTTCAGTATTCAATACTTTAGTTTCCATTTCAATCAAGAGTTTGTAATTCATTCATCATTGTAATTAGTCAAGTTCACTGAAGAAAGGTTTGCAGATTCAAGTATATTTATTGTTTAGTTTAAGTTACTTCTAATTGATATTCATCTTAAATGTTTAAAGTCCTTTCTTAAAGGCAATAGCAACCTTAAGGAGAGGGTCATTCCTACTCTCCAACTTTGGCCTGAATCACCTTAGGTCGGTGACCCGACCCAATAGGAATAGTTTGGCAAGAAATATTCGAGTCCATCAGGACTCTGGCATGCCCGCGTTCTAGGTCAGCCATTCATTGGCTAGCGATCTCAGACCACTTTGTGAGCCAAACAACTTTGGCACGCCCAGTGGGACAAGTGTTTTATTTGTGAATGGTCGTCGAGTCTAGGTCACAGACTTAAACTTCAGCTGGACAAGCTAACCCTCAAAGGGAAAATCAGGAAGAAAATCAGCTTGCTCCTATCATGCAAGATTTCGGGTCTGAGTATGAAGAGAGACATCAGGCCAGCCACCAAATGGCGGCCGAAAGTGTCAGCAATATGGTGACACGATTTGAAAGTAGAGTGGAGGCTTCCCAACGCCAAGTCGCTTGGGAGATCAACAAAAATATGGAGCCATTGGTGGCTTCATCCCACATGACTAATACTCAGCTCCAACAGTTGAATGAGGTGATTAATGCCTTAGTGACTCGTATTGATAGGCAGGTGATTGCTCAGCCGCCTAAGTTAGAAAACCAAAATGATAGACCAGCGGACCAGTTTCCTCCTCAACAAGTTGGTCAACCAGAGAGAGGTGCCCAGCCACCCCCAATGGTTAATGGTCCTCGACCAGTAGCTCCAATTCCACCACAAGTCCATCCAGTAGAGCCAGGAATGAATGGTCACCAACAACCAAGATGGAGGAATCATGACCAACCTAATGGTCGACCTTCTCATTTTCAACCTCAAGTCTTGCCACCTCAGGTTGGGAACCCAAGGGGGCAAGAGGGGCATAACCCTTGGCCCAATGTTCCTTTTCAGAACCAAGCCCCGCCTATGGTCATGACTAGGGAGCATTTAGCTGAGGTCATATAAGAACAATATGGACCAACTTTGAAAAGGGCCACTCGACTTACTTTCAGGCACCTATTTCCTGATTAGATAGATCAGATGGATCTTCCCCAAAATTTCCGGGTGCCGAACTTTGCAACTTTCTCAGGAGAAGGCAACCAATCGACTCTTGAGCATATTGGCCGTTTCACATTAAAATGTGGGCCGCTCAGCAACAATGATTGGTATAAAATGAAGTTATTCTCTAATACTCTCACTGAGACTGCCTTCAAGTGGTATTTGAACTTGCCACCAAATTCCATCCATACTTGGCAACAAATGCAGGATGTGTTCCATGATCAGTTCTATAGGACAGAACCAGAAGTCTCTATGTCTGACTTATCTAGGATCCATCAGTTGCCAAATGAGGATGTTGAGACATTTTTGGCTAGGTTTAAGAAAGCACGAAATAAGTGCCAACTTACTTTACCTGAAGAAGAGTTTGTCAACTTGGCCCTTAGTGGTTTAGACTTCGAACTGCGAAAGAAGTTCGAGGGTACTCATTTTGGAGATTTATTCCAATTAGCCGATAGGGTCACCAAGTATGAGAGGAAAAACTCATCTCGAGGGACCTATTATAAGGACCCTAATTATGAAATACACATGGTTGATACAATATACGACGACCTAGAGGTCGATGCTGTTGAAATTATTTCAAAAAAACCATATGTATGTAAAGCTTTAGCTAAGCCCTTAAAGACTGTTAGTGGTGTTCAACCCTCATTATCTTCAGCCAAAAGGAATATCTTTGAGGCTGGCAAACAATATGATTTCGATATAAGTAAAGCAAAGCAAATCTTTGACCACCTGTTGTCTGATAAAATTATCAAAGTCACTGGGGTGCATAAAATACCCTCAGCTGACGAGATCAAAGGTCGAGAATATTGCAAATATCATAACTCCTGGAATCATGCAACTAATAATTGTGTTGTATTTCGTAATGTGATTTAGGCACAGATCGAGAAGGGAGCATGGAAGTTTCCGGAGAAGAAGAAAGAGGTGATGAGCGTTGACAGCGATCCATTCCCAACCTTGATCAGCAGTAACATGGTTGAGATCTCAATGGCCAACAGGCCACGGAGAAGAATTGATTTTGAGGATACTTCAGCTTACAGAGAAAGCAAGGCTGAAGGAAAGAAGCCAATGGTTGAGGAAACTCCAAGGTCTAAGGATGACTTAGAAAAAGAGTTGAAGGCAGCTTAACTAGCGCTGATCAAGCAGGGATTATGCCCTAAGTGCAAGACAGACATTGGAAGGGACCGAGAGAGGTTCCATGGCGACACTCGGCGACGTCCTGGAAGTTCACGTCATGAGAACAGACCTAGGTCACCCTCATCTAGGGTGCCTGTGACAAGTCGATTAACATGGCCTGACAGAAGGTCTAATACCAATGAGCATCACAAGCGAAGGCAAGAAGTGAACTCCAACAGTCGGGCAAGGAATTTGACCCATGCCGTTTGGAAGCCTAGGGAGCATGACTCAAAGGTGACTCGCCAGACTGGAACATCAGTTGACAGCCCAAACCATAGGCAAAGGATGGTCAAGCCACCAGCCACTGACGATGGTCGATGGTCAAGGGTGAGTCATCCAAAGTTCTCTAGGGTCAGGGATCTCCCGCCAGCATTCATGACTCGCACTCAAGTGAGACGGTGGTAGCGGATGAAAACTGAGCTACGAAGAATGGAAGAGAAATATTCAGCTCCACGGCCAAAGAAGGTGACTTTGCTTAGAAGAGAACCTGCTAAGCAAGATTCAAAAAGTGATCCGAAAGGAAAATCTAAGGAAGATAGTGTAGATGGAAATGGAGGCACGGAAGAGAAATGTGCGTCTTCATCCATGAAAGAAGCTGATGATGAAGCAGGATTTGGTGAAAACGAACTCGACTTGGATGACCAGGATAATGGTTCAAAGGGTATCAAGTTGAGTTCGTTCGAAGGAATTGTAAATTGCAATATGGTTCTTACTTTACCACATATTTTTGAGGCTAAACCTGATCAACCCTCCACCATGGAGGGAGATGTTGTGGTGATTAAGGATGAAGGCCAGGAAGTTCCAGAGATTATCGAAAACCCATCCGAGTCGATCACCGAAGATAAGAAACAGAAAGTCGCTGTGATAAGAGCTAAACCACGAGATGATGAGTCAGTGACTATTGGGAGAGATCAGGCAGCTAGGGTGATTTTTGAGAAGCCTTCTGCGGCAATGTCTCAACATTTGAAACCACTCTACATCAGGGTGTTCTTAGAAGGGATGCCAGTGTCTCGGGCACTGATAGATAATGGATCTGCGGTCAATATCCTTCCGATGAACACCATGAGGTTGCTGCAAAATACGGAGGATGACTTGATTCCCACTGACTTGACAGTCAGTAATTTCACGGGGGCCAGAGCCAGGACCAGAGGTGTGGTCACCTTGGAAATGACAGTTGGAAAATGCAAGACTATGACTGCATTCTTCGTGGTCGACGCAGGGGCGGCATACATCGCTTTGATTGGGCGTGATTGGTTGCACCCACATTTCTGCATCCTTTCTACCCTCCACCAGTTCATGATTTTCTAGGATGGGGATGAAATTCAAGTCGTATGGGGAGACAATAAGCCTTTCGAAGCTCGGGTCCATGCGGCTGATGCAGTTTTATATGAGGAGGAAATGGGTCCTGTGAGGCTCATTAGGTGTGACAAGTATGGCAAGCCTGAGAAGGCGACGATGAGGAAAAATCTGACAGACGGGGACTTATCTGATTTATTCAAGGAACTATCGAGGCCAAGTGTTATCTGCGAGCCAAGGCCGACAGTTGAAGTTGATGAACAACAGGTTGTTAATGGACCAAGCCCAAAAGGAGAAGGAGAAAATGCTAGCATTTAAAGCTAGCATGGCACGGTTGAGAGCGTATCTCGCCAAAAGACGGGCAATGTTGTGGAGTGATATGTCGGCCAATATGGCCGAAATCATAGAAGAAGATGAGTCAGGGGATTGTCGAGATGTTATTAAGTTAGAAGAGCTAGATGCAGCTCCAGCCAAGCTAGAGGATCTGAAGGCCGATGTTCAGGATCCCTTGTTGGAGATCAATTTGGGATCAGAAGAAGAGCCTCAGCTAACCTACATAAGTGATCTTCTAGAACTTGACTTTAAAGCTGAACTGATCTTGTTGCTTAAAGAATATAAGGATTGTTTTGCTTGGAATTAAACTGAGATGCCGGGATTACCAAGGCAACTAGTCGAACATCGACTACCTATAAAAGAAGGTTTTAGACCTTTCAAGCAAGCGCCTAGACGTATGTCAACAGAGGTGACTATGAAAGTAAAGGAAGAGATTGAGAGGTTGCTCAAGGCAGGATTTATCCGAACCACGAGGTATTGTGATTGGCTATCCAATATCATTCCCGTGGTTAAGAAAAATGGGAAGATAAGGGTATGCGTAGATTTTAGGAATTTAAATTCAGCTACCCCAAAAGATGAGTATCCGATGCCTATAGCTGATCAATTGATTGATGCGGCTGCCAAGAATGAGATTCTGTCATTCATGGATGGTCACTCGGGATATAACTAGATATTCATAGCAAAAGATGATGTTAATAAGACGGCATTTAGATGTCTGGGAGCTATAGGCACTTTCGAATGGGTGGTAATGCCCTTTGGTTTAAAGAATGCCGGAGCCACTTATTAACGAGCTATGAATGCAATCTTCCATGACATGATTGGGAAATTTATGGAAGTATACATTGACGACGTGGTGGTGAAATCAGCGACAAAGGCGAAGCATCTGGCAGACTTAATGAGATCATTCGAGAGAATGAGAGCTCATGGTTTGAAGATGAACCCATTTAAATGCGCCTTTGGAGTGACAGCAAGGAACTTTCTAGGGTTCTTGGTGCATTGGAGGGGTATCGAGGTTGATAAGAATAAGGCCAGGGCGATCATCGAAGCTCAACCACCTCGCAATAAGAAGGAGTTACAAAGACTGATTGGTTAAATCACATACTTGGGAAGGTTTATTTCAAACTGTGCTGGAAAGATCCATACTTTTTCTCCGCTTTTAAAGCTCAAATCAGAGGAAGACTTTTGATGGGAAAAGCATCACCAACATGTGTTTGAATCAATCAAGGAGTATCTTGCTAATCCTCTTGTCCTTATGCCGCCTAGGAAGAAACAACCGCTGAAGTTATATATTTCAACCGCGGATGAGTCAATCGGAAGTTTGTTAGCCCAAGATAATGAAGTAAGGAAAGAATAGGCAGTGTATTACCTTAGTCATATTTTGACACCGGTTGAGCGTCGATATACGCCAATCGAAAAAATGTGTCTTGCTTTGTATTTTGCTGCTCACAAATTGAGAATATATATGCTACCTGTTTTAGTTTATGTGATTTGTGCCACTGACTTAATTAAGTATATGCTCTCTCGTCCAATAATTTCTGGATGAATAGGCAAGTGGTCATTGGCCCTTATGGAATTCAGTTTCCAATATGTGCCTCAAAGGGCTGTAAAGGGACAAGCACTTGCTGATTTCCTAGCCGACCATCCATGCTTGGATGTTGATCCTAGAGTCTATGATGCAATGGAGTTGTGTTTTATTCAACTAACTCCTTGGACTCTGATCTTTGATGGATCAAGTGTAAATGATGTCGGAGGGGCCGGAATTGTAATAGTTGCACCAAATGGAAGGAAAACAACATATTCTTTCTTTCTAGACTTCAAATGTTCTAATAATCAAGCAGAGTATGAATCTCTGATTATCGGTCTGGGGATACTCTTAGAAATGGGGGCACAGACTGTTGAAATCATAGGTGATTCAAGTTTAGTGATTGGTCAGTTGTCCAGCAATTTCAGATGCCAAAGTTGGCACCTCAAACCATTTCACTCTATAGCCATGCAATTACTACAAGAATTTGCAGATGTAAAGGTCAAGCATGTTTATAGATCCCATAACAAAGAGGCTAATGATTTGGCTCAAATAGCATCTAGCGTCAGGGTGCCAAAAGGAATAATGGAGAATTTGATCAGAATAAAGAAAAGATCATTACCCTCAGTCAAGGTGAGGGAAGAATTGTTGGCAGAGGTCTTTGCAATCGAGGTGGAAGAGGATATAGAGGAGAATGATTGGAGAACACCAATCGTTAATTTTCTCAAAAATCCAGACCCTAAGGCTGACAGGAAGCTAAAGATCAAAGCTCTTAAGTTTGTGATGATTGATGGAGACCTATTCAGGAAAAGCATCAAAGATGACCTACTCTTAAGGTGTGTCAGTAAGAAAGAAGCCATGAAAGTAATGGGAGAGACCCATGAAGGGATATGTGGTGCTCACCAAGCTGGAATAAAAATGAAGTGGCTGATTAGAAGGTACGCTTATTACTGGCCCGAGATGCTTAAAGATTGCTTCACATATGCCAAAGGATGTCAAGCATGTCAAAGGCATGGGCCAATTCATAGGGCCCCGGCGATTGAGTTACAGCCAATCATAAAACCATGGCCTTTCAGAGGCTGGGCTATGGATTTGATAGGGAAAGTTTATTCACCTTCTTCTAAACAACATTGTTTTATCATTGTGGTAACTGACTACTTTACTAAGTGAGTCGAGGCGGTGCCCATGAAGTCAGTGCACCAGGAAGATGTGATTCGGTTTATCAAGCAACATATTATTCATAGATTTGGGATCCCAGAATCAATCACAACTGATCGAAGTTCAGCCCTCGTTGCCAAAGAAGTGCAGGCATTTGCAGCAGAGTATGGGATCAAGCTCTTAAACTCAACCCCGCACTTTGTACAAGGGAATGGTCAAGCCGAGTCGTCTAATAAGACGCTAAAAGGCATCATTGAAAAAATGGTGGAAGATAACCCTAGGGTGTGGCATGAACTGTTATCAGAAGCACTTTGGGCATATAGGACTTCTCAACGGTCAAGCACAGGTGTGACTCCATTCATGCTCACCTATGGTCATGATGCAGTTTTGCCCATGCAAGTGACTGTGCGGTCAATGAGATTCGCATTGCAAAACAATTTGACTCCTGCGGAATACAATGAATCTATGTTTTGGAAGACCTAGATGAAGTGAGGTTAAGGGCTCTCGACCATATACAAGTTCAAAAAAAGCGAGTAGCAAGGGCATATAACAAACGTGTTAGAGCCAAAACCTTTAGCGAAGGTGACTTGGTCTGGAAGACTGTCCTCCCAATAGGTGTGAATGATCAAAAATATGAAAAATGGTCGCCAAATTGGAAGGGTCCATTTATGGTTTACAAAGTCTTAAAAGGAGGCGCATATCATTTGAAAGATATCGATGGGGAAATACACCCCCGGCCAATTAATGGCCGGTACTTAAAAACTTATTATTCTACAATGTGGGAGACGATGGAGAATGAAGCCATAGATGGTTAAATAATCACAAGTCATGAAAACATGCATTTCATTCATTGTTCCATTGAGTACAAAAATTCATAAGAGTCATTACCTATCATTTTCTCTGCAGATAAATAAAATGACCCCTGAGCTCATCCCACTCCTTCTTAGACATGGCCACTTTTTCATCCTCTTAAACCTTCTCAATCCTCAGTCAAGGAGTCACTTTTTTTATAACTGCGGTTAGAAGAAGATGTCTAATTTTGTGGGTGTTCTTGTTTCTAATCAATGGCTTCAAAGTCAGTTCATACAGGTTGAACTTGGCAGCCTCAAATTGAAATTTATTTCGCCAAAGAAACAGAATGGTAAAGTTACAATTGGAGATTTGCCATCTTGTATGGTGAAATTAACAGCTTTCAGTGAGATGTTTAATGAAGAGGAAGAAGAAAAACTCACTGGAAGTGCCTTGAGGAGTTCGATTATCGCCGGAGAGGTATGTCACACCGGAAATTGGTGACAGAGCGGCCACTGGAATTTGGATTCTTTTGTGAATTGCTTGACTACTACTTGCTGACTTTAGTATGCCACATTTCAAAACTTGCTCCGGCCACTCTTTTCTGTGGTCAAATGCATCTACAATTCTTCACCTAAAATTCCATAATGTTTCTGCAAATTGCACAGCAAAACAATGGATTTTGTTGAAGATGGTGTTGATCAGTCTGGCAAATTTAAATGCGATATATAAAGGTTGGATAGCAAAACATTATTTAAATGTTTTTTATTGTACTTGATGCCGTGTAGTTTGAGCGTCCAATATTACATGGAAACAGAAGCAAATATTGGAAATCAGCATGTCAGCAACAAAGATTTAATGTTCGTCTTTGGACCATTGTGTAATATGTCTTCATATAACAGTTATTGGGCACGTGATTTTTTGGTGCGTTTCCCTCTTGTCTTGTCAAATTAAGTTGCAAGCATACAGCAGGCATTGAGCTCCTAAACAGCGGCCCAATATTTGTGCTCAAGTACATATATGCTTTAAACTGGCAATTTATTTCAGGCTGCTGGTTAATGCCCATTTAAAAAATGGGTCTGCATGACAATTGTGCACAGGTATATATATACTTTTGACCTGCAACTTGCAGTTTTAGCAGGCATTGAGCTCCTAAAGAGCCGTCCAGAATTCGTGCTCTGTACACAGTTAATACATATGTATATTCATATTACATATTACATATTGCATATATATATATTTTCAAGAGAACACAGGTTGCCAAAGACATACCCAGTTTCCATTGAATCCGGCGAAAGCCGAACTACAACCAATAGCCGTCCTCACCTTGCAATCATTTACCTATATACCTCGGCAATATTCTTTGAACTCTGCAATTGTGGGCTTTGGTGAGCTTCAATCAATGACGACCAACCCACGCCGAACCATGCCATGCAGCTCCTCCGGCGACGGCGTCCCATTTAAATAAACCTATGCAGCTCAGAGCTTTGATCACGGAGTTTCGCCGGTGTCACCACATGGGTCAGTTTTGAAGACCACTTAAAACCCAAAACTGTTGGGTGCACGGATGATGAAGAACGGCGTGAGCATCATCTCCGGCGATGATGCCGCCGATGGGGTGACGACGCTGTAGCTTGTAATGGAAACGGTGGTTAACGCCGTTGGTGATTAACGTTGGTGTTTCCAGTCGCCATCTCACCTCGCAAACGTTACTAACGCCGGCAAAATTCTCGGCCCATAGCTCATAGAAGGGTCGCTGGCGCTGTTGGAGTCTACATGCAAAAGCTTGCGGCTGCCATATACACATGTATATATGCATGTGTTCATTATTGCCTGGGCGTGGGGACGTCACGTGGGTCAGTTGGGAAACTTACTTAACCCAAAACCGTTGGGTATGGGTCATGAACGATGGTGTGAGCACCATGTTCGGCGTCGAGGCCATTGGAGAAGATGACGGCCGTGTTGCAATCAAGCTCATCGCCGGTGTTTTGCCCATGTATGTGGTACACAGAGCTCACTAACGCCACCACATGGGTCAGTTTTGAAGCTCACCCGAAATCAAAAACTGTCAAGTATTGATGATGGCCGATGTTGTGGGCACCATCACCGGCGGCGACGCCGCCGAAGAGAATAACAGCTTGTGTTCTGCAGTGGAAGCTCATATTTTTCCAGCGGTGAGTCCATCCACGGTGATAGTTTTGGCGGCAGTGACTTCATGAAGAAGATGACTGGTGCGACAATCTCTTCATGGCCGGCGACGGTCCATGGCAAACATGTTGCAATGATTGGCAGTATGAACCATGAACCATGTTCGTTCCTTGGTTGGTCAGTGTTCATTTAAAAAACGGGTTTGCATGTTGATGGCTGGGTGGATGATAGAGCATCATGCATGTTTGCAAGCTTGTCACTAGAGATCGGTTCACGCAGTTCCTAGAAGCTCGCCAACTTTTGGTCAGGCTGAATTTTGCTTCTAACCAGATTCAATGGTGTCGAAATCACCATTTCTTCACCAACATTCTCAAAAGGTTAGAAAATGGTGGGAGTGTTTGCACAATTTTCGGCTTTTGAGAAGTGCGGGCGTGCCAGAGTCCTTGACCCAGACTCAGGCTATGAGCCAAACCATATTCCCCATGTTGGATTAGTCTTGAAAATTGGTTAGGCGACTGTGAGGAGGCAGGGAAAACACCTCCTACCGGGTTAGCGTTGCCTTGGTAACAAGGACTTAAATTTTTCTCAAATGGTTGATGAAGATGATGCAAAGAGTAAAATGAAAGAGAAAATAATGGTGGCAAATTGAATGAATACATCTTGTTCTTAAAACAAAGTGATATTTCATTAGTATCTAATGAAAATACAAAGTACAAACTAGAATGTAACAGAAACTAGAGCATGGGAAATAAAAGTGAAAACATTGATAATCAACTAATCCTAAAGAGTAAGACAACAACTAAATGAAAGCTGATAGACTAAATAAAAGATGAGTTATAAAACTACACTATGAACTATTGCTTGGAGAATATAAAAATGGCCAGTGGCCTAAAGGAGATAAGAAAAAGAAGCATAATGTTGGTTTCGGGGGTCCCCTTGCTTATAGCCTTGGTTGGATATTTATAGTGAATTTCTCTCCAAATCACCAACCATGTTACCATTGCTTGATGTGTGCCAGGTCATCACCTTGCTCATTCTTCACCCTTAGATGGGAAAACTATGAAAAAGTGTTGCTCAAGATTTTGAACTTTCCTTACATTGCATACTAACATTGGTCAACTAAAAGCTTTCAACTTCACCCAATTCTTGTAACATCTCATTTGATAGCTTTGTAACATATGAGTGTTTCAAGATGATAGGGAGTTTCACCAAAATAGAACTAAAAGGTCACTCTTTCATTGTTGTTAGCCCAAAAATGCAAAAAATAATATGTATATGATTGTGGGTCAAATTTGGGTGTTAACAACTGCCCCCAACTCTTTGAAAATGGGTTCATACCGAATTTTTGTAGAGTTGTATTTATTTAGGCCCGTTTCTATGTTCAGCCTGTTGGGACCAATCAAGGCTAATTTATTTTTTTATTTTTGCCTTTAATGTATGGATAATTAAACCCATAATCAACAAGAAAAAAGAAGTGTACAATTTCATTTCTCATCTGCAATGGCCACTTGTACCTAGGCCATTTTACATTCTAAGTATTCTTTTTGAACATTCAAGCACTTGCCGGTAAGATTAAAATCGAAGCACTATACTGCCATCTGGTGGCTGTCATATGCCTCATAATATCATCCCAAGGTTTTTACCATTAAAACAAGTTTTGGTATGTAAACTGACAAACTTACCCTTTATTTCGGCAACTTTTTCTCCACTTTGGTGGGGGTTAGCTATACACCATATACCCATTTCTTTCTACGTGCACAGCCCAAACAGCCCTTCTTAACCTCACTCTATTCCTCTGCTTCCTCACCACATAGAGCACTACAAACAAAGTAATCTTCTTCTGCTCTTGACCCATCCAAACCACATGTGTATATATGTGTGAGTTCAATAAACAAGGACCCAACATACACTGATGGGCGCGTGTTTGAACTGATACAAGATGGGATGAATTTTTTTTCTGGGCCGGTACGCTGCTGTTTGGGCTCGCTGGGCTGAGGCGCCACTGTGTATCTTGCCGGAAGAGATTAGACTTTGCAACTTGCTGGATTTGCTGTTGATTTAGACCAAAACTGACATACACAGTAATTGAGTTCGCCGGACTGGAACAAATTGGAACTGATGTTCGCCTCAGCTGGAACATGTTGCTGCTACGTACTATGGTCTTCTTCTACTTGTTCGTGCTAGCTTGGAGCTTCGCCGGACATTAATGATGTGAATGAAGCTGCGCCGGAAATAATGGAGGTTGCTGGGTCTGGTCGGCGGACTGAAACTACAACTGGCCAGGAATTTGTAATTTGCTCACCGGAACTAGTCTTGAATACATGCTCAGAGCTTCCAGTTTTGGGTCTCAATCTCATGTTTAAAGAAGCTGAATTGGTGGTATTTGCGCTGAAATATTCAACCGTGACAGAACCAAGCCGGACTTTAGGACTTTTGATTTTCATCACGGTGAGGGCAAAGACTAAGATGACTGTAGTCTAGAACATAACGAAGATTGCAACGGCTCTTCCGGCGATGGGTTTGTGATTTGCAACAGCCGTAATCTTCATGTTGCAAAATAATGCAACATGTTTGCCCAGGACCGGCGTCGGCCATCGGGATAATGTTGCACCAGTGGGTTTCTTCATGAAGCTATTGCCGCCAAACCCACTGCCGCATATAGATTCGCCGCCGGCGAAAACTCCAACTTTCTCCCTTGCAACTTTGGTGAGCCAACTGGAGGTAACCGAACACCAACTCATGAGTCATGACCGAACCATGAGCTTCCGGCCATGCGGCTCCTCCGGCGATGGCAACCCGTGTGATTAACTCTATGGTGATGATGGCGGGTTCTGCGAACTGCATGGTTGACTCCAGTGCTTCACCGGTGATGGGTTTTTATTACAAAACGGCCTGCCGTCGTCTTCACGCTTCAAAGGATCATGATCATTCACCCCTGGACCGGTGTTGGCCATGGAGAGAGTGTCGGCACAAGGTGACATCAATATAGATACTAAAAATGAGTCTAGATGACTAAGATGTTATGATAGGCATCATTTAGATACCCTAAAACTCTTCCAAGAAAGTGCAGCTTTACGTTTGATCCTATGTGACCAGAGAATGCTATGCGTTCTCCAAGAGTGCTAGAGCATCAGAATATTGTGGCTGCCTTAATGACCAAGGAAGAACCATAAAATATTCAGCCAATATGGAAACCAGTAGATCCTCCTGACTCACATTCCAGCCAAACTAACAAACTTAATAATTGGTGAGCTCCAACAATTCAGTAAAGATATGAAATATGAAAATAAAATTTCACGTATAAGAAGGAAAAACTCACCCACTCATCCATAGACCTACGAGTGTTTGTGTCAAACGTTCTACTCGCCGCCATTTTGGTAAAATTAATTGATACTCTTTTATGGCGGATTTTCCTCCGGTGTTGTTTACCACAATGTCTAACTTTAAAAATTTTGGGGCATGGAAGTGGTGCCGTTTCTTCGGCTATAACCACCCGGATCACTTTTTCTCCCCCCGTGTCCTTATGAACATCACTTTCTCGATCATTGCATCCGAGAATCTGATTCAAGCTTTCTTGGCCAACAAAGTGATCATATTTGTGGCCATGCTCAACTACTTTTCTGTTTTTCTGCAAAACCATTTAAACTTTTTGCTAAATTAACTTTTAAATCTTGTAAAACGGCTCCTTGGTTTGCTAAGGAAGCACTAACATTTTGTAGAGCCGTGACAACGGCTTCTAAATCATCTTTCAACCATATAGAAGTCCCACTGGGCGAGCCAAAAATTGTTTGCACAATTTTCGGCTCTTAAGAAGTGCGGGCGTGCCAGAGTCCTTAACCCGAACTCAGGGTATGAGCCGAACCATATTCCCCATGTTGGATTAGTCCTTAAAATTGGTTAGGCGACTGTGAGGAGGCGGGGAAAACACCTCCTACTGGGTTAGCGTTGCCTTGGTAACAAGGACTTAAATTTTTCTCAAATGGTTGATGAAGATGATGCGAAGAGTAAAATGAAAGAGAAAATAATGGGGGCAAATTGAATGAATACATCTTGTTCTTAAAACAAAGTGATATTTCATTAGTATCTAATGAAAATACAAAGTACAAACTAGAATGTAACAGAAACTAGAGCATGGGAAATAAAAGTGGAAACATTGATAATCAACTAATCCTAAAGAGTAAGACAACAACTAAATGAAAGCTGATAGACTAAATAAAAGATGAATTATAAAACTACACTATGAACTATTGCTAGGAGAATATAAAAATGGCCAGTGGCCTAAAGGAGATAAGAAAAAGAAGTAAATGTTGGTTTCGGGGGTTCCCTTGCTTATAGCCTTTGTTGGATATTTATAGTGAATTTCTCTCCAAATCACCAACCATGTTACCATTGCTTGATGTGTGCCAGGTCATCACCTTGCTCATTCTTCACCCTTAGATGAGAAAACTATGAAAAAGTGTTGCCCAAGATTTTAAACTTTCCTTACATTGCATACTAACATTGGTCAACTAAAAGCTCACTTTTCAACTTTACCCAATTCTTGTAACATCTCATTTGATAGTTTTGTAACATATGGGTGTTTCAAGATGATAGAGAGTTTAACCAAAATAGAACTAAAAGGTCATTCTTTCATTGTTGTTAGCCCAAAAATGCAAAAAATAATATGTATATGATTGTGGGTCAAATTTGGGTGTTAACAGAGAGCATCATCTCCGGCGACGACGCCGCCGTTGGAGGTGACAACATTGATGCTTGCAATGGAAACTTGCATGTTTCTTGGGTGGCGAATATGATCCACACTTCGTCATTTTTTCTGTTGAGTTTGCTCTTATTTTGGGACTAAGACGTGCAGCTGCTGCATAGCTCATTTCTCTCTCTTTTGGATTAAATGGGTTTAATAATCTATATAAAGGCAAAAAATTAGCCTTGATTGGTCCCGGGCCAAACACAGAGACTGGCTTAAATAAATACAACTCTACAAAAATTCAGTATGAACCCATTTTCATAGAGTTGGGGGGCAGTTGTTAACACCTAAAAATATTATCCAAAGTAATCATGCCATGTGGTCGAACAACCCGAGGTCTGAACTATGGATCAGCCCACGATCGTTGAGGGGAACGATTAATTTCTAATCATGGTGATCAGATTTAAGGTTGAGAATGAAGAAGAGTGGAATTTTTAGGCCATTAAGACTGAGATGAGGTTTTGAGCTCATAACCGGCCATGATTGAGACTCTTGGTCTCATGGCCATGAGTTTTAGGCCAAAATCTTCTCAGTCTTCATGATCATGAGTCTTAGGCCAAAATCTTCTCAGTCTTCATGATCATGAGTCTTAGGCCAAAATCCTCTCAGTCTTCATGATCATGAGTTTTAGGCCAAAATCTTCTCAGTCACTATGGTCATGAGAGTCTCAGTCTTCATGATCATGAGTCTTAGGCCAAAATCTTTTCAGTCTTCATGATCATGAGTCTTAGGCCAAAATCCTCTCAGTCTTCATGATCATGAGTTTTAAGCCAAAATCTTCTCAGTCACTATGGTCATGAGAGTCTCAGTTTTCATGATCATGAGTCTTAGGCCAAAATCTTCTCAGTCTTCATGATCATGAGTCTTAGGCCAAAATCTTCTCAGTCTTCATGATCATGAGTTTTAGGTGAAAATCCTCTCAGTCTTTATGATCATGAGTCTTAGGCGAAAATCCTCTCAGTCTTCATGATCATGAGTTTTAGGCCATATTTCTCTCAGTCATTATGGTCATGAGAGTCTCAGTCTCATGGTCATGAGTTTAGGCCAAAACATTCTCAGTCAATATGGTTATGACTTTCAGTCTTAATGGTCATGATCATGAGTCTCTTCAAAGACTCATAACCAGCCATGATCAAGAGTCTTGACCGTTATTTCTCTCGGTCACAATGATCATAAGACTCTCGGTCATAATGGTCATGATCATGAATCTTAACCAAGATTTTTAGCCACTATGGCCATGGTCGAGACCCATGACCAAATATGGTCATGATCAGGGGTCTCGGGTCATAATCATTTGAAGAATCTTTGGGGTAATTCAAATGAAGATCGGCTGGAATCCCAATGATTTAAGAACCCAACAAGTCAGGTCTGGAAATATAAAGAAAGCTTGAAATAGAAAAGGACAACTTGACAATATCAGAAGTTCAGAACTACAGATGGAAGGTTTTCACTTGCATCTGATGAGGAAAGTCAGGATTGTCAGTAATCATATGACTCCAGGCTAATGTACAAATCAAGCCAGACATGACAGGTACAGAGAGCTGAAAATGGCTTGAAGACCAAAATCATCAAGCATGAAAGAAAGGGCACCACTTAGTCAAAAATACTATGTCAGACATACTTGTATCTGCCTATAGAGAGATGTG
Organism: Cornus florida; assembly: GCF_030987335.1. Lineage (NCBI taxonomy): Eukaryota > Viridiplantae > Streptophyta > Magnoliopsida > Cornales > Cornaceae > Cornus > Cornus florida. The sequence goes on along the minus strand of NW_026775577.1, from coordinate 35,567,469 downwards.
CAAGTCAGTCAACCTGACCAGCTCAGCAAGGTGGTTAGGAAAAGTCACTTTTAGCTTACAACCAATCAATTTCTAGGGAAACGGTTGAAAGGGACAACACCAGGTGGAAGCCTCTATAAATACCCACTCAAGCCCCACAAGGAAGAGGTCCAAGACCATTTCTAAAGTTCAACCTTTAGCATTCATATCATTTAGCACTTAGCTTTTATTTCATCAAGTTCAGTTTAGCACTTAGCTTTTATTTCATCAAGTTCAGCTTAGCACTATCAGTTTAGTACTTAGTTCATCTTTCAATATTCAATACTTTAGTTTCCATTTCAATCAAGAGTTTGTAATTCATTCATCCTTGTAATCAATCAAGTTTAATGAAGAAAGGTTTACAGATTCAGGTATATTTATTGTTCTGTTTAAGTTGCTTCTAATTGATATTCATCTTAAATGTTTAAAGTCCTTTCTTAAAAGCAATAGCAACCTTAAGGAGAGGGTCATTCCTACTCTCTAACTTTGGCCTGAATCACCTTAGGTCGGTGACCCGACCTAATAGGAATAGTTTGGCAAGAAATATTCGAGTCCATCAGGACTCTGGCACGCCCGCGTTCTAGGTCAGCCATTCATTGGCTAGCGACCTCAGACCACTTTGTGAGCCAAACAGCACAACAGCTATATTTTTGAATAGCTGCATCAGAACTCTATAAATAGAGTAAGGGGATTTCGGGATTAAGTGTTGCTACCATTGAGAAACATTATATAGCATCCAAAAAGTTTTTGTTCTTCATTCATATCATACTCTCTCATCCCATATCATTAGAAGAGTATTGAACTTCAATATATTCATTTATACTCTAGTTGTGAGCTGAAAGTTGTACATCAAATCTGTGAGAGATTATTGTGAGCTTTGATTTGCATATCAATTTTTGAGAGATATATTTGTATGCAACAAATCTGATCTTCAATTTGTAAGGGCTGGTGTGGCCCAAGGAAGAAGAAGCAAGCTAGCTTCATATTTGTAAGGGTTGATGTGACCTAAAGGAAAACTAAAAGAGGTTGTCTCTTAGCAAGGAGTTGTTTCTAATCAAGGTTTGCTCTCCACCCATAAAGAGGTGCACTAGTGGATTGGGAAGTCTCAAGAGGGGTCTTAAGCCAAGGAGTAGGAGTTTTCGAACCTCGCTAAAATCGCCGTGTGAATGTTTGCAATCTTTCTTCCCTTATCTCCTTTACATTTATGCTATTAATTGGTCATGTTTATATCTTGATGATTGCATAATTGTTAGAAGGGTTTGGTATAATTTGCAAAACTGAAAATTGGCCATTATTTGCCAAAGACTCTATTCACCCCCTCTAGAGTCTATACTTGGGTAACAATATTTATGAAAAACACCTCAAGAAATAAAAATATTTTTGAAGAATCTCTTCATCCACACCCCTGCGGGAAAGAGAGACAGTCGGCGAGCTTTTCTCCAAAAGTAAAGTTACGCCTTTCAAGGAAACCAACAAGAATGGAAGTACGTAAAGTCAAAAACCAATTCTGAGCATGAAGAGTGAGGTTACGCGAAAGGAAATTTCAACGAAAAAAATTAACCTGCAAAAATGGAGAAAAATGAAAGGAATGAAAATGACCGGGTCATTACATATACCTAACAAAACATATAATTTTTATTTTCGGACTTAAAGATCATAATTGAATCAATCTAAAATAGATTCTCTATCTTGTAAGTATGTTTGAGTACAAAATAATAATTTATTTGTGTGTCTAATAAGATCAAGTATTTAGACTTACAAATTATTTTAGAAATTCAGATTTCTAATTAAAGAAATCAATTAATAATCTATAAAACTATTTAATCATGTAAATCACAAACTTAATAGTGCAAAAATTAAATAAGAATATCTTTTTACTTTATATATACCTAACAAAACAAAAAAAATTATTTTCGGACTTAAAGATCATAATTGAATCAATCTAAAATTGATTCTCTATCATGTATGTATGTTTGAGTACAAAATAATAATTTATTTGTGTGTCTAATAAGATCAAGTATTTACACTCACAAATTATTTTAGAAATTCAGAATTCTAATTAAAGAAATCAATTAATAATCTATAAAACTATATAATCATGTAAATCACAAACTTAATTTATATAACCATTCTCCATTAATTTATCATATATGTAATTAACGATATATGATATATATATATATATATATATATATATATATATATATATATACAAAAACTAACATTTAGTATTGAAATTGATCTCTTCGATTTGCGCGAAAGCAAAACTAATTTTCTTAATTTATATAGTCATGCACGGAATCAAAGAATAGACATATATGGCATGAGGCATCTTCTTTGTTACATGTACCAGTAAGTGATTAACTTTCAGGATTTGGAAATCGATGTACGGAAATTAAAATCAACGCATTAATAAACTTGATTCAAACATATCTATGGTGCCGATTCAAAATTATATATTAATTATGCAAATTTAAAGGAAAATAATGAGTTCTTAAACCATTCTCTGATGCCACATGTAAATTATAATTATTCGTGTAAATAATTAATTATAAATAAATATGAATCCAATCTTAGAATTCATTATTCTCACCTTGCTATAATGTATAAATAAAGTAGTTAAGTACAACTAACTCGATTTGTGATTGTAAATATCGTAGAGATAAAGTCCAATGTCGAGATTCTTTAATAACGAACTAAGCTGTAACTCCAAACAATAGACAAAGCGTGAAAACTGATTTCTTTCTCTTGGCCTTTTACACACATAAATATTATACGTGTTATTTTCATTAACATACATAATTGATGGGATATATGTACTTTTATAAAGACAGAGAGATGATCAGTTTTCCTTGTAATAACCTTAATTCTACTTTTCATCAAAGTAAGGAATAAATTAAAGAACACTTCTCCAATATTTAATTACCAAAAAGGTAATTTATAAGTTGACCAAATAATATAATACATATTTATTTACTTAACTACTAATTAATAACATGTCTAAATCATGTGGGCTACACAATTAATAAATAATCTTACATAATAATAGTCTGTACAGTAAGCGTTTGAAAAAATTCAACAGAACAACCTTTGTAAACAATACAGTAGAGAAGTGTAGAACCTAAAAAGAAGCCAAGTCAACACAAGTCAAAAGCCAGTTACAGCAAAGGGTAATACACCTAAAAGGCAAATATTTAATAAAAAATTTAACAACTACATCTTAGCTTTTGGGCTTCATCTTTTATTCAGTTTTGGGCAACATTACATCTACATCAGAGATTTTTTACTTATTTATTTTAATTAAAAAAAATCATATGTTCCCTTCCGTGGAAGAGACGAGCGCTTTTACATTTCAACTTTATCTTTTATAAAATTATTATTATTATTATTTTGGTTCTTCACTAATTTTAATTTAATTATTGAATTTCTGGTCATTTTATTCTTTTTTAAGCTTTCGTGAATTAACAATCACCTTTTAGAAATTTTGAGGTGGTGATTTATTCCAAGATTGATGTTATTATGAGATCAACCTTATGATTTCAAATTAGCACATTTAGGACACACACAAAAAAAAAAAAAAAAAAAAACGCCTCAAGTTATATCATTACATAACCAATATTAAAATGATCTCATTAAAACAAAAATCAGCTTAAAATAGCATAAAACAAAATTAAACCAGTTCAATTTGATCAAATGAAGTCAAAGAAAGAAAATATAAAAATTTAACTGATTCGTCACATATATATTTAAAGCACAAAACTAAGCCACTCTCTTCCAAAATTATAGAAAATAATTACGAAACCATTGGGATACTGATTCCTATCTCGAAAAGCGTTTCCTCTTGAATTGAGTATGATTGTATGTGTGATAGCATCCTACTATATCAGGAATATCAATGAACCCGATTATTGCAATTGCGAGTACCTGCTGAAGAAAACAGAAATTTTTTTACTCTACTTTCAAGTGCATCTCACTGCGTCCAGGCACTACTATTATTTAGTAACCCCTACTTTCAACAGTGCTTAAATTGGAACAAAATTCCGAACTAGAACTCGGCGTGAATTTATTGTATCCGGGTGCCATAAACTCATCTGGTGTCGTAACCTCCAGCAAACACCCTATTGAAGGTAATTCCGCTCCTGTCGGGGAGTAGCTTCTTCATATAATACTTAGATTTCCGGGATAGATTTATCTTTTTCCTCCTTTCCTCTGGTATTTGTTCGATAGAACACTATGAGAAGCCGCGCCTCACAAACCTGTCAAACATATTAGTAACGATAAGGCGGTTGACAAATTCACTTTCAGATAATGCTGGGGTACCACATGAAAATGAACAACTGCATTTACCATATAATGAAGTACTTGATTTCATAAACTGCAGAACTGACAAAAGTGAAGCTATCACATAAAATAACGAAAGTTCTAACGTAAAACTACGTATTGGTAGGGTCAGCAAAATAGCTCCGAAGGACTAACGGCTGCTTCTAAAATCCAGTTTGTCTGGCTGAAATATCACAACTCAGCAACATGGGGTTATTGTCTACCAGTTGGGTTATATCCTAGTACCAGATTGATGTAGAATGTCCATGTTTTCACCAACATAAATTTGGATTCTGATAGGTCTCTTATGCTTAATGTAGGGTAAACAACAATGGAATTAGCAGCAATTAATAAAACTATAACAGGATTTGGGTAAAAAAGTCCGGAATGACGCACTTTTTTAGGTATCTTAACACTCTGTTGGGCCAATACTATGACCACTCCAGTGTGCTGCTTAGCGCTGCACCACAAACAAAGATTTCTGCGGCTTGTCGGTCCTAACCTAGGCTGAGATCTGCACTCAAGAACTACCTAAAAATATGTAACCAAATAATTAGGCATTTTGGTCAAAATCCCAAATTTTAGCTGCTAGTGGCATGAAATAGAATTGAAGAAAGTTAGAACTCTTTAAGAACAAACATCAGGATGGTTTTGTCGAGTCATTCTCATTTAAGCCATCAGAAACTGATACAATTAGCATTTATTATAATATTGTATGTGGCAGGAGAAAAAGAAACATACCAATCTGCAGTGCGGGTCATAAGCAGGAAAAGCATGTCCAATCCAAGGGAAGATGCTTTCTTCTCAATGTAATCTGCAAAATTAATAACAAAGTGATTAGTTACAGAAATGAAAGATCATACAATCTCCAAAAATAATAAAAAAATAAGAATAATAAAAAATACTGAGACAATCCAAGGCCAATTCATATTCAAAGATGGATAACACAACCCCCAAAAATCGTCCATGGACAGAATATGTGATTTCCAAATATCACATACTTTAAACATTGTAAAAATGCTGTAATGAAGAACTATTTTAACATCATACCAAGTAATTTGTCTCCCTGTCCTTGCCCGCGGCACTCGGAGGAAACAGCAATAGCAGCAACCTCTCCACATTTCTCTTTGAAGAAAGGAAATAGCGCAGCACAAGCAATCACGTGACCCTCTCTCTCCACAACAATGAAGGAATCCAATGCTTTAATTAGCTATGAACATAAAACAAGTGTCAAGAAGGATAGTTTTCAAGTTGCAGAGACAATAACAAGAACTATGGTATACAGTTATTGAAAAACAGATATAAATAACATGACTTATAGAACAGATATATGAAAAAAAATAAAAACAGAAATGCAGACCTCTTCATCAGTCCTCCTGACCAATGTGCCAGATTCTTCTAAAGGTTGAATAATTTGCTTTATTCCAGGAACATCCATCATCCTAGCCATTCGTGTTCCTTCATATAGATCGCTGAGGAGTGAAATGGAAATTTAATGCAGATGTCAATAGAAAAATTGATGTTGGCAAAACCAAAATAAATCTTTCTTCTCCTGCTTCTAAGAATAATATTTCTTATTCAGAACAACGCTAAGAACCCCTAATTATGCCGAGTCAAGAACCATTAATTAATTAATTTCATCTTGATTCATTAATGTACTATGACACAAAATAACGGACCCATTTGTTTGCTACAATAAAATTAAGATTTCATACCATACCATGGTACTTGTTGTATATCTCAAAATTATGCACTTAAACTAATCTGTGAAAAGAGATATGAGTACAGTTCACAGTTATAACAGCATTACAAAGCTTGGGTTTAGCTGAACCATATAAAAGGTTGAGTTTCCAAGAAGAGTAGGTTAAGGAAATTCATTTAACATTTAACGAAACCAACCAAACATTGTGTAAACTTGAATATATTTGACAAGAACCCAACATGGGACAGATCCTTCTTAGAAATACTGTGCCTTAGGCTATAAATGACCTTAGCTATCTGTGAATAGCTTCAGCTTGGCTTTTTAATGGGCTCACTTTGGCTTGTCCAATAAGTTAATGAATTGAGTTCAACTCAATAATCAAGCCGCTTAATAATGAGCCAAGCCAAAACAAGCTGAAGCTCGGCTTGGTTGGATCAGTGAACAGGCATTACTGTCCTACAACTGTAATTTTTTTTTTTTTTTGTGGCTATTGTTAATTTTCTGTTTGAATTGTCAACACATGTACAATGACATGACATAAAGTGGTATAAAAAATCATGAAAAGGGGGTGTAATGTTCAACCAACTCTTACATATGACGTCATCTTTGTTACTTTTTGTGTGTATATGCTAGTGTCAAGTATGTTATATGTGATACCATGTCTGCTTGTTCATTAATGCATTTGAACATTGGAAATGTTAGGTCCAAGCCAACCAATTTCTGGAAAGTGGCTGGATCAGATGAAAGGACATGACATTCGTAAGCTCACTTATCATGTTACTTACCAAGCCTGAAAGGTCACAAGGCAGTAAATTATTGCCAAGCTGGGCTCAAGCAGTAATTGCTGGAATGCCCTTCATTTCAAGCAAGCTGACTCAATTAAACTGATACAGGGCAAGGCTTGGTCCAGCTCAAGTGCAGTCACAGGTACTCTTTTCAAGCACATAAATTTTTATTTTAAAATTTACTCTCCTCAAGATTCATAAGTGCGCATAATCAATTTGTTACCTGCCCGAAAGCCTAAAGCACAAGTACATGACGTTAACTATTTGGTGATTTCTAACTTCATTTTTGTCTCTGTTTATATAATTTACATATATATTGTATTTCGTTATATAATATAAACAAACCCACTGAATATTGACTGGGTAAGAAACATGAATAAAGCTTTGAACAATAATAAGGAAAAACAAAAGGCAACTGCTGGATTTGGAGAAGGCCAACTTTCATTAAATAAAATGTAAAATAAACAGAGTAGCCCTCCCCTAGCTGCAAATTTTAAAATACAATGTGTCTATTTTGAGTAAATATATCATCCATTGCAACAAGCGGTCCCTTGGGCTTCGTTTGATTAGATGGAAATACCGGGAAAGGAAAAGAAATGGAGAACTTTTTAACATTTTAAGAGTTTGGATAGACGGAAAAGGAAAATATTGAGGGAACCTAATTTTTCCATCTAACCAAACGGACCCTTGATGGGGGACAAAAAGGGCAAAAGAACTAGGCAAGGACATATACATCATGTGAAAAACCAATAGGAAGGGAAAGACCAAGGAACCCTTGGGGGAATCATTTTAAGGGTTTCAACATGTTTTAATGGATTTTGGTTTTTCTTTTCTTTTTCTTTTTAATCTTTGGGGGCAGGGGGGCCACCCTAGGCCTCTTCATTCTTCTGCCCCATGATGGTAGGGAAATGAGAATCTTCAATCAACTAAGTGCAAATGCTTATTAAGAGGAGCATTTGCTGCCCAGATTGTCACCATATAGGCTCATAATGCTGCCATTCAAAATAAAGTCATATAACTTGAAAATAGAATTTTATGGAAGATGGTTGCTACAAAAATAATTAAAATAAGAATAAAATAAAAAATTGCATACCTAGCCACCATTGTCCCAACTCCATCTCTTTGAAACAGTTCCATCAGTAATACTCCACTGACGGTACCATCTAATAGATGAACTCTCTGGACACCTCCCTGAAGAAAAAGTAAAAAGCATATTATTGACACTCTGACATAGTACACTCGAGATAACAATCACTTTTCATTTAAAGCATTTTTCTAAGGACCCGATGGCAGGACCTATCTCAAAGAAATTAAGCAATATGAATAGAAAGGGAAGCAGAATTGGTTATACCATGGCAAATATATTGGTATGCATGCAACAAAACTACATGTAAACTAATTAGAGCTTACATGCAATTTTTATTTTTTAACAAGTAACACATATAGATAAACCATATGCCTTCTTGAACTTTATTCTTTCACCACTCCATATATAATAATATTTAATACTTTCATATCAAACCATGATCGAACTGCAGTCCACCACCAACCACTACCTTAGAAAACTTATAGCAAAACAAACTCAATACTGTATCTTGCCTCTGAGCGACAAAACTGTGAACACTTAACAATACAATTCCCTTCAAATTGAGGAAAAGCACGAGCACCTAATAGCTGAGCTATGACTTGAATACTCTATCATGACTATTGATACATCAGTTTACTCTTGCAAATTGAAACAAATAAACAATCATATACACATCTATGTATGAGCATCTTAAGTAAACAAATTTATTTTCTTATAAACATTTTATGATATAGAGACGAAAAAGCATTCGAGACATGAAAATAATTGGTGGAGAGAAGAAGAAGAAAAAGGCTTCTAAAATTCTGACATGCTTTTACTAAGATAGAGGTCACAAGAATTATAAGAAAAAAGGGTAGAGGTCACAACATGATGCAAACTTGCACCAATGATTTAAATATATAAATAAATGCAGATAGCCTAGAAAGTAGCAGTTAGAAATCCAATTCAAGTATTTGTGAAATGTGTGTACAAATACAGATACCAATGGACCACGGGACAGATCAAAAAAAACACACACGCCAATGGACCATTAGCACAATGGTAAAACCTCTCCTCCCTCAAGGGGGGTCTGAAGGGTGGGTTTGAGCCCTGTAGTGGACAATTTGTGAAATGTGTGCGCGAGTACTTACCTAACCCAAATATATATATATATATTACAAATACAAAAATGCATATTTGTCATGTTGATAACCATGAATTGCGGACTTACTCTGCAAACAAAAGCTGCAGCAGCCAATTCCGAAAGATAACCATTCAACAGACTCAGCCTCTCTTGACCTCCAATTGCAAAACCCTGTTCACCAGACCATAGCCCATTCCCATTGTCAAATCCAACACCGTTATGAAATGTTGCAGCATAACCATTATCAAAACCCTTCCCATTCAGAGAAGAGGGGATACTTCCATTGGAATCAATACGGCCAGGAAAAGTGAGATCTTCTTCCCCAGCATCTTCCACACATAGTTAGTGGCTATCTCACTTTGCTTAGCTTATTTACGAACCAACATGTCTGCATCTTGAAGAGTCAAAAATCGAATAAGGCGTCCACACTCATCCAGAATTGGACCATCTATAATGCAAATAAGCTTCTCCGCTTTAAGAGCTAAGGCACAAGCTGTAGCAACTTCATATGTGCTGCAACGTAATACATCATAAAGCATTAGTCACCATGTTTTAAGCACTCCTTGAAATTGTCAACAAATTTTACGATAATTTTAATTATTATATCATTTTATTACTAATTTATTTATTTATTTGTAAATGTTAAACAGTTTTAATTGTCAATAAGCAAAAATCTAACTAAAAGCACTTTGCATGCCTGCTAGAAAAATTGTATATATATGTGTGTGTGTGTGTACATACACAAACACACCACCAAGAATATAATGTCAGCAGGATGCTAGGGTACCATGACCAGAACTGAATCCCTTCATCAACATGGAAAATGTTTAAAGACACGAAAAAGGGACCAACCTGAAAGATGATGTGTCACAACTATAACAATGCATCAGGCGTAGTGTAATCACTGATGCTTTAGAAGTGAAAAAGGTTGTTTCCGTCCCTCAAAATTATGAGTTGCTCTAAAGTTAAAATGGAAATATTCTTCTTCTAAGTAAAGCTGAAACAGAAATATTCACAAGGAAACAATTCCACATAACTTTGCCGTGTGCTGATTTCAACAAGGATCTTAGGTGCTAATTTAAAGGTTTAGTCTATATCTACCACTTCTTCACATACAAATATTATCTACTTCCTGTTTATTTCGACCCATCCAGTCCAAATTCTTTATGTTTGTCTTACTCTATAATTTATACACACAAATAAATAAATAAATAAACAACAACAACAGTTTCACTGCCTGTATCTTTAGCATTAGGGCCTAAAAATTTGTGACCGTGAGTGTACATGCGTAACTAAGACTGAAAATCGCATTCAAGTGAATACAGAAATAGAGTTGGATGCCCCTCAGAGTTTCATGCAATGTATCTATTAGAAAACCTAAAATAGATAGCCATTGAAAAGGCGTAAATGAGATGATAATGAAGATAACTATTCTGGTTTAAGAAAATGAAAGAAAATTTTCCCAGATTAGAGATAAAGGAATGCTGAAAGAATAGACCTCTTCCCTGAGGAACACTAAGCAATGACATTGCAAAAACTTCACGAGATCTGGATGAAACTTCAATGTAAACTTTTAAGTTTACGATCAGATCAGACCAAGCCATAATAGAAGTACCTATCAAAAGCTATGTAGCATACTTGCAATTTAAAACTTCTCCAGAGCTGGAATATCCAAGATTGCTCATGATCACTATATAATCCTTATCAAGTCTCTCCCGAATGCGAGTAACATCTATTTTCTTTACTTCACCAGTCGCTCCATAGTCAGTGCCTTCAATGACTCCTCTTCTCTGCCAATAAGATAATAATAGAAGTGATGTTCCCACTAGAACTTGAATGTAAACCTAAGAGAATAATTTTCAGAGGCCTACTGATATCAAATCAAATAAGGACAAGTTAACTAACAAAAACGTTAATCTTGCAACAGTATATCTTACCTTAGCTGCAAGAAAATTACCACTAGCAACACTGACACCAACATCATGGCAACGACTGTTGTCACCATGTCGACGTATACTACATAAGGAGGGTCCAGGAGAAAGCTTCCTCTATCATTATTCGGATTCTCCCAGCTGTGTCCATTGCCGCCTCGAGAGAATCGGGGTCAGAAATTCTGTATCGACCATCAAACTTGAGCTCACTTCCTGCAGGAATAACGTGCCAGGTTACATGCCATTTGATAACTTCATATGATCTAAAAACATTTCCAATAATTAGTTAACATCTAAATGAAGATATATGAAACAAGTTGTTTAAGTGCCCGTTTGGTGTTGCTACTACAATGAAAAAAAAGCGCTTTCATCAGTAGAGCTGCCAAATAATTGTTCAGTCAAAAGCATTTTAAAAGTTTGGTGACACATTATGTAAAAGTACTTTTCATAATTAAAATACATTTTAATTAGTTTGATAACAAAATATTTTTAAAACAATTCTATTGTTAATTGTACAGTAATATCCTTCAAAGAAATGTTACTATATTTGATAATAACAACTTTATAAAAGAAGGAGTGAAATTGTCTTTATAAAACATTGAAAAAGGAAAAAATTATTTAAAATGACAAAATTGTCTAAAAAAACAGTTACCTAAAATATAGTACAACCTTTACTCATAACGCACCATTCAAAAGCTGTGAGCTAAAATTGGTAACTATTACAAGTGCTTTAATGATTACCTAACACATCTAATTGCAATTTTTAAAAATAAAAGTGCTTTTAAGCCGTTGAGAAGCAATCCGAAACGGGCTAAACGTCCATTAGACAGTATGATGAAACATAATTTTAATCATAACACTACTGTATCAAAGAAACTATGCATTAAAACAAATCTACAGAAATTTGCAGTTACATTTATAATACATTATTTCAATATGATAGTTAAACCTATGAAACATCTGGTAACACAGCATGATGTGCATACGGTAAGTATTGTAATTTAAAGACTATTAATATAGACAAAGGAAAATTTTACATAAAAAGTGAAATAAAATAAGGTAAAATGAATAATCAAAATCCCAAATTAAAAGACAAAAAATATTAATCAAATTTTGGAAGGACCCAATTTTGATGAAGAGCAACCAGGTTTCACTCACCTTTCTCAGCCAAAAGCTTGTCAATTTGCACATGGGTCCCTGGAACAAGAACAAATCTGATCCCCAGAGAAATATCCTGCATACATAATCATTTGAATTAGTATTCCATACCCAATACACACACATATACACACACATACCATTCACCATAAAGATTCACATAGCAGGAAAGAATATACATACGTACATATATATATATATAAATGAATAGTTTTCAAATCCCACATTCAGCTGCATTAACCAAAAATACTCTCCTACAGAAAAGTTAAAAATAATTATACCATTCACTATGTGTGTGTTTGTGTGTGGATGTATGTATGTATGTGTTTAGGGTAAAATAGAGGAAGATCAGGAACGTGCCATCAAAATAGGATCCAAGAAAGGGCTATCGACAATTTCACCGGAAATTATAACAACAAATGTGCAGACTCGGTGAGCGTGAAAGTACGGCCAAGCTTCACGAAAAAACCTAACGAAACGCTCGTCTTTCAGAGAATTATTGGCTTCACTCTCTGTTTCGCTGAAAACACTACATCTCACCGGACACGCACTTTCTTTCCGGTAAATAACCACCGAAGACAATGGCGACGTCGACTGGAGACCACCGAATCTCTCTGCAAAACCATTTCGAGGTCTCCAAACAGTCGTTTGGGGAGGAGAGATTGGTCGGAGGCGATTTAAGGGAGGAACGTTAGGGATTTGAGTTGAAACGGCCATCGATAGTCGGAATTGAAGGAAGAAACAAAGAAACCCTAATTTTGAGAACCGAAGATAGAGAATAAAATGCGTTAATGGCGGTGGTGGCGGAGGCGGTGGTGAGAGGTGGCGGTGGTGGCGGCTGTGAGACGTGGTGGTGAGAGGTGAGGTGAGATAGAGCCGCCGCGGAAGGAGGAAGGAGTAGTTGGAGTGGTGGAGGAAGTTGAATTGGTTTTGATTTTATTGGGACCCACTTTCCACTGAAACGTTGATCAACGACCAGGATCAAGGCATCGCGTGGTGTCGTTTAGCGTTTTGGAAGTGTTTGTCTGCATATGTACATTTTGTGTGGTTATGTTTTGTTCGTTTGAAGACAAAAAATTATTGATTTCTATTGGGACCAACATTTCTATGTTCCATACTTATTTTAATGTATTTTTTCTTATAAATAGGAAAATGCAATAAATTTATTTGCCATAAAGCACCACCACTTTCACGAAGAAGTCTTGTAGCTTGGATATGTATTTATAAATAAAAATAAAAATTTATTATTTTGAACTCTTTATTGATACTTTCAAATATGGATACTCAATCAAAAATTTCAAACATTTTTAACAAGTTTACCTAGTAATATTAAAAATAAAATAAACTTGTACAACTTAAGGAATTCAACTTTTTTTCTTTAAGAAAAAATGATATTATATTCATGATCACAAATGAAGTATAAAATGATAATTATTTATTTAAAACAAAATTACTATTATGACAAATAATGGAATAACTATATATATATATATATGATATAAAAGTCTTTACAATAATTATATAATTTCATTTTCTGAATACTTCAGAGCAACTCTTAATATATAACTTAGAAATAAATTAAAGTTTTGTAATACTGTATCGACGTATATATGTCGTATTGTATCTGTATCTCGTATCAATGTCCATGCTAAATAGTTTATTTGGCACATGCCTAGTCTTCCGTCGTATTGTATACATATTAGGGATGGCAATGGGGCGGGCCGGGTCGGGGTGGGGATCTCATTCCCCAGCCCCATCCTCGCTGAATTTTTCAATCCCCATCCCCGCCAAAAATTTCACCACCACCCCCATACCTGCCCTCGCCCCCGACCTCTTATCCCCATCCCCGGCCCCGATTAACATATATTTTTTTTATAAAAAAAAACATAATTTTTCTTATTTTCATATATATAATAAATCTAATTTAGTAATAAATTATTAAATGTAAAGATATATTAGTAATTTAATACTTAATCGGGGCGGGGCAGGTTTACCCCATTCCCACCCCCGGCCCCGGCCCCGGCCCCGGCGGGTTTTCAAATTTTACCCCCATCCCATCCCCGTTTACATAAAAGAGTCCCCATCCCCGCTATAAACGGGGTGGGGCAAGGCAGGGACTCGATGGGGATGGGGAATTTGCCATCCCTACGTATTCCGTATCAGTGCCCATATAATATATATAATAGGGTCAAGTGCAAAAAACACTCCTATAGTATGCATATAGTGCATATTGCACCACTCTCGTGCAAAAAACACCCCTAAACTATGACATTTGTGCAAATAGATCCTATTTATAAGAATTGAACTAAAATACCCTTAACAACACATTTTATAATATATAATTTTTTTATTTTTTTGTGAAATGACCAAAAAGGGTTCGCCGGTGCTGGAGAAGATGATGACTCCTACTTCGGAGTCGCACAGAATGGTAAGCTCTTCCGCCTAATGATGCTAACCTTACACACCTTCTCTATCCTCTTTCATTTTTTTATTAACAAAAATAATTAGTAAAATATTGGAAAAAAACATTTAAACCCAGATCGTGAAGTAGTGTTTTCGAGCCCACTCACCCACAACCCCCTTCCATCTCTCCCTCCCTAACCTAACCCCATTTCCTCTCTCTTTCTATCTCTACCCCACCCTCCAATCACAACCTCAACATCTCACTACCACCACCCAGTTGTGTCGAGGAACGGGGATGAAGGACGACGATGGTTTGAACCGGTGATGAGGCGGACTAAAACGATGGCAGCAGAGATGTCTTCGGCGAGGATGGCGGTGCTCTGAACCGGCGGCGGCGACGGAGAACTATCTGAAAAGTGAGCTCGACAAACACATCTCATCACCGGCCAGTTGTGTCGCCACCGTCCTCAAAGCTGCACATCGCCACATCGTTGGACGCCGGTATCGGTAAGTTCAGATCCCTCGTGCATCGCCGTCGCTGTTCCTAGCTCGCCCGACACATCTCATCGCCGTCCAGTCCTTGCGCCGGCAGTGGTGCTCTTTCCTCGCCGATTTACAAACCCGATCATCAACCACCTCTTCCCCACCGACCCTATTGAAGCCCAAAATCAGAACCTCCTCCACCAAGGTCAAATTTTGGATCTTCCCTTCAAGCTCTCAATGAGATCCGGATTTAAGTTTGCAAATTTATGTCATATTTATATAGACAAATTGGCATTTTTAAACCTATTTTTTATAAGTTGGTGGTGGTGACGACCGACCTTTGAGAAATGGAGAAAGATATATAGATTAGATGTGTGTGTGTGTATATATATATATATATATGCACAGATATATGTATATAGAGAGAGGAAGAGAAATAAGAGAGGATGACTATTGGAATTTGGAAGAGAGAGAGAATCGAAATTACAGAAAAAAGGAGAAAAGAAACTGGAAATTAGTAGGGAGAAATGTTTGGAGAGAATTAGAGAGAGTTGCAGAGCTCTTTGTTGCCGGAGGCGCAGAGAAATTGTTTAATTTATCTGGGTGCAGAGAAATTGTTTGATTTATCTAGGGCCATTTTTGGAAGATTAAAAAGTGTAAAATGGGTATTATATTAATTGAGGGTTGTTTTCGCACAAATTAAAAAGAATAGGGGTGTTTTTTGCACACCTTTTTAAATAGGAGGTAAAAGTGCTATGAAATGTATACTTTAGGGGTGTTTCTTGCACTTACCCATATATAATACTTAGGTCCTCATTAGTGAGATCTAGAACATACCATCGCTTATGTGGATTTATTATTGACATGTAATATTTAATTATCAAATCAAAGATGGTAACCAAATCACTAAAAAAAATTCATATTAATACTGCCCTTACTAAAATTAGAAAATTTCCACTGTTACACTCCCAGGTTAAAAGTTTAATTTGTGAATATTCAAGTAGGCGAGAAAAGACCAAAAAGAGAGGATGACGTTCTCAACTTAGGAAAAGCGAGGAGGAGACAAAAGGAAAGTAAAGAAGCCGACCCGTTTGAAAAAACAAAAAGTTATTCAAGAGAAGTCCACTAACAAATTATAAAAAAACACAGAATTTTTGCTAAAAGATTTATGAGAGGACTTAAATCCGCATTGGAGAAGATTCCCACTTTTTTTTCCCAATAAGGAATGGCAAAACACATCCGTTTAGTGCCGGGTCGTTTTCTTTTATTACGGTTTATAGAATGGTTAAATGGTATCAAAAACATCTAAATTTAGAAAGTGGGATGGAAAATATCACTCCACTTGTTTATACAAATAAATTATAATTTTGACTTTATAATTAATTCTATACTCCCTATTGCATAGGGTAATTGGCTTTTCTTAAAATTTCGTCAATATACAACCTAAGTCATATAAAGCGGGAGCGGGAACGAAAACGAGAGCGGGAAAGCGTCAAAGCCAAAAAAAACTTGAGAGCGGGAGCATCTGAGAGCGTCTGTATATTAAGTTTAAATAAAATTATATCAGTTGATAACATTTATATTTTATATATTTTTATTTATTTAAATTTATAGGCAAATATATTCATAATTATTTATTTCATTAATGATATATGTAATAAATAACTAACTTTTCTCACATGTGTGATGTATTTTTAATATTCTCTAACTGGAAAGTTTTTTTAGTAGTATATTTTCAAACATGTATAATTAATATATATGGTAGTATAAAACTACCATACTGCTAGGGCACACTGAAATTTAATTAATTAATGTATATATTGAGTAATAATGTAAGTAATGAACGCTAATTTAGTTATATAAAGTAAATTAGTAGGAAAATCGCGAATTAGGAAAATGAATTCGTGAATTACAAAAATTGAATTCGCGAATTTTGTACGAATTCGTTCCCAAATCGCAAATTCGCGTGGGAGCTTAAGAGCGGGCCTCTTTCAACGAATTATGTGACTAAGTATACAACAATGCCTCCCTTATTTATTAAATTACATTTATCTCCCTTAAGATTTATTTATAAATAACAGATATATCTCATCTAATAATGGTCAATGACAAAAATATTAATGGTAGTAATTTTGTATATTTCAATTCTATTCTTAGAGACGAGTTTATTATAATAAATTACAATATAGATGAGGATAAAAATGTAATTACAAATTTGACAAGTTATTATGATAGGATGTCATTGTAATTTGACAACAACCAAGAGGAGAAACGTAAGGGGAGATCAATGTAATTTACTCTAAAAATATTAGGTATGTATTAAGCCAACTCTAAAATTATCATATTCTAATCAATAGGGGCTTAGTTTGTAATTCTAAAAATATATATTTTTTAAAGAATTGAAAATCAATTTCTCTATAAAAACTCGGCTTGAACTCCGTTATAAAAATGTATGTTTTCATATATCTGTTATTATAGTTCTTTTGAAATTTTTTTTTTGTATTTTATGAGTTAAAAACCAAGCAATCTCTATGTATTATTCTTATTCTAATATTCATTCAATAATATTAAATCTCACGTCCCAATTACAAGTTTAAATATTGTTAAAAAAAAAATTATTATAATGGTTAAAAATATATATTATTGATAAGATGAAAACGTTGATGAACCAAAAATCTCTCCAAATTTTAAAAATCAAATTTTGCATAAATTTTAAAAGAGAGTGTTTTTCTTTTTTGTTTGGTGAGAACAGAGGAGGACGACCAAAAAAAAAAAAAGTTGTCCCCTCTTTACTTATAAAATGTATTTGGTAGAAAAGAAGCGAACAAAAAATATGAAATAAAAAAAATATAATTATTTTCTTTATTTAGTTGAGAAAGGAAAAATAAATAAATAATATTTTAAAAATAATGTTCAAATCTATTTTGCAGACTGAGACACAAACTCCTCCTCACCAAGAGATTGCGTCAGAATTTGCAGGTACTCGATCTGAATAGAAACTGTTTTTAACAAATTATCTCTCCTCTTTCTTTTCTTCCAAATACTTTAAGAGCAAAGTTAGAGAGAGAAAGAGAAAATACCTCAAGTATGGCATCCAAGTAAGGACTATCAATAATTTCCGCAGACAATATGACCACGAATGTGCTGCCTCTGTGCACATGAAAATAAGGCTGAGCTTCTCTCATCATCTTCACAAACCCCTTTTCCTCTTCCTCCCCCCAATTACATCCCTTTACTCCTGCACTGAACAGCCTCGGGAGCAACCCTTTCCTTTCACCTCTTCCCATTTTCATCCCACCAAAATCCACTTTTCTCATCCCATCCAACTTCCCCTTTCTCTGTTTCCAAACACACTCGTGCTCCGGACAAACCCAATACCTTGATTTGGACAAGGCCATGTGTGTGAAATAACACAGTATAACTTTATAATTATATATATGTGTGTGTGAATTATAAACTCAACACACAGAGCATTTCCACTTGGCACAAAGACGCAGCGAAACGTTCAAGTTAGAGATGAGGAAAGAAGACTGGTGAGAGAAATATAATCAGGGACAACACAACCAAGAGTGTTGCTATCAATGGACATGTGTAAGTCATATATATATATATACACACACACACACACACTGCTATAGACGGCTGTGAGAACTCATATAACATGTTGTACTGCTGTGACGGCTATGATAATTTAATCAACAATGGGTCGCGTCACATGTGTTGTACTGCAGAGAATCTCAATTATATATATATATATATATATATATGTTTATATATACACAAGAGATGGCCCTTGGCCTTGACGACTGATCAAGCTTTGTATCAAACTCGTTTTTCTGGTAAAATTCGGACTTTTCATAGGGAAATGATAGGGTGCGTTGAAGAGCATAGAAGATTTTGATTGCTCTGTCATGTCATGTCATGCGGGTTTGTTTCTGAGTTGTTTGGAATTATTTGATTGAAAAATATCCAAAATTTTGGACCGTTTAACTCAAACTTTAATAATCGTGCACCACTGCACCTAAGAAGTGGTCAATAATGCTGTAACTTTGTAATATTCCAATGGCATATAAGTATGTACTTTGATTTGATTGGAATGTTGGTAAAAATAATAAAATAAAATTTTTTGAATGTAATTTTTACGGTTAGAATTTAAGTCACACAAGGCGGGAGCGAGAGCGGGAGGTTTGAGAGCGTGTTCGGTGCGTGAAAGCGACACCACTTTAGAAGGATTAAGAAAGATTGTGTGACTTAAATTAGAATTACATTATTTATTTTATTTGAGGTCAATAATGTTGTAATTACTTGTAAGATTCCAATGGCATATAAGTATGTACTTTGATTTGAATGGAATATTGCTTAAAAATAATAATAATAATAATAATAATAATAATTTTGAATGGAATACTTATAATAATAATAATAATAATTTTGAATGGAATACTTACAATAAGATTGTACAAAACGAAAGAACTATATTATTTGAGTGACCAAAGGGCCTTTGGTCCAATGGCATAACCTCCTCATATTCAAAGAAGAGGGAAGGGGTTCGAGTGTGGGAAAAAATGTGTGTCTATGTGTGTAGATTCATGGACTTGATATCTATAGTTCTTTCTTCGTACTTTTTGATTTTTAGTTTTTCGATTGCTGAATTTTATTCAATAATTTATAAAAGATCTGTGAATCAAATTATGTTTCGGATCTTCCCTGTTTTCCTTTTTCAGTTTGAATTGAATTTTCTATGCAAATCTGTTGCGATATTGTTGTTTCTCTTCGATATTCTATGCTGTAGGTATATATGTGTTTGTGTAATTTTTATTATTGCGTGTGATTAGGCAGGGATTGAAACTTGCTTTTTTGGTTTAAGCATTGGTAAATCACGATATTCATTGTGGGATTGTATTTATGATGTCTGTTACGATGTAAATGTCTACCACAAACACTTGCAATTAGAGGGATTGGAAGGTTTGATCCATCGAATTCAATCCAGGCATGCATATTCTACCCATTTCGCATATCTACAGAGATATGGAATGTAGGAGTTGTCTAAGGGTGTGTTTGGTAGGGTTGATTTGGAGGGATAGGGAGAGAAAAGAAAAGAGAGGATAGTGTAAGTTTATGTTTGGGTAACTTAAGTGGAGGGATAGGGAGGGATAAGGAGAGATAGGGAGGGATAGCTATCCCTCCTTATCTCTTATTTGCTTTCTCCTCAAAATTGAGAAGATAGGGAGAGATAGTGAGAGAAATGATAGTGATTTTAGTGATATTTTGATAATACCAAAATTAGCCTCCACAAATCAATACACAGATTTATTATTCCATCCAAGTCCCATGGTTATGAAAGGGTAAAAAAGTAATTTGTCTATTATCCTTTCTTTTCTTTTCTCTTCTCTATCTTATCCAAACAAAAATAACTATCACTTCTTTTCTTTTTTCCCCTGTCTATCCAAACACAAATAGAAATTATTACTATCCTTTCTTTTCTTTTCTTTTCTTTTCTCACTTATACTATCCTTTCTTTTCTTTTCTTTTCTCTCATAACTAATACTATCCAAACACACCCTAAGAGTCATAAGCATTTTGAGTTTTTGATAATGTTTTTGATTTGGTAAATTTTCATACTCTTACCATTCTCTTGTATAAAGAATTAGAAAGAAAAGTCAACTTTGTTGGGTGGGGGCAGCCATCCACCTCCAGTTTGGTGTCACATGTTGGGTTCGTAAGGGCCTCTTCGTGGGGAGTTCTGGATTAAAAAAAAAAAAAAAAAAAGAAAAAGAAAAAGAAAAAGGTCAAGTCAACTTGAAACACATATATGACGCCTTTTATATATATACATATAATATATATACACACAAAATGAAAGCTTTTTGTGTTTGGTGATTTAAATGTTATCAAGGGTATTTTAATAATTAATAAAATATTTATTTAAATTTTTTTAATTAATTTAATATATCAGAAGAATAGGATCATCCTTTTATCATAGACATGACGTAATATATTTAATTTTGACAGTGATGGGAGTTTTCTGGAAGAGTATTTGATACAAGAGTGATACTAGTGAGGTTCGGGGAAATTTATCCTTTTTATTTTTCATTTTCCAATCGCTCCTCACTTTGTCTCTCAACCCCCAATCCCCCCCCCTCTCTCTCTACCCCCAATCTCTCACGTCGCTCCTCGCTTTCTCTCGCGGCTAGGGTTTCGTAAGCTCTATTCGCTTCTATTCTCTTGCTGCTTATTTTTCTCTTTTCATTTTCCTTCGCTCTATTCTCTCGCGGCTAGGGTTTCGTAAGCTCTCTCTTTGCAGGTCAGATCCTCTATCTGATTATATATATATATATATATATATATATATATATATAGATTCATGGACTTGATATCTATAGTTCTTTCTTCGTACTTTTTGATTTTTAGTTTTCCGATTGCTGAGTTTTATTCAATAATTTTTTAAAGATCCGTGAATCAAATTATGTTCCGAATCTTCCCTGTTTTCCTTTTTCAGTTTGAATTGAATTTTCTAGGCAGATCTGTTGCGATATTGTTGTTTCTCTTCGATATTTTATGCTGTAGGTATATATGTGTTTGTGTAATTTTTATTATTGCGTGTGATTAGGCATGGATTGAAATTTGCTTTTTTGGTTTAAGCATTGGTAAATCACGATATTCATTGTAGGTTTGTATTTATGATTTCTGTTACAATCTAAATTAGGTTCACTTTTTTAGATTTATAAAACGATATTTTTAGAACTTTGATCAATTATATGACACAAGTTGTGTTCTGATATCCACAGAACCCTTTTTAAAATTAATTGGATTTTCACTTATTATACAGCTTACATTATCGCGGATTATTATGGGCTTGTATTAATCATTTTTGACTCATTAAAAGCTAGTTGTTGGCCATATTCCATATATCTTGAACTACACTTCCATTTAGCTTGTATAAGTTGTATAAATTTTATTTTATTTGTCCTATACAAACCATATATCTAATTCCTACACATTATTCTTGTCAAATTAGTATTTTTATTTTGTATTTACAATGATTTGTGTGTTTCATACACGTCAATCCTCCTAATGGTGGTTCTAATAGGTGAGGAGCAAACCATGACCACATTATCCAGAATCAAATTCTTAAATATTTCTATAAACTGGTATATAACTTTTACATATGAGGATTGGTTGTTGTCATTGTTAGGCTTTTTATTTATGGTACAGTTGCTTCTAACTTGCTATCTTTGGTCTTCATGTTCAACACGTATTTATAGCCCAATTTCACTTCTTTAGCTTCTCTAAAATTTTCTATTCTTACCAAATATTTACAATTGTAGATTATTTATGTTTGATTTAAAATGTAACTCTGATTTAGATACCTCTTATTCTTGGTTTTTTGTTTTTTTAAGATAAATACACAAACTTGAGGCGGCTTGGCTGACGATCGAGATGGCAACAGCGACCCAAATCCATCTTTTGTTGGTGAATCGATGATGTTCCCTCTGGTTCATGAATCGATGACGGTCCGAGACCCAAATCAATTACGAAATCCAAATCCATCTATGGTTCCTGAATGGATGACGTTTGAAGACTCAAATCCATCTCCGTTGGCGTCGGTGGTTGAGAAAACTGTCTATATTCGTGCGTGTAAACACGACTTGTATGGAGGAAAGATGGACTGGTACGAAATTAAATTAAATGAGACCAGGGAAAGGAAAAGGAAAAGGAAAAGGAAGAGGAAGAGATCTGGAGGAGAAGGTTATCCTCCTCCGTTTACGGCGGTAATCAAACCGATCTGGGAGAAGGTGGAGACTCCAATGTGGAGCTGCTGTGTCGCTCTTGGCTCAACCATTTACAGTATTGGAGGTTGTAATAACATCTATGGCTATTACTCTGAAGAAGTCCGTGCTGCCGATATGTCATCGAGGCAGATTAGGTATGTTGCTCCGATGAACGCTGCGAGGTGGTACCCTCATGCAGTCACCGCTGATGACAAGATCTATGTCTTTGGCGGTCTCAACGGTAAAGGTCCAGAGATAGAGGTTTTCGACCCAATCAACAATATGTGGGAAATTATCACTCCACCTCCACATCCAATTCCGTCTCTTTATTACTGTGGTGGATTCTTTGTAACTTATGATGAAGCATCAAAAAGGATTATCTGTGCTTCGATCCGCACCAAATGCCTCCTTGCCTATGATACAAAAGGTGGTTCTTGGCAGTCACTGGACTCTGCTTTTGATGTCAAGAGGAATGAAACTGGAGCGGCAGTTTTTGAGAATACTCTGTACTGGATTTGCAAAGTGAGAGAGCCCTGGGCCGAGTTAGTTGTGTATGATATGGATCTCAGAGTGTCGGCCAGCACCACTATCGTAGGTTTAGAGTGTTTAATACTTGACAGGACATATGATAGGCCGCCTCTTGTTCATTTCCGTGGTAATGAGTTCTATGTCATTTGGCGTGATGGAAGATACATTGGTGATAGCGATGGCGAGGGCGAGGGAGAGGGAGAGGAGCACCAATCTCTGTTTAGTTGCACGAGAATACTAGTTTCTAAACAAGTTGATAGGCAGAACCGGAAAATCCGAGTGAAAGCTCAAGTTTCTTCCACCAAAACTCATTTACTTCCTAGACTATATGGTATCATGAATGCAGTGGTGCGGTAAGTGATTCGCACACCTTTTTTTTTTTTTTTTTTTCTTTTTTAAAAAAAAGAACTTTTACATTTCCTCGCCCTGCTCTGTTGAAAAGTTTCTTTTTGGGAAGCTGATCATATTGCTGTAAATGTTTCCAATACTCATTTTCTTTTCAGAACTATAATTACTTATCTATTTTATTAACTTATCAAAAAAAAAAAAAAAAAAAATTACTTATCTGTTTTATTATGTTTGATAGTTGTAAGGATCTAAACCCTAGGTGCCCATGTAGTGTCTCTAAATGTTTGTGATCCAGACCTTGAGGGAGTGTGAATATGCTTTGTTGTTTGGATCAACTATATAACCCAACCAACGAAATGTACTATATGAAAGAAGTTTACATTTAGATTCAAGTTTCCAAACTCTAGAACCCCTAGTTACTCTTTGACATAGATCAATCCACCAAATTCTCCACTTGAGTTTTCAGGACTCGATTCGCTGGTCAACTGACTTCGTTCCTCACGAATCTACTTTATTCCCTAGTTGTCTACCAAAGTATCTGAATGATTGATTATTGATATTAGTGTGGAACATCTCAGATTAACTTTGTAGTAATTAGTAATTACTAGATGTCTACCACAATCCTATTTCATTTGTTATCTATAAATATATATTTAGAGTCTTCATTCTTCATTCTTCTTTTTTTATTGTTCTTTGATTCAGATATTGAAACTTTTGGGATATTTACTCTTTTTAATTAGAAAAGAGTCAATCTAGCTGTATTTGATCTACTGTTAATTTCTAACAAGATATTGGGTAAATTTTAAAAAAGAAAAACCCGAACTATCAACCTGTTTGCAACAAACTTCTTTGAACTATTTTTACAGCCGAAAAACCTTGTATCAGAATCATGCAAATGACCCCTCTCATTGGATCATCAATTGTGCAAAATACCCATCCTTTGTAGTATCTAGCCTGTATTTTTTATTTTCTTAGTCTTTTCTCACATACTCTTAGTTTGATGTGGATTCTATAGTAATACCCCTAACTATATCTTCACCTGTTTCATCATTTTATAGTATTAGTGAGCATGCAGTCCCAGTCTTTTCCCTGTGCTCGTCTATCAGTACCTATTTTCTAATGGCTATAAAAAAAGAAAGAAAGAAAGAACATTACTAATGGCTATAATCTACAATCTAATGGTATTTCCTCACCTTCCAAATTCAAACGTTGATGGTTCAAGTCTTCATAGGGGGCCAAAGTGGGTCTGTGAAAGTGTTTCTTGTAAAAAAGGAAGGAGCTAAATTGAAAGCATAGACAAATACATTATTGAACTAATCAAACTTTGACAATGATTGATCTTCTAATAGTGATAATGTTGATGCTTTTGTTGCTTGTGTTTCCAATAGCGGTGACATAATACAGCTAAGGTTTTTTATTATAATAATAATCTATTTATTATTTACCAAACCTTCTCCATCAAACTTCCAGAGATAGCTGGTTTTCTAAGAAATTTATTTCATTTGAGCATATTACTTGGCTTAGAAAGAGTCTCCACCCGAAGTCTTAATTCAAATACGCGACTATATGTTTCTTGTTTAAACTATATATCAATAATTGAGATGGAAAATAGAAAATCTATCTTAGTGGTAAGAAATAAGATATTAAACAAATAATTATTTAATTGTATAAATGTTTTATATTCTTTTACTATAATGAATTCATTTCATCATTCTTTTAATTTGATTTAATATTGGACATGATTTGGAAAAAAGAGAGGATAAAATAGTATACAAATAATAATTATTATATTATAAACAAAAAATAGCAAGTATTGAAAAATTAGCACTTTAAGAGCAGACACGGTATTTAGAACTAGAGTAGAGGAAAAACTTGTGGAATAATTTATTTAGAAAATCTTGATAAGATTCTTTGACAAGGAGGGTCTTGTGATAGAACAGGATAAGGTCCCCCATACCATTTTTTTCTTCTTCCTAACATACCTCAGATCTTCAAACTTTTAAACCCATTGGTTTTTCTTTAGTTGGTTGCTCATATTGCAAAATAATGGTCTCTTGAAGTATCCTTGTTTTCAATTAAAAAAGGTTGTTGAGAAAAGAATGTTAATTTTCAGAAGCCAAATTCTTTTTGAAAATTAAAGATTGATAAAAATTTAAAAGATTTTGAAAGGAATCCTATGTTGTTTTACATATGGATGATTCTAGAGACCTAAGATTTACATGTCTCTAGGGAGTCTCTCTTTCTCTCTCTCTGGTTTACGACAATTCATTCTGCACTATTAGGATAATTTTTGTAGTTTTAAAAAAGGTTGCTAGTAGGATCTTATGTAGGATTGATGTGGGGTTTGTTCCCTTAAATTTTAGAAATTTACGCAATAGGAGACCCTTCTGAGGGTGAGGACACTCCTATTGGGGTGTTTAAATTGTTTATTCTTAGCTCACTTTTTTGCTGGGTTGTTGGGAGAAATTGTAAATCCTTAGAGGTGAGAGTTGAGTTTTTGGACATATTGAGAGATTAGGGGCCCTATTTGGCTCTTCTTTTGTTCCTTGGGCTGCTTTCCCCGTTTGAATGCTTTCTATGTCATATATTACTTATAAAATAAAAAAAAATAAAAAAAAGAATAAGAAAGCTAATAATATTCTCTACCTTTGATATGAAATGACATGTTTGACCAACATTAATATAATGCTAAGAAAATTTGCCCATTGTGCACAAATCAACGGATATTTCTTGAAAGCACTTGTTGTGCTCAAATGGTTTTGCCAAATTCTTCTATTCTTTAGCGATCAAAATTTTGCATATAATCTGCAACTGACATTCTACCTTGTTTTAGATTGATAAGTACTTGATCACATAATTTGTCATTGTAATTGGCCGGCATTTTTATCCTTCACAGCTCAGCATTCATATCTTGCCCTATACTGGTGAGCTGCTGAAACCATTGTATTCACTAAATTATCCTTCCTCCATCTGCTCCTACTCCTCTGTCCACATCTTGTACCAACCACTATATAGTCGTAGTTCTGTTCGTGGAGCAGCATCTGCGGAACTCTTTTAAAGCAGCAGTTGAACCCCACATCCCACTATCATTTCTGCCACTTGAGAAAACCCTCAACTGCCTACACTTTTCAATATCAAAGAAAACCAATCCCCTGTTGGAGCCTTCTTCCTCCTCCTCTGCAGTACATGGTTCCTTACCCACTCTTCGCTGCATTAACCTGACTGGCTCAACTCCCTCCTCTTCTGAACCACATGCAACTTTGTCATAATTCGGTGCCACACACCCCCTGAGGATCTCGCCGACCAAAGCTTCCCACCATGTTTCCTGTACCTAACTTCTCAAACAGACCAAGAGCAGAGGGTGTAGAAGAAGGGAAGTTCGTGGGTTTGAGTTTACAACCCATTTTTTGTTTCTCAGCCCCTTAGTTTCCACTTAAGGGAACCAGTCTTGGCTTGTATTGATCCTTCACCTTCTCAACAGGATTGGGCTGAGCTTTTCTTCTACTGTCAGGCCCAACCCGCTGGAACTCCCCATATTTCTTTTACTTTGGAAGAGTTATATTAGTCCCGGCCCATTGCTCCTTACACTTGAAGCCTCCCCTATTATTGATAATTCTTTTGGGGTCATTCTTCATTACCTGCTGCTGCTGTTTCATGTGCGCTTAGTTTAAGTCTCGAAGACCACTCTCTGTTTCAACATATGGGCCCAGTTATAAAGGCCCAAACCTATTAAATGAGTCATGAACTACTGGTTCAATCTTTCTTCACACATGATACTAATTGGATTGTCCTACAAGACTTGGCCCATAACATTTGAGACTTTTGATGCCCCATTACAGCCTATCCCACCTAAATTTTAAATGTGCTCCCTATCCCTCAACTCCTTATCCTCTTTTGCATTGACACGTAATCCCCTAGCTGTCATTTACCCATTATAATTGATGGGATCGGGATCATTCGCCACATATACAACTTTTTGTAACTCCCGTTCTACGCACCCTCTGCATGTGATGCCCATTTCTTCCCCTTTCTTGCATTTTGGCTGCCCTCTGCAACTCGATTGGTTGAGTTTCCTTTCCCACCCTTCCCCTATCTCTTCGTTTTACCTCACTCGCCATCATACGCAGTCAATGTTCCTCCTTAATCAGCTTGCGTTCGTCCCTTCTGCCAATAGAGCCCACAGTTGGTTTGGTTTGGTTTGGAAAGCATGCTACTTTCTTGAATTCTCTTTTGTTGCAATACCATGATTTATGGAACTTCAACTTGTTTTAGGGGAACTTGAGAGCTAAAATTTCAAAAGTACATTTCTAGGATATCATTGGCATTGCTTGGACTTGGTGAACACTTGTAGGTTGATTTGAACTTGTAAAAAGCCATTTTGAAATAAGTTTGGGGGGAATGTTGTTTTGGACTTAAATGTGTTTAATAAACTTGAACCAAATTATCCTTTGTTGTTAAGTTTAGGAAATTTGAACTTGAAATGCCATCTTACTTGTCATATATCTTTATATTTCATTTGTGAAAGCTTGTAAGGGCTTGAGACCAAAATTGGCATCTTTGCCTTAACCGGCCATTGTTTTTTATGCAAAGGGGTAAGATTCTCACTCTTCTCATTCTGTACCATTTGTATACTAAAATTTTGCAAAGAAGGGGGTCACATGCCATAAGTGACAACATTTTTGATATCTTTGAAGTGTGCAGAGGTCGCGAGCCATAAGCAATCATTTTTGTTCTCTATAATGCTTAAAAGGGGTTACTAGCCTTGAGTGATCAAAATGTCATAGTTTTGTTGCCAAAAGGAGAATGGGATTGTTGTTGTGAATGGAGTTGGCATATTAAATTGTGTATCAATTATCCAAATGCTTCAAATGTTGCATTTCGTGTCTAGGATTCATTTAGAAACTTATGTATCATCACTTGCTTAGGATTGAAGTGTAGTTAACCATGTCCTGCACTTATTTCTCTATTTCATGATGTATATGCTTTCTGGAGTTCTAAATAGACTTTACCATGAACTTGTTTCCTCCATCTCATCTTTTTGCTCCATTGGACTTCATGATGAACATTGTAGACGTTCTTGCTTAGGAAATGATAGATATCATCCTAGGGTCTACATGATTGAAATTTGCAAAATCTCTTAAATTTTAGGTTTGTGAACTCACGTTGCATGCCTTGTGCACATCACATCCTAGGCTTTTCATATTGGCTACATTCTGACAAATATTTTCAAATTGACTTTTGTGATTTTCTCTTTACTACAATTGCACCCTCTTGAATGCTCAAAATTGTTAATGTGCCATGATCCTTTCTTGCAAATTGAAGCATGTGTTAGTTCTAAATTTTCAGAAAATGGCTTGAATGCTATTCTTGAAGCTTTCTTGTTAAATTCTTGCACAAGCATGCTCATCTTTGTATATTCTCTGTTTCTATTTGATTCAAGCATGCTTTGTGTTATTTTTTATTCTCTTTCCATTTTCTGGAACTGTGCACTGATATCTATATTGTTATTCTTTCCAGGAGTCGGCAACACACATCCTTCTCCACACAGCAGCATCAGGAGCAACTCATCACTTCTCAGTTTCAGCCGGGCTCATCTTCACATCCTCCTCAGGATCCACTGTCTCAGTCAGACTCGCTCTCCCAGTACGCCAGTTCTGACTCCAGCTTTATGAGCGAGTTGACTCAGCTCCAGTCAGACTTTACTACATTCAGCGCTTGGATGGGACGGAGGGCTGACGACCTAGAGAGGGGTGTGACAGATATAAGGAGGGACATTACTCAGTTCCGTACGGAGATGCAGCTTACACTGACTAGATTTCGTGAGGAAGTTACAGATATGCTTCAGCAATTTACAAAGATGATTCAGCCACCACCGGGCGGGACTCCATGATTTTGCATTCTCTATCTCTCTCATTTACTCTGTTCTTATGTGCTCCTTAGACATTATTTGACATACTCTGTTATTATTTTGGGGATGTACTTATATGATATTGATTTTTGGATATTTATCTGGGATACTTTTGGTTATTTTTGATATTGTTATATGCATGATCTTCTTCTTCTTTTTTATTTTTATTTTTATAAGTAAAAATGAATTAAAAAAGGCGTTAGAGGGAAATGCATTCCTAAGACATTAGTAGAACCGAGAGCTAAGACCCCAAAGAATCCAAAAAATTAATTAAATTATCAAGAGTAACATGAACTTCCTCTTCACATAACTAAAAAGAAAATGAACTTCCTCTTCACATAACTAAAAAGAAAATGAATAATAAAAAGTTTTAATATCGCAGCAGACGATTTCTTTCCTTCGAACATTTTACTATTTCTCTTCTTTCAAATGCACCACTAGACGCAATGTGGGATGGTTCTCCAATAATCGCGTACACCCCTACTCACATGACATCTTCTCCAAGCATGAATTGAGTCCTTATAAGAATATGGCATCACACCCAACATATGCCAAACAACCCAAGAATAAGATTCTAACAGTAGTGCGCCGTGGGGTAATGTATTAGGAGATGATCAACTAACTCCCCATCTTGCTTACAAAGATAACCCCAATGAACAAAATAATTTCCCCGCTTCCTCAAATTATCAATCGTCAATATCTTGCCCTAAATAGCGGTCCATACAAAGAATGCCATCCTAGTTGGAGCCATAGAGCGCCAGATGGTCTTCCATGGGAAGTTAAGGCTGACAAAATTAGACAGACATAAGAACAAAGATCTTACTTCAAAGTGAGCGTGAGGAGAGGGAATCCATATCAAATTGTCATAACCCTTGCCAATTCTTTTCTGCCGATACAATTGGTTCAGAAAAACACTTACCTCATCCAACTCCTAATCCTAAAATGAATGCCGAAAATGCATGCCCCACATAATCCCACTACTAACAAGCCGATAACAATTAGCTACATAGGTATGTTTATCAACTGCAATACTGTATAATCTGGAAAATGTACGAAATAATGGCTGATCCCCACACCAAAGATCTTTTAAAAAATGGACGCAACTACCATCACAAACTTTGAATCTGACATGTGGGGAAAAGACATCATAAGTAATAATGAATTAAAAAAGGCATTCGAGGTAAATGCGTTCCTAAGACATTAGTAGAACCGAGAGCTAAGACCCCAAAGAATCCAAAAAATTAATTAAATCATCAAGAGTAACATGAACTTCCTCTTCACATAACTAAAAAGAGAATGAATAATAAAAAGTTTCAATATCGCCGCAGATGACTTCTTCCCTTCGAACATTCTACTATTTCTCTCCTTCCAAATGCACCACCAGACGCAATGTGGGATGGTTCTCCAATAATCGCGTACACCCCTACTCACATGACATCTTCTCCAAGCATGAATCGAGTCCTTATAAGAATATGGCATCACACCCAACACATACCAAACAACCCAAGAATAAGATTCCAACAGTAGTGCGCCGTGGGGCAATGTATTAGGAGATGATCAACTGACTCCCCATCTTGCTTACAAAGATAACCCCAATGAACAAAATAATTTCCCCTCTTCCTCAAATTATCAATCGTCAATATCTTGCCCTAAATAGCAGTCCATACAAAGAATGCCATCCTAGTTAGAGCCATAGAGCGCCAGATGGTCTTCCATGGGAAGTCAAGGCTGACAAAATTAGACAGACATAAGAACAAAGATCTTACTTCAAAGTGAGCGTGAGGAGAGGGAATCCATATCAAATTGTCGTAACCCCTGCCAATTCTTTTCTGCCGATACAATTGGTTCAGAAAAACACTTACCTCGTCCAACTCCCAATCAAAAAATGAATGCCGAAAATGCATGCCCCACATAATCCCACTACTATCAAGCCGATAACAATTAGCTACATAGGTATGTTTATCAACTGCAATACTGTATAATCTGGAAAATGTACGAAATAATGGCTGATCCCCACACCAAAGATCTTTTAAAAAACGGACGCAACTACCATCACAAACTTTGAATCTGACATGTGGGGAAAAGACATCACATCCCTTTCGAATAGATTTCCACGCCTCTACTCCTCCCACAAGAGAAACTGGATGGGCATGAGACTAACCTTCACCAAAGACAATGTCTTTCCTTCCCATATCTCCACAATCATTTTCCCAGGAGAGCTTGATTAAAAGGAATCAATCGTCTAATACTAAAACCACCCAACTTCATGGGCTTGCAGACTTGCTTCTATCTGACAATGTGATACTTGAACTTTTCTCCCCTTTCGCCACAAAGAAAATCTTTTTGAATTTTTTCAATCCTATTAGCAGCGAAGCATGGAATTTGGAACATAGATAGAAAATATGTGGGGAGGCTCGATAAAGTGCTCTAGATAAGAGTTACTTTACCCCCCCTTAAACAAGTATTACTTCTTCCATCCTGCAACCTCTTTGCATACCTATCAATCACAGAATCCCAACTCCCCACTATCTTGGAAGAGACCCCTAGGGGAAAACCCAAATAAGGAATAGGAAAGGAACTCACCCTACACCCAAGTACTACATCTAAAGAAGAGATATCCTGAAATTCCCAACTAAAACAAGCACACTCTTTGCCACGTTTACCTTTAGCCCGAAAACCACCTGAAAACAAACCAGGATGCACTTCAAAAATCTGAGTTGAGACACATCTGCATCACAGAAAACCAAGGTGTTATCTGCAAAAATTAAATGAGAGATCTCCACTTGATGGTTTATATCTCTTGCCACCGTGAATCCCTTGATGAGACCAAGATCCTCTGCCCTGCGCATAAGTCTACTTAAGCCTTCCATAATAATTAGAAAGAGGAAAGATGACAAAGGATCACCTTGTCTTGTACCCCTAGTGCACCAAAAAAAACAGCCGGAGAACCATTCATAAGAATTGAAAACTGGACAGACGAAAGACATGTCTCAATCCATTTCCTCCATCTACTTCCAAACCCCATTCTTTGCAATAAGTATAGTAGTAAATTCTAGTTCACATGATCATATGCTTTCTCAATATTAAGTTTTCAAAAAACTTTATGAACACAATTTCGTAATCTAGTATCCACACATTCGCCTGCAATAAGAACTGAATCCAGAATTTGCCGTCCTCCAACAAAAGCATTCTGGGAATCTGAGATAATCCCATCCATAACTTCCCTCAACCTAAGAGCAAACACCTTAGCTATGAGTTTGTAAATACAACCCACTAAGCTAATTGGTCAAAAATCCTTAATGTCAGAAGTGTCTCCCTTCTTAGCGACTTCTCAAAGACGCCAGTAGAATGAAACTCCTGAAAGGTGCCCATCACTTCATTTATCACAACCACCCAACTTTCCATCAAAAAATGCATAGTAAACCCGTCAAGCCCAGGAGCTTTGTCCCTATTACAACTTGATAAGGCCTTTAGAACTACTTTTTCAGTAAAAAGAATCTCAAGCCCATTTATATCCAACTAAGAAATGGCCTCAAAAGGGAGACCATCGAGTTTGGGTCTCCAAGCTAAGGGCTCTGTGTAAATTTTCTGATAGAAAGAAACGATCCCATTATGCACATCTTCCTCCCTCCACAGCTCCACACCTTTCACCCGAATATACATGATCTTTCTGCCTATTTAGTCACAGTCCTCTATTCTCTCTTTTTCATTTTATCACTTTATGCATATGCGTTGGCTGTTGCTAGTGTGACCTTTTCAGATAGGGTTTTGGAATCTAAGTTTGGGGGTACTCCTTCCAATGCTAAGCTTTCCATTGCCGGGTTCTGTATGCTACATCCATTTGGTATAATCTTTCCATCTTCTGTTATTTTTTTGCACATTGAGGACAATACACAGATTAAGTTTGGGGTTTTTTTTAGCATGATGCACTTAATTTTCTATGCATGTGATATGATGTGAGAGTTTAGCGATGATTTTGATCTTTTGAGGCTATGTTCCTTTGAATTGAAAATTTTCAAGACTTGAGAGCTAAGTACTTTTTGTATGCCTTTGGATGCCATCTAGGAGCAAATTTTTCAAAAGTTTGATATCATGCTTGTTTTTGGGGTCCACATCATCTTGTTTGTGAGAATGCTGTAACGACCCGAACCCGTGGGTCTGAACCGTTAGCCTGGTCCTTATTCTGACCCAAGGTCAACTAAGGACAACATAGTCTTTTCCTACATCAAGGCATGCCTCACAAGTCAGTCCAGGGTCCAAAATACTTCAAGAACACAGTTTATGAGCGCTAGTATAACCAAGATTAAGATGTAGGTCAAAAGGGAGGGGTCAGCCGGCCGGTAGCCCATGGTCGGCCAGCTAACAGGGCAGGATCGGTCGGCTAACCTACATGGTCGGCCGGCTGAAACAATCTTGAAACTTGCATGCTCTAGGGACTTGCTATTGTAGGAGTTTCGGTCGGCTGATGGAGGGGTTCGGTCAGCCGAACTTGGGGTTGCGGTCGGCTGATGGTGAGGATCAGTCGGCTGACAGGCCCTGTGATGCTGCTATAGGCTGTCCTAACCCTCAATACTACTAAGCTCCTTGCAAGCCAATCTATAAGGAAAACTTGATATGCAAGGAAGTCCGAATTTACGACAACAGTATGAATCATGATACAATTAGAAAGACATTCATAAAATGGGTCAAAATACACTTCATTTACCATTCATTCTAAAATAATTACATAGGCTCAATTTGCATCCAAAATGCCTTTAAGAGTTGTAGTTATAACACATAACTATGGTTTTCAAAACAAATACACTTTACAAGATTTGAGACTTTACAAAAGAATGGAGAATAAACAAAAGATTCCAAAATGGGTTCCTAGTCTTCCTTAGCCTTGGAAGGATCTGCGTCAACTACTTCTTTTTCGAGCCCTGAAAAATGTTAAATAATGGGGTGAGCGTGAAACTCAGTAGGTGGTATCTAAGACACACCTCTTGTAGCCTCGTGAATCCACACAATGAACAGGATTGGAGAATAGGGATCATACTATACTGGGAAAGAATACAACATCAATTCAAAATTCAAAATAAATAATGCCGTGCCATGATATGCGATGCCATGTATGTCGCTCCCCATTTTCAAAATCCAAATCCATCACTTTCAAACTGTTAATATAACCCATCCGTTGGTGACTCTGCAGTGACACGAGAGAAGGATTGGCTACTATCCCTGACCCTTGGTACCCCCGCGGCGTCATTTGGGGCCCAGATAACTCAACTATGCTAGGGTGTTTCCCCTAATTCTTTTTAGATTACATTAACACACCGGCCCTTTGGGGACTCCGCGGCGATCGAGTTTTCTCAAAACCATTTAATTAAAATTCTTCCTGAAAATCCCCTTTTTCTTTATTTCAAATCATTCCCCTTCATGCATACCCCATGATGAACATGTGTGTCTCATACCTTCAATACTATGCCATTAAGGGATTTTCATACGACACAATTAAGCAAGCTTTACAAGAAATTCTAGGAAAAACCACATATGCTTTCATACATCATTTCTAGCAAGTTAACAACATAAAAGGCATAGAAAATCAACACTTAGGCATGCTTTTCATACAAATCATCTTGCACCTATGATCATGAACTTTGTACACCATAATTAAATCATTTTATGGGAAAATTAACACCAATTAAGCATGTAAGCAACAATTAACAATAAATTGACTCACAAAGGCACAACAAAAATATGAATTAGAGACCCCTACATCAAATTAAGCAAAAAACCTCAATTTGTGCCCTAGATCTTGAATTCCCTAGAGTGCACCAAATAAGGAATTGCTCCGATCAATTCATAGATCTCGCCGTGATCTTTAATTTGCCGCAAATAGCTTCCAAAAATACCAAGTATTGTGGGAGAAATCAAGAATTGAATCTTGAAACCAAAAGAAAGAAAAAAGAAAAGTCTAGAATGGGAGAGAGAGAGAGACTTATGGGAGTGAGAGAGGAATGAGACCCAAGTGGTCTCTAATGCTCTTAAATGGCTAAGGTGGGTCCCACCACTTTTATTTTATTTTTCCTTTTCCTTTTATTTTCATTTCACACCACATATATATGTATATATACACATATTTAATTCACAAACACTTGAAACACATTAAATAAAATAAATATGATGCAAATGGAACCAATTAAAATCCCCGGATGCAACAATTCCTGTAGCGGGTCCCACAAGGAACCGTCCGGCCCGAAAAACGAAAAAAATGCAAAAATGACAACCCTTGCATTTCAAGGAGACCTGAACTCCATGAAGTGCCCCAAGCAACTCTCGGACACAACCGACACACCCCACAGTGTCCGGTACGCAAAGCGCGAAAAGACGAAAACGCCCTTGTAACGACAAAAATTTCAAAAAAAAAGAAGAAAAATGCCGAAAAATGCAAACATCATAATCTCCCCAACTTAAAAGGATTTCGTCCCCGAAATCGAGCCATACCTGGGGAAGAAAACAACGCTGGATACTTGGAACAAACCTCCTATTCAAGCTCCCAAGTAGCCTCCTCGACTCCGTGGTATCTCCAAAGAACTTTCACTAACGGTATTATCTTGCTTCTTAACACTTTTTGCCGTATGTCAAGGATCTGAACTGGTCCCTCTTCATAGGAGACATCCTCATCAATGTCCATTTTAACCCAATCCAAAACGTGAGATGGATCTGGTTTGTACTTCCGTAACATCGACACATGAAACACGTTATGAACCCTGTCCATCTGTGGTGGCAAGGCAAGTCTGTAGGCAACCTCTCCTACGCGGTCCAAAATCTCAAATGATCTAATGAATCACGGTGACAACTTGCCACTCTTTCGGAATCTCATTAACCCCTTTCGTGGAGAAATCTATAGAAAAACGTGGTCTTCTACCTTAAAAGATAGTGGTCGTCTCCGCCTATCCGCATAGCTCTTCTGTCGACTCTGAGCTGTGAGCAACCTTTGTCTGATCAACTTGATCTTCTCTGTAGTCTCGAGTACTATGTCAGGTCCTAAGGCAACTGTCTCGCCCACCTCAGTCTAACAAACAGGAGACTTATAAGGTCTGTCATACAACGCCTCAAATAGAGTCATCTCAATGCTTACCCGATAATTGTTGTTGTAGGAAAACTCAATAAGTGGAAGGTGATCCTCCCAACTTCCTCCCAAATCAAGCACACATGCCCGAAATATATCCTCTAAGATCTGGATGGTACGCTTCAACTGGCCGTCCGTCTATCGATGGAATGCCGTACTAAGGTGCAATGCTAAACTAAACGATGCTTGAAGTCCTTCCTAGAACTTCGAAGTGAACTTGGCATCCTTATCCAAAACAATGGCTATTGGAACTCCATGTAACTTTACAATCTCATTCATATATAGTACACCAAGTGCCTCTGCATCATCTGTTGCCTTAATAGGCAAGAGTGAGTTGTCTTGGTCAGTCTATCAATTATGACCCATGCGGCTTCATTACCCTTTCGCGATATAGGAAGACCTGTCACAAAATCTATAGCGATCTGCTCCCATTTCCACTGCGCTATAGGCAATGGTTGCAACAAACCAGCCGATCTCTGATGCTCGGCTTTCACCTGCTGACAGGTAAGGCATCTAGCCACAAACTGTGCAACATCCTTCTTCATTCCATTCCACCAATACTGACATCTCAAATTGTGATACATTTTGGTACCACATAGATGAATTGCACAGCGAGAAGTGTGAAACTCCAGTAGAACGTCCTCATGACAAACTGTGGAAATGACCAATAAGTCCTTGTACCGTAGACCTCTATCTGCATGTAAAATCCAATCTTTCACTGTCTCACCACTCAAGATCAAAGCATGAATGATATCTAAATCAAGATCCTGTCTTTGTGACTCAATCACTCGTCCGACAAGAGTAGGCTGAGCCACAAAACTGAATAAGAATGCCGACTCACTATAATCATCATCATCAAAGCAACACAATCCCATCTCTGCCAGATCTTCAAGTATCTTCCATTTTCAAATAGCCAAACAGGCCAAAGTTCCGCGAGATTTCTGGCTTAAGGTATCAACTACCACATTTGCCTTGCCCGGATGATATTGCAAGTCAAAGTTATAATCCTCCAAGAATTCAACCCATCGCCTCTGTCTGTTGTTCAAGTCCTTTTGGGAGAAAAGGTACATGAGACTTTTGTAATCCGAGAACACCTCAAATCTCTTACCATACAGATAGTGTCTCCAACACTTCAAGGCAAACACAATTGCCGCCAATTCCAGATCACGAGTAGGGTAGTTGTACTCATGAGTCTTCAATTGTCAAGACCCATAAGCCACTACTCTACCATCCTGCATCAGCACACATCCCAAACCGTCACGTGAAGCTTCACAATTGATCACATATCCTAAACCACGCTCGGGTATCACCAACACTGGGGCTGTAGTCAACATTTTCTTCAATTCCTGAAAGGAAGACTCACAGGCTTCATTCTATACGAACTTGATCCCTTTCCGGGTCAAACAGGTCATAGGTGCTGCCAAACGGGAAAACTTCTTCGCAAATCTATGATAATAGACCGCTAGACCAAGAAAACTCCGAATCTCAAAAACATTCTTGGGTTGCTCCCAATTCAACACTGCTTCAATCTTCGATGGATCAACTAACACTTCAATCTTTGACAACCCTTGCATTTCAAGGAGTCCTGAACTCTATGAAGTGCCCCAACCAACTCTCAAACACAACTGGCACACCCCATAGTGTCCGGTACGCAAAGCGTGAAAAGACAAAAACGCCCTTGCAATGACAAAAATTTCAGAAAAAATAAAAATGTCAAAAAATGTAAACATCACAAATGCTTTGAGATTTGACTCTTGAGTACTACACTTGCACAGGTGCACACTAACATTCATTTGTGGGGTACATGCTTAGTTGATCATTGCTTTGGTTATATCCCAATTGAGCTAGTAGACTTTGAAAGCTTTCATTCTTCACAAGATGAATAACAAACCCTTTTCATTGAGTAACTGGGAATCGTGCCTCATTAAGCATAGATTTTTGTATAAAAGGTAGAGGGCCAAACAACAGGTTCTAAAAAAAATAATTGAGAAAAAGTGAGTGTTTCTCGCCAAAGGTGAAGGGTAGGGAAATGATTAGATGAGAGTTGTTTTGATTTGTAACCGAGTTGATTTGAACATGTAAGTCCTTAGGGGTGTCTCTACACCTAATGCCCTAAAGTCGTCCAGTTTGGGAGCCATTGACCTAATGCTCGTTAAATGAATCTTCTAGAGAGCTTAAGAGATCACTACATTGCACCATACCCTTATCTTTGATCCCGTTGAAAAAAAAAAAAATAAAGTGAAAAGAATAAGAACACCTAGTTGAAAATAAATTGAATCATTATTTGTCTTAATGATTGGTACTAGATTTTTGTGCTAGTTTGAGGCCGGTTGTGCCCATTTCATTGATTTGCTAAGATAACAACATATTTGATGCCGGTTCACTCAAAAAGATGCTAAAGTTGTTTTTATTTATTTTTATTTGCATGATCATCTTGCTTGATGTGTGGAGGACTATATTTGTTTGCTTGATGTGTGGAGGACTATATTTGCTTGCTTGTTGTTAGAAGTTTGGAAATTGCTTAGAGAAGGTTGAAAAATGACATACTTGAGGTAGTTTTCATTCAATACTTGTTTGGGATGTTAGTGCCTCTCAAGTGAGAAAGAGCTGGATGTTTGTGGGTATCATTTTTGGAAACCCTCACGAGACTTCACTTGTCCACTAGGGGTAACCTTAGGGTTTAAAAGGCTTGTTGCATATGCTAAATGCAACCGTGATCCCTACGAAAATGGTGTTATCCTTTTATTGCTTTCTAGTTCGTTGTTGTATAGTTGTTCATTTCCTTTTTACTTCATTGTTCATTGCTAGGGACTAGCAATATCTAAGTTTGGGGGTGTGATAAGTGCTTAAATGTTGCACATTTCAGCCCTAAGCTAGGGTATTTTATTCCATTAATCTATCTTACTTTTTTGTTTTAGTCCTAATTTGTGTTTTTGTCGATTTTAGGTTAATAAGGTTCAAACAGTCAAAAAACAGTCCATTAAGGCCTTTCTGGAGTCAAGCAAATGCATCGAGAAAATCTGGAAAAAGTAAAAAAAAATGCCAAGGAAAAATTCACAATCGATCACGTTTCAGGTGCGATCGATCACAATGCCACATCATCATTCACAATGCCCAGTCAGCATTTTGGCCCAACCTTATCATCAATGCCATTTCATTATTCGCACTAATTAGGATCGATCGCAATCCTAGTTAGCAGCAATGTTATCGCCATGTCATCAAGAATAAGGTTTATCAACAAGCCACGCCAGTTTGCGATCGATCGCACCTGCTGTGTAACAACCCGAACCTATGGGTCCGGACCGTTACCCAAGTCCTTACCCTGACCTGAGGTCACCTAAGTCACACCATCAGTCTCTTGTGTCCTTAACTATCATACAAAGCAATCCAAGGTCCAAAAATGTCCCAAGTCACGAGCTTACAAGGAGGTCCAAACATACAGGTCAAAAGGGGGACTGTCAGCCGGCTGATGGCCCATGGTCAGTCGGCTGACAGGGCAGGATCGGTCGACCAACAAGGCATGATCGGTCGGCCGAAACGATGGTGAGGAAAATGGCTCTCGGGACTTTCACTGTTCACAATTGTCGGTCGGCTGATGATGTGGTTTCGGTCGGCCGGCCATGGAGTTTCGGTCGGCTGATGGGGAGGATCAGCCGGCCGAAAGGCCCTGGGATGCAATTTGCTCTCTGGATTCTGCATCATAGCCAACCATTAAGCACACTAAACCCATATTGGACCTGCTAGTAACTGGGATTTCAAATTCACGGCAACAATACATGATGATACACAATTAAATGATCTCGATAATAATCTAAAATAGGATTACCCTTCCCATTCATCAACAAGAGTTATATGTTATCAAAATCATATCCAAAGTAGCACCAAGTACCTTGATTACATTACATGGCCATAGTCTTGCAAAAATAAATATACAGCTTCATAGTTTTGAAGCTTTACGATATTGGAATGTACAAAAGATACAAAATGAACTCCTAGACATCCTCATACTTGTGGAAGATCGGCATCCACTATTTTTTTACGGTTCTTGAAAAATATTAAATAAGATGGGGTGAGCATAAAGCTCAGTAGAGAGTGCCTAAGACGTACCTCTTGTAACCTCGTGAATCCAAACAAGGCATAGGCCAATAGGGGGAGGGGTCATGCTAAATAGGGAAAAACACATCAATTTCCAAATCCAAACAATCATATACATAATGCCATGAATGCAATGACGTGCATGTCACTCCCCATTTCTTAGAAAACGACCATCATATTTCAAATTTGTTAATATAATCCGCCCTTTGGTCACCCCGCAGCGACACGAGAGAAGGATTGGCTAGTGTCCCTGACCCTTGGTAACCCCGCGGCGTCATTATGGGGCCCAGCTAGCTCAACCACGCTACGGCGACTCCCTAGTTCCCTCTAGGCTATATTAACCTCCGGCCCTTTGGTAACCCCGCGGCGACCGGGTTTTCTTAAAAACCTTCTTCTCAAACATTTTCCCCAAAAACACACTTTTCATTCTTTTCAAAACATTCCTCTTCCTTCATGCCCAATGACAAGCATGTAGATGTCATGCCTTCAATATTATGGAATGAGATATTTTCCTATTATACAATTAGGCCTTCATTATCAAAGTTTCAAGAGGATTATACATGTTTACAATATCATCTCTATCAATTTCGTGCACAATAAACATAGCAATTCAACTTATAGGCATGCTTTTAATACATCATATCTAGCAATTAACAACACCTTAGGCATAGAAAATTAACATTTAACATGTTATTCAAGTAAACCAACAATTACACATAATTACATATTTCATACATTCAATTAAATTCTCTAAGGAAGCAATCAATCTAATTTTAAGCATGCTTGACATCAATTCAAGTAGAAAAATTCACAAAAAAAGCTCAAGAAAAGTGTGAATTAGGGACCCCTACCTCAATTCAAACTAAAACCCCAATTTGCTTCAAACCCTAGATTTCTAAAGACTCCACAAATGGTGGCCAAATGGAGATTGGCTCCGATCAACTTGAAGCCCTTGACGTGCTCTTCAATTTGCCACAAACGGCTTCCAAAATGATTAAGAGATGAGCGAGGGATCTATGATTAAAGTTTGAAATCAAAAAGAAAAGAAAAATGGAGCTTGTGAGGTAAGTGAGAGTGAGCCACGAAGAGAGAGAAAAAGGGTGAGAGAATGAGACCAAAAATCATGGTCTTGGTCCATTTCTAAATGCCTTGTGGG
The DNA here is from genome assembly GCF_030987335.1 of Cornus florida. Classification (NCBI taxonomy): domain Eukaryota; kingdom Viridiplantae; phylum Streptophyta; class Magnoliopsida; order Cornales; family Cornaceae; genus Cornus; species Cornus florida. The sequence continues at coordinate 35,525,541 of NW_026775577.1, read as the reverse complement.
CCCCACTTATTTTTCTTTTCTTTAACTTTTAATTGCACCACAAACACATTTAAATACACCACCACATAAACACCATATAATTCACATAAATTAGCATGCATAAAATGTAAATGGACCCAACTAAGTGAAAAGACAAGAATGCCCTTGCATCAACGAAATACCGGAAAAATGAAAAATGCAGAAAATCGGAAACGTCACATGCAGGCAGTGAGTTATTTTATTCCCGACTTCGCTCGATCTTCTCCCACTTTTTGGCTACGGGATTGCACCATTTGGGGGTCTGATTTGTTTTGACGTAAAAAGGTCTTGTATAAAAGGCAAAATGAACCATTTTGTAAAGGGTTAGATAATTTTAGCAAAGAATCACTTTTAGATACATAGTTTTCTCTCCCTAGAATTAGGGTTTTGGGAAGAAAAAAAGAAGAACATTGGATCTCTAGGGTTTCTACCAAGAAGACCAAGAAGAAGAAGATGGAGCCATGCTTGAAGGTTACCCTTGAGGGTTTCATGACCACATCCATGAGTGACTAAACACCATCTTAGGGCTTGGAAGAGCACTAGGCTTGTACTTTAAACCCTAGTTCTTTAACTTTTTGGGGAATTCTTTGTTGTAATGAATGCTTTAACCTTGTGAATATATAAATCTTGTCTTTGCTTATAATTTCTATGGTTGAATTCTTCCCATTAATTTTCTAGATTAATTACATGTCTATGTGTGGTTAATTGAGAATTATGTCTCTACACTAGTTCCTTTAGATTGATTACATGTCTATGTGTGATTAAATTGAGAATTTAGTGATGGTTATGCATGGTTATTATTGGATACACTTGTTGATTAATTTGATGGATTAGGCTTAAACTTGATGGATTGTACTACACCTTTAGTTTCATTATTTTAATTTCATTATCTTAGCTTATTTGTAGTTTAATTGCATTTCAATTCCTAGATTAGGTTGACAATCCTTGCTTGATTTTGATAATCCATGCTTATTGTTACAAGTATGATTCTCTAGATGAATGTGTTCTTGTAGCCACATTGTGTTTATAACATTGATTTTTTCCCAAATTGTTGAAGGCTAGTAGTTTAGAGAATGAGTTTAGTGGTGATTCCTACGCCCTAAGACTTCTCTCCTATTTTCTAAACACTACTTAATTTAGCTTGTTTTAATTTGCATGTTTTTAAGTTCAATTGTAGTTTAAACAAACCAAACCAAACACTCTTTTGATTTCTTGACCTACTAAACCAAGTTTAATTCCAAGTACCCTTAATCCATATGGACGATCCCTTTCTCACTATACTTTATTGTATACGTATTAAGTGGTTTATAAAAATTAGTCCTTGATGCACACTTAGCACATTTCATAGCACACACTTTCAAAGGTTTTAAACACATCCTTTTGTGGCGACACATCGGAGAGCGCATCAAGGACAAATCTTTAATTAGGGGATAATTGAATAATAAAATGACTAAAGTACCCTTTACAATTAAAAGAAAAAGAAAAGAAGTAGCAAATATAGGAAATTACAAAATTTCCCCTAAGCTAATAATAACACCTCTACTCAACTGTCACTGGTGCTTTACTCTCCTATCCCTCCTTTGGCTTCTCCTCTAATCACCAATTCTTGCTCCCTATGTTGCTACGGTACGCCTCCATGGTCCTTTATCGCCACCGATGCAACCTCCTCGATCACCTTCTTCTTGGGATTCTGTTACCTCATTGGATGGTATGTATCTCATTGATTTATCATATACCCATTTGCGTCTGAATAAATTGCTATTAATTGCAAGCTTTCTTGCATTAGAAGTGCTTGTACTTTCGTAATGATCAGCATTTATTTGGTGCGAAAGCATAAATAGGGAGAGAAAAATGGCTTTGAACAACAAACCCACCTTGAATTTCGATCCAAAATTAAGGAAATCTAACACTAGTACGAAAATGCTTGTACAATTGGAAGTAAGAGTTTGGCCCCAGGAACGAAAAATTCATTGGTTTAATAGAAAGAATTTATTTAATTTATTATTAAGAATTTTCGGTCCTCAGTTTTCTTGGGAAACAAACAGTTGAATTTAGTATTTTTTTAAGTCCTTAATTTTCTCTGGAAATAAATTGTTATGTTGTGAGAGAGCGATTGTTCAGAGATGGTAACCAAGCAGGGCCTTGTGTGTAGAAAAATACATAGAAATTTGCAATGGCATTTTTGTTTTTTTAAAGGGTAATTTCGGGTTTTCAAAAAACTCTGACGTTAATATATACAATAGGGGGCAATTTGATAGGGATTTATATACACATATTAAATAGTAGGTGTTTTTTGCACATTTTCTACATAGCGAGCGGTATTTTGCACTTATCCCTTAAATATATTATGAAAATATATAGTCAGCCCATGTCCAAAACATCCCAAAACTTTTAATTTCTTACACTTATATGAGCCCTGCCCAAATATATATATTTAGCCCACATATAAATTCCCTTTTGATCTCTTGCACTTATATAACCCCAACTCAACGTAAATAATTTGGTCTCTTTCACCAAACAAAACCCAATTAAGTGCAGCCCATGATGACCTATGCCCATCATACATATATACACATTCATCTATCTATTTTTTCTAAACCCTATGGAATCTTCTATCTTCACTTCTATTCTTGTCTTACCATAGGCAGCACTATCACCCTGATAGCCATTGATGATCAACCATTTTTTCCGTTCAAATAATTTTGAGGGCTCGAGCACCCAATCTGTCTGACCAAGTTCAGCTAAAAGACACAACTACTTGGCACGGCTCATTTACTGCCCTACTTGTAACATAGACGGTCATCCTTTACCTGCACATTTTTTGGCACTGAGCCATATCTCACACTTTCATAATGACAATATAATAAAATTGAATCTTTCAATGTGTTTTTTGGGTGCATGTTCAACCAAAAGTGTGGGACAAATCCGATACTGATGTCTGAGTATTGTGGGACACATCCCATACGGATACTTCACGTATTTTTTAATAGTCCATGTAACATAGGCTTTGGGCCATCCTATTTTGTTTTTGGTGGGGTCTATGGTGACTTAGAGATGGGAGGCCCTCAATGGGGAGAAAATCCCTATTTGGTCTCTCAAATATATTATTTTAAGTTCTATATTCTTTTGGGTGAATGGGCAAAATTGTAAAAAATCAGGAGATTTTATAGATAGCTTTAGATCATAAATGGCCCTTTTTGGTCTTTTGTGTTGTTCTTTGGGAGTGCTCCCTTCTTGAGCACCTTTAGGCCGAGTTTGGTACAATGTAAATGGGAAGAAAAGAAAAGAAAGTTAATGGAGGGTGATTAATAAATTATTTTTGGTATAAATGGCTGGAATGAAAGGAAAGGAATGATAAAGTGATTAAGTGAGGCTTAAATAGTAACTTTTGCTATCCTCCCAAAAATGGAAGGAAATGGAAGGAAAGGGAAGGAGAGGCTAATGTAGTCTTTCGAATACCAAATATACCCTTAACATATCTCTTTCAGGATCTACATACAAATTGAATTGGTTATTCTTAGTCAAAACTCCAGTAAAGGGTACAATGACTTGAGGCTGAGTTGTAGTTGCCTCTTTTCTTCTGATGGACATCCATCATGCCCTTGAGATGGTTCACAGTCATTCAATTTGATGAACCCTAAGTCTTCCGATGGAAGAAATGATTTATGAGTTGTACTGAATTGAGTTTCAACTTCAGAAATTCTATAGTGAACAAACTTGGGGGAAGATAATGTTCTTTACTCTTGGTTAGAATGACTGCAATCCGCTATTTGGCTTATAATAGAAACTCTATTTTACTCTATAATTTCCCAGCCAGCTAGTTGTAGGCTCATATTTACCATAACAGGACGGCCAATGGCCATTTAAAGGGCCTTTGATATGCTTTATTCAGATATATGTGCTGCCCTCTTGTCTTCAGGTCTTTTGAACATCAAATGCACAAAATGCACAATGGCACTGGCTGTTGGACATGGAAATGTATAAGCATAAAATGACGCATTTAGAACAAGTTTTTTTAGAGCAATTGATGAACACTGAAAAGTGCGCATTTTAACCCGTTAAGCTTGGGTATTTTAGAATATTTATCTATCTTACTTTACCATTTTAGATTGATTTCGTATTATTTCTCTTTTCAGGCACTTATCTCGAAAATAAGCTAACTCAGCCAAATAAGAGCTTAAATGAAGCAATTCTGGGATTAATCAAAGAAAGGAACAAAGTGGAGCAAAAGAGGAACAAAAAGGAAGAAAGGTGGAATTCAACATTTCGATCGATCCAACTTCAGAGTTCGATCGATCCAATATTCATCAATCTCAGCACTTCAAGATGGATCGAAACCATGATGTTCACATTCAGAAATCCAAAAGTTCGATCGATCCAACATCATTCTTCGATCGATCGAACCCCCTTGTCCTCATTCAAATGATTGATCTTATCTAGATGTACCACCCTACCAACCACTTTTGTCCTTTTCCCCAAAATATCTCCAAAAATATCTCAGATTTGTCTTTTTCCAAAAAGCTCAGCCAGTTAGATCGATCTAGCCTTAGTTCGATAGATCTCAGCCACGTTCAATCGATCCAAGTCCAAGGTTCGATTGATCGAACTTCCTCCAGTGCGAAAAAGTTAAAAAGCCAGCTCATTCATTCCGTCCTCTATCCAATCATTGGGGAATATGCCTTGCACAACCCCAGCTCATTTGGTGTGTCACTTGACCTACCTATAAAAGGAATATGATGCACTTTTTGAGGGGATATACATAGAATTCTAGAGAGGCTATTCTTAGTGAGGAAGAAAAGGAGGAGGAAGCTAGAGACGCCATTGGAGGCCTTTCATCTTCCAAGGAGCAAATTTCATCCATGGAGTTTGCCCTTGAGGGTTGGAGGAGCATCACCATGAGTGGTTAGACATCCTCTTGGGGCTAGAGTTAGCCCCAAGCATGCTTTCTTTACCTTAATCTTGTGTATTATTGAGGGATTAGTGTTGTAATACATGTTTTGACTCTTTGATATATATAGATCTTGTTATTCAATGACTTATATGGTTTAATGCTTTCAATTGATCATTTCATTCTATCCATATGTCTATGTATGCTAGAATAGATGTTTATGTGCTTGTCTCTATTTCTTGTGTTATTGATGCATGTCTATGTGTATTAATGCTATAGATTTAGAGATTGTCAAGACATAGTGCTTAATGGAATGCTCTTGTTATTTTCTTGATGGTTCATACTTATTCCTTGATGGATTGTGCCTCTTCCTTAGTTTATTTTCATGCTAGTAGTGTAGATGTAGTGTAGTTGTAGTGTAGTGTTAAATGGGAGGACAATCTATGCTTGTTGTTTGATGTTCCATACTTTTGAATGCAAGTAGCATATGTCTCTAACCTTGTGGTGTATTTGGATTGTGAGCTTAATGAAAGGATTAATGACTTGTTTTGATCTATTGTGCCATTCACATGTTGTTTAGACAATATATGCTTCATTGCTTGATATATTGTGCCTTTCACATGATGTTTAGACAATACTTGCTTAATTGGTCATTCTTGCTAATTGAACCAACCAATTACACACACACACACACACACCAATATTGCAACACACCTTACCCTCATTAGTCACTTGTTAATGGTATAGAAATGCATTGCTTGGTGGTGATCTCTAAACCTCAAGACCTCTCTCTCTCTTTTACTTACTCTTTATTGCATTTATACTTAGTTTAATTTAATTGCTCTCTAGTTTAAACAACCAACCAACCAACCATTGTTTGATCACTCGACCTACTAACCCTAATCTCGATTGCACAACATAGTTCGACCTAGCATCATCCACAATCCCTTGGGACGATCCCTACTCGCCCTAACTATATTTTTAGTGAAGGTAGTAGTGGCTTTATAAATGTAAAACTTGGCCCTCACCTGAATTGCACTCTCTTAAACTTATGGTAGGACGACGACCAGCAATCATATCGTAATGAAGTGATGATAATGAGTAGGAAAACTGCGTTACTACTGCAGTCCAAACTAAGACAATCATTGGCCTACTAAGTGCTATTATATTTAAAAGATGACCATCATACTCTACATTTATACCATTCGTGCCCATATGAGAAAAATTTAATAAATACTATGAAAAATAAATAGTTTGTGATGCTATCACTAATTGGCTTAAACTTGAAAATTTGAAATAATTAATCAATTATAAGCATGTTTAGCTGCCAGTGGGTTTCAAGCTAAAATCTACATAACCTATAAAATTGTCTTTTAAAATATAAAAGGGTATAATAGTAAAACCATTAAAATAGTTTCCTTTCTTTTCATTTCTTTCCCCAAATGTGATTATTATCATTTCATTTCTTTTCCTTCATTAATCAACCAAACATGATAGGAGGTTAAAATTATCATTTCCTTTCCTTTCCTTTCGTTTCGTTTCCCTTGTAACTAATGTAATCTTTTCTTTTCTTTTTCACTCTACCAAACATAGCCTTAATGAAACATTACTTATTATTTTATTTTTTTTTAAAAGGCAAAATTAAAAAACTCTCCTTCTTAGGGGTTTCAAATACTAGGTGATTCTCTTATTTTCTAGTTGATGATGAATTTATGAGTTTTAAAGCACATTTTTCTTGAAATTATTACAATTTATTTTTTAAATAAACCTTTTTTTTTTTATAGGTAAATGGGTAAGCTTTGAACAAATAAAATAAAGATGTACATAGGGTCCAAGTGAGGACATTACAGCTAAGACCATGGACAATAAAGTTGTCCCAATATCGACAACAATACAAACATAGGATACAACATTACAGCCAAGACACAGTACAAATGTCACAAAATACACAAGACACAACATAGAGCAAAGGACCAGCAAAATGCACCATAAACCATCGCAGAAACATCCAATAGCAAGATACCTAAACAACATGAACTTCAGATATGGATGTGCAGTTAGCCAAAGCCCACCAATGCTCAAATAACAAGAAGAATGTACAGAAACAACAACAATATGTAATTTATAAGCACAATGTCTCAACATAGAAGAGTAATCTAATCCTTGATATACCAAGAGTGACCCCCTGCAGACGAGCAACCCTGTAAAAATAGACGATGAAGACTAGCTAGAGAGTCTATCCTTCTTAGCTCATTGCTAGTTCTCAGTATAATGGAAGCAAATCTTACTTGAATTGTACTTTTGATAAGTGAGATGGAATGCTGTGGGGGTGAGGAGGTGTTCCTGAATGCTCTAACATTCCTCTTTTGCCAAATGAAATAAATTACAGTAGCAAGGAGGAGCTTGCGAGTGATGAAACATCTTGTTGTCCAATTATAACTACACCAGCTAATTAACTCATTCCAGCTGTAAGGATGAAAAATGAAACCAGTTGTATGCTATACAAAGTCCTAAATAATAGAACTAAATGAACACCTAAAAAATAAATGATCAAAGGACTCTCAGTCTGACAAGTAGAGGTAACAAACATTTGTGTAATATTTGTTAAGCATTGGCTTGGTGTCTAAGGTCTATAACCTTTTCCTCATTGCCAGCCATATAATGTGACTATGCTTTGGGATATGGTGCTTGAACCAAAGAAGGTGGTGACAAGGAAATGCTATGGATGGGGGAATAAAGTATTCTATGGTGTGTTTCTGTGAGAAACTTCTTGTGGGACAAGGAAGCCAGTCCACCAAGTCAAGGGCTGTTGAAGAGGAAGGAAGAGATTATAACTGGTTTATGAAGGATTGAGATTGTAGGAAAGGAATGTGATGAAGGTATGGTGGCAAGACCCAATGATTGTTGGAAATTAAACTATCAACTGAGACATATGTGTCCAGTTGAAGAATTTCCACATTAGAAAGGCCCAACTGAGAGGATAATGGACCATTTGGTAACCAATAGTTTGTGATACCCCCAGATTTCCGAATGCGGGTTGGCCAGGCCCACGCCCGATTACCCAGGGATATCAAAAACAAATGGGCAATAAACGAACACAAAGTACAAAGGAATAAATAAGAATAAATAAATTGCTGAAAGAAAACTAAAATGATAATCCAATAATGAAAACCTCAGAATAAATTTTCATTGATTAATAAATCCTTCTGATACAATTAATCCTCCAAAAATAATACTACTCGGGAATCCATATTATGTGGATCCCTAGAAAAACCAAGCTGAATAAGTAACGAAAATAATGACTACATTTGAAAACTGAAACATAAATGAATCTCCTAAGTAGAATTGGAAGAATGAAGTAGACTGATCCCTGTGTGATGTTTCCAATTTTCTCTATTTTTCATTTTTCTGAAATTTTGTTTATGCGAGGGCATTTTTGTCTTTTCATGTTGTGTGTACCGGACACCGTGGGTTGTGCCGAGTGTGTCGGCAAGTTGTTTGGGGCATTCCATTGAGTTCAGAACTCTTTAAAATGCAAGGGTGATCATTTTCACATTTTTCTGTTTTTCGGACCGGATGGTCCCGTATGGGACCCGTTACCGGAATTGTTGCTTACGGGGATTTTGGTTGGGTCCATTTGCATCATATTTATTTTATTCAATGTGTTATATAAAGTTGTGAATTGTTTAAAGTGTGTAAATATATATATATATATATATATATATATATCTATATGTATTTTACGTGGTGTAAAAAGAAAATAAAAATAAAAGGAAAATAAAAGAAAAGTGGTGGGACCCACCTTAACCATTTAAGTGAATTAGAAACCACTTTGGGTCTCATTTCTCTCTCACTCCCGTAACCCTCTCTCTCACCTCCTCATTCTTGAATTTTTTTTTTTTTTTTTTTCCTTTGGCATGAAATCTATAACCTTTGATTTCTCCCTCAATGCTTGGTGTTTTTAAGTGCTGTTTATGGCAAATTGAAGCTTACGACGAGACCTACAAGTTGATAGGAGCAATTCCTTGGTTGGTGCACTATAGGAAATTCGAAATCTAGGGCATAAATTCAGGGGTTTTGCATAATCTTGAGGTAGGGGTCTCTAATCCTCACTTTCTTGCACCTTTGTGAGGTTTTTTAAATTTAATTATTGTTAAGCATGATTAATTTGAATTGACTATCTCTTAAATGATTTAATTGTGTATATGAAGTATTCAATTGTGTGTATTTGTTGATTTACATGGAAAACATGCTATATTTAAATTGATTTTCTTGAAAATGATATAATTGTTGTAATAGAAAATCTATGCTTATATGTATTGATGAAATTATATGAAAAACATGCCTAAATGTTAATTTTCATGCCTAGTGTTTATTATTTTGATAGAAATGAATATGAGGATGCTTGCTAAAATTATATTGTAGAAATTTTTATTTCCTTGCAAATGGCAAAAGCATGTGACATACATTCATAACATTGGGCATGAAAAAGGGAAAATTATTTGAAATAAAATAGATAGGGTTTTTTTTGGGAAGAATTTGGATAAAATGATTTTTTTGGAAAACCCGATTACCGCGGAGTCACCAAAGGGCCGATGTGTTAATGTAACCTAGAGAGAACTAGGGGAAAATACCTTAGCGTGGTTGAGCTATCTGTGCCCCAAATGACGCGCGAGGGTACCAAGGGTCAAGGACAATAGCCAACCCTTCTCTCGTGTCGCTATGGAGTCACCAAAGGACAGGTTATATTAACAGTTTGTGAAGTGATGGATATTTTCTGAAAATGGGGAGTGACATGCATGGCATTGCATTCATGGCACAACATTTGCTTGTTTTGAACTTGGAATTGATATTGCATTTTCCCAGATTTAGCATGACCCTGCACCGCATTGTCCTATTCATTGTTTGGATTCACGGGGCTTCAAGAGGTGTGTCTTAGGCACCACCTACTGGGCAATTTGCTCACCCCATTACATTTAATATTTTTTTCAGGACTCGGGAAAGAAGTTGTGGACACTGAACCATCACAAACTTAAGGAGGACTAGGAATATTTTTTTTGCTATCTTTTGTATTTTGCTGCACTTTTGTAAAGTCTCAGAACCATAGTGAAGTGTACACATTTTGCAAGCCATGGTCATGTATTCTAAACTGTAACTCTTGTTGGTATTTTGAAGGGAAGCGAGACTATGTAAATATTTTGTGTTGAATAGGATGATGATGATGGGCCATTGTGAGGAGGTTGTTGATGTTGTTATTTTGGGGAATGTATTATATATATATTTTTTTGTATTGTGTGTTGGAACAGGTTGGATAAGTCTTAAAGAGCTAAGAAAGGCCATTGCATTTTTATTTAAGCAGGTTGTTATAGGCCCCTTTTTAGCAGATGTCATGCCAAATTTTTTTTTATAATTGGTATCAGTTTAGGGTTGTGACACCCTGCTCAGTAGAATAACCCCTACTCCTGATGAACACTTGAAAAATAATAGTAGGTCAGGAGCACAAATAATTTCTACTCTACTACTGTCCAAACAGAGATTCAATACACGCATACATACTAGTCAATCCAACAATAACTACATAGTCTGTATATATATATATAGATACACACTAAAAAGGCTCCCACTGGACTATAGGGTGGCCTCAACCTGAATAGTAGATAACATGCAAAACGCACTAATAGTGGGCATGAGTACCTAGAATTATCAGGGCACACCATAATCCACTATAGCTAGTTAACCATCCTATGTACTATACGCACCCTAACCATTGATCCTGAGACTCAAAATCATATCATGGCATATATATATATATATATAATCTGTCATATTCAACCATAAAAGTAAACTATCCATCCATATATTTCAATAATGTGTCATCCAACTGTTCCGTTGACCTAACAAAAATAAGTAGGACTTAACTTTCAAGTTAATCCGTTCCCTTATAAATCAAAATAGGTAGGACTTAACCTTTTTAGTTAATTCGTCCCTAGAATGCCACCATCTCATACTGGTGCATTACATCCATACAATCCAATAGTTGATGTAATAATTAAAGTAATACATCAAATAATCCAGAGATAAACATAAAAACTTAATATCATGCTATCACAAAATATGAATGACTTATAATTTATTTAAGCTTCCTAAATCATGTAACCCAGTCAAACTGAATCTTAAACATGTTGATATTTTATTTTACAGTCAAGTAAGCATTCTCCAAATACAATTCATGCTAAACATTTAATCTCAATTGCTAGAACAAATTAAAAAGATTAAATCCATTCATTCTTTAAAGAATTCATATAGCATGTATCGTTATAATCAAGTCTAATTATTTAAACTCATACCTAGTCCCTATTTAATGTTCGGGACCCCTTAAAATCAATTAAGTCAATTTAAACGCTGTTTACGTAAATTCTCTAGGTAAGGCTCAAGTTTTTATCCTGATAGCTTGAGCTTTCTATCCATGGGTCGAGCTTTTCATCAATAGCTCGAGCTTTCGGTCCATGGGTTGAGCTTTTCATCCAAGGCTCGAGCTTTTCACCTATGGCTCGAGTTGCTCAAGCACTGTAACAACGAATTGAACACTAATTCAATGAATCAACCCAGAAATTCAACTGTAAACTTATTCTTCATTATTAAGGGTTCTTAACTCCAATCTAAGTCCCATAAGTCCATATTAATGTATTTTAGATATTTTAACATGTAAAGATTAAACTTAAACATCAATTATGCATAAAAAATCTAAGAACACAAACATCAAGAAAATGAGAATAAAGTCATATAATCCTTTGTTCTAATCCAATTAAACATACATAATTATTTAGTTTTATGTGTTTAAGCATCCTGGAATTTCCTAGGCATGTATAGGAACAAAAATCAAAGGGAAAGAGTAGGAGAAGAACTTACCTTCAAGGATTTCAGATTGAAACCCTCAAACCTCCTTCTTCTCTAATTTTTCAGACGACCTTGGTTGCCGTCAAACTCTTGGCTGCTGTGTCCCAATCCATGAGCAAGCCTCCCTTCCTTCTTCCTTGGTCCGGCCTTTTCCTTTGGTCGCACCTATTCTTTCTCTGTTCTCCTCTCTCGGTTTTTTTCTCTCTCTCTCTAACCTCTCTGTAACTTTCTTTCTCTATAATAAAATCACGTAATATAATTTTGAAACCTCACTAAAGAAAAATAACCCTATTCCTAATTACATTCCAAGTCTAATAAAAGGAAAATAATCATACATATATATAATCTCTAGTTTATACGTGATGTATAGTTATATATATAGAATCAACTTATATCTATATATATTCAAACTAACTATATTTATTAATTTAATTATTCAAAAATACTAATAAATATAATATCCTAATATACATATATACCCATATATTTATGTACCACTATCCACGGGTAAATATCCATAACCATCTAACCTCCTATCCAAGTAGTCCATGCAACCCATTAGTTTGGTCCATTACTATTATCTATATACATCCTTTTAAACTAAAAATAAAATATCCTTTTAAACTAAAAATAAAATAAAATTACAATTAATCAAACACATCATTTAAGCAAGCACATCGGTTAAAACAATTTAATTCAAATAAACCATATAAGCACACAATAAACATTTAAACAATTAATTCAAGTAAACACATAATAACATAGCTAAATAATCAAACAAACAATAAAAAATGCAATTAAAACAAATAAATAAATACCGACACTATCTTTAAAATTAGGAGTATTATATAGTCCAACCACAGTTTTGTGTCCTTCCCATCCACAATTTTATGTTTAACAAGCCCCCTTGCTATATCTCTTAGCTTAAGTAGGTTTCTCCAAAACCTAGAATTCAGTGATGGTGGTTTAACAGTCCAAATGGATTTTCTTTTGATTAAGTACATGTAGGTCCAAGCCACCTAAAGGTTATCCTTTCTATCAAATAACTTCCAAATAAGCTTGAGCCCTAAGACTCTATTGGTTAGAAAAAAGTATTGTTAAACCATCATCACTGAGTTCTAGGTGATTTTCTAGTTGTGATTTTCTGGACAAGGGTTTTGGCAATCAGTGGTATTGATTGAAGATGAGGATAGTGAGGTCCAAGGTAGGTGATTGGTAGGGAAGCAGCCTCAAAATGCACAAGAAAGAGAATAGTTGCCCTAGTAGAAGTATCCACACCAGAAAAGAAGACTTTGCTTTTAGAGTAATTAATTGAAAGCCCTAAAATGGATAGGAAGTCACCCAATGCTTGATGTAACACTTTGACAAATTCAAGGTTCCATTGAGAAAAAAGGAAGACGTCATCAGCAAAGGCCAAGTGTGAGATAGACAATTTCTTACACCTTTAGTGGTATTTAAAACAAGGGTTACTTGAAATGGTAGAACCAAGAGACAAATATAAGACCTCCATGGCAAAAACAAATAGTAATGGTGATATATGATCACCTTATCTAATGCCCCTTTTTCCATTAAAAAATCCAAACAATTCACCTTTAAGAGAAATTGAGTAGGATGGAGAAGTAATACATTGGCTTATCCAGTTAATAAATAAGCTGGGAAAACAAAACAATTGGAGAGTGTCAAGGATGCACTGTCAATGCAATGAATCAAATGCCTTTTTTAGGTCAATTTTGAGGGTACAAGAAGGAGGATGATTGGTGTTATGATAACCATTAAGTAATTCATGGGCTAAAATGATGCTATCAGAAATTTGTCTATCCTTGATAAAGGCATTTTGAGAGGGATTGATGATTGATGGAAGGATAGAACTGAGCTTGTTTGCAATAAGTTTATAGATACATTTATAGAGAATGTTACAGCAAGAAATAGGTCTAAATTCACTAACATATGAAGGATTAGGGATTTTGGGGACTAAAGCAATATAAGAACAATTTAATTCAGAGAGCATCCTCCCAGAAATAAAGAAATCTTTAATTGCCCTAATGATATCCTAGCCAATGATTGGCCAAGCATGGTTGAAAAAACATAAATTAAAGCCATCAGGTCCAGGGTTTTTATAGGGGTGAAAAGAGAGGATGCAATTTTGTATCTCCAAGCCAGTAGGTAAGGTTATGAGATTGGGAGAAGGTAAGAGGGAACTGTCTTGGAGATAAGATGAGAGAATGAGGACATACCTGGGTAATTATTGTAAGATTATCCAAGCAGGTTCCTGAAGTGACCAAGGAATTCATTCTTTAGGTCCTGATCATGAATTGTATCTCCATTTGCATCTTCAATGGAGACAATTTTCCTCTTAATGGCCTTAGAATAGAATAATTTCACGAAATAAGAGGTGTTCTGGTCCCCCACCTTAAACTAATGAATTTTTACTTTCTGCTTGAAGAACATCTCCTCAGCCAAATAAAGCTCGAAAAGTTTTGAAGCCAACCCTCTTTCAGTCAGTCTGAGCCGGTCATTAGAAGGATTCAAATCCAAGCAAGCTTGACATTTAGATAACTCATATTTGCATAGGGTAAATCTTGTTGAGATGGAACTGAATTCAGTTTTGTTAAGCAATTTTAGAGGATACTTTAAGGATTTTAACTTTTGAACCACACAAAACATTTTAGTTTTATGCACCTCCTTCTGCCAATCATTGTAGACAATGCCAATGAACTTCTTATTAAGTGTCTAAAAGTTAAAGAATCTAAAAGATAAATTCTTTTTTGGTGCTAAGCATCCCAATTTGACCACCATAGGTGAGTGATCTGATATCCCTTGTGGCAAGATTTTACAGGCAGCTTGGGTAAAAAGTTGTAGCCAAGCATGGTTAACCAACACTCTATTAAGCTTTCTAGATATACTGGCATAACCAAAACTATTATTAGTCCAAGTGAAGTAGATTCCAGAGAATCTTAGATCCTCTAACTCATTCCTTTGAAGACAATCTTTAAAGTCCTGCATCCCTTGTGTTCATCTCGATGCACCTCCAAAACTTTCATTCACATGAAGCAAGACATTAAAGTCTCCCAAAAGGATCTATGGAACAACATTATTACCAAAAACATCAAGACTTTTCCACAAGGGAACCCTCTCTGAGGTTGTATTTGCAGCATAGACAAATGATGTAATACATTTCAGCTTCAAATGAATCAATCAAATGGTACAATTGATTACTTGACCATTACAAGAAGAAGAGATCACTAATACCTTAATTGGGTCCCAAAGAATCCAAACCCTTCCCAGGATTGAGTGGGAATAATTACACAAGATATCCCATCTAAGCGCAATGGCTCTATGAATATAATCAATATTATTATGGCATACTTTGGTTTCCAATAATGCAACCAGAGAAAGACCATTATCACTGATTAATCTCTTTACCTCTAATTATTTGGGGGTAGAGTTCAATCCCCTAATATTCCATGTAGCCTAGATCATTGAGAAGATGAGGTTAGCTTGCTCAACCCCCTAAACCCCTTAAGGGTAGTAATATTATTCAAAATAGGTTTTATTACCTTTGGCCTTTTGCTGATTTTAGAGTGTTTTCCATTCATTGGCTTCCTAGGCTTGAGTGCCTTGTTAATAATGGGTGAGTAGGTAGGATCATAGTGCTCCATTATCGTAGAGTCATCATCATCATGCATCATAAAATTTCCTTCCATGGAGTCCATCTTATCCTCAGAAGAATTTGGTAACAAGGCTTTAAAGGAATTAGATATTGGGACTTGCAATGTGGGAGGGGTATCAGCTTGGGTTATGATCATCTTATGAGGAGACAAATCAACTATAAGGTTCAAGTTCTTAAACGTGCTAGAATCAATGGTGGTAGTAGTCTTTAAATGAGTTATCATGATTGGAGGAGGTGCCTTTTCCTTATCCTCAATGACAATTTTTATGCTACCATCAGACCATGGAATGATAGATAGTTGGTTACAAGGTGACTGTGGAGGTGAATTGGATATTGTAGCCTCCCCAGCTAACCGGTGACTTGTAAGGTGGGGGAAGGGGTTAAGGATGGGGTGACATTGTGCACTATTGCCATTGCTCCTTCTAGTGACCTGTTTCTATCCACCATCATCAAGAGGATTCTCCCTAATCTCTCCATAAGGTTTGGGCAAGGCATCCAAAACCACCAAACATTGATCCAATGTGTGTCCAAATGAATTGTACTATGAACAAATCAAAGGCTTCCAAGGGTACTGGATAGTAATAGTCTCAAACTTATTACCCTTTGTTTTGACAGGAAAAGAATATGGAAGTGTGGAATTTGGATTAATTTCCACACAAACCATTGTAAAGTCAATCTTATTCCTATCCTGAGTATTAGCATCAGCAAAAAGTGGTTTCCCAACATCACTTGCAATGTAGCTTAGGCCTTTAGGGGACCAGAGATGCAATGGCACATTGAAAATTTTTACCCAAATGGAGAGAGCATTACAATTATCCTTATGGAGGTGGTGGTGAGTCCTTGAACCATAGTTAAAGGGTAATAGGGTTACGTGCAAAAACCCACTATCTACCTGCTATCAGCTCCTTGCATTTTTCCACTGAATCAAACCTGAAGACATATGTACCATCTTTGCTCACAACTACTGTTTATAAACCTCTGCTCTTCCACAACTTATAAGTTATTTCAGGTAGTTTAATAAGAATGTTGTCATTATGGTATGTGGGTTCAAAGAATTCAAATGTCCAGTTATCATGTGTTCCTTGAGCAATAGAAGACCAACTGCGGTTGGAAGGATCATTGGTGCAACTATGTGTGGTTCCATTTAGGTTAAAAGTGGGACTTGTATGGCTTGGTGAGGCGTGGTTGGATGAGGGAATACGTTGTTGGTTGGATAATGGAATATGTTGCTGGTTTTGAGTTAAATGGGGTTCAGTATGAAGCATTATTGGAGTTGGAGTAGTAGTTAGGATATAATCAACAAGGTTAGAAGGGAAGGAGAAAGAGTCAACACTAGTTGGATTAGGACTGGGAATCTCTTGGTCCAAGTGTAGTAGGTTAGGTGCAGAAGGAACCCCTAAGTTAGGGAGTGGATGTGACAATACAGTATTTGAATTCAAATATGGAAAAGTTGTACCTCGCCTATGAGCACTCGCAGCAGGCGGTGCGTGGCAATCACCCAGGGGATGTTCTAGCCTTTGATGGTTGCAATGATACTGGGAGGGCGCCACCGGGTCCAATCTGGTAATAATATCCCTCAAAATGGCAATTTCATTGTCAATGAGGAATGGTTGGTTGGTTCTTTTGAGTGCAACTTGAAGCTCTTCCTCCTTTGCCTTGAGCTCAAATTTTTAACTAAACTTCATAAATGAAAATTAATTTTTTTTGTAAGTAAAATTTCATTAAAAAGCGCCCAAAAAGGAAACACATCCCAAAACACTACACAAATGTCAAAGAAACCTGCTAAACTAACGATGCATCCACAAACTCCATTATATCCCTCCACAGATTTATAATTTGACCCCAGTACCTATAAGAAATAAGATCTAAGTATTGAGAATTTCAGCACCCAAGTCAGAACCTCTTCCCCATAAAAAAACTGCCTATTTTGCTCCCGCCCCAAGTCCCGCCATAAACATAGAAGCACCACCCTTAAAGCATCATGGACGTGCCTCTGAACTATACAAGCCCACCAAGCCTTAAACATCGATGTATGTATCCCTTTGTGACTCTTTTCTTTTCAAAACCTCCATATTAACGAAGAGGAGATCTCTCTTCTTCTTTATATATTCTCGTGTCTTAGGTGTTGTTTAATCAATAGCACGATAATTATTACACTTATGTATATCACCTTTATTTTTATATATAGGCATTAAGATACTTTGTGTTATACATCCTCTTAGTTATTATCTCATTAAAATCTTGTTAACTGAAGCCAATTTCTCCTAGACAATTAAAAATGTTAATAGAAACGCCACCAGGTCCTAAAGCGCTTCCCGATTTCATATTCTTTAAGACATATCTAACCTTCCGCTCCTTAACCAGAAAAAAATGTCATCTTTAAGATAACTACATTCATCTAAACCTAAACTTCTTATGTGGTTTTCATTTAGCAATTTCTCAAGTATGTTTCCTTGGAAAGCCATTTAGAGGACAAAAGCTCCACGGAAGGTGGCATTCTTCTCGTGGAATGTTGCTTTAGGAAGCATCCTTACTATTGATAACCTCAGAAAAAGAAGTCATATTGTGGTTAACAGGTGTTATATGTGCAAGAAAATGGGGGAATCTGTCAACCATCTTGTAACGACCCTGACCCGGAGGCCCGGATCGCTACACGGGTCCTTACTCGAACCCGAGGTTACCTAGGCCCATCACAACATTTCTATGGTCACCACACCATTTCAATGCTTGAATCACACCCACCGTACACCTCATTAACCTATTCGACATTGAACCAAACAAACACCGGAAGAAAGAAGGAAGGATGGCCAAGCTGCTTCATTTCGGTCGACCGAAGTGGAGCTTTGGTTATCCGAAATAGAAGTCCCGAGAGTGGAAAAGAGGAGAAGGAAACCTGAACCCTCAACCTCATTTTGGTCGACCGAAGTGGAGCTTCGGTCATCTAAAATGGGAGTCCTGAGAGCAAGTGATTCTTCGGTCGACCGAACCCCATTTCGGTCGATCGAAATGGAGATCCCGAGAGTACCATTTTCTATTTCGGTCGACCGATGGACCATTTTGGTCGACCGAAATGGCTATCCCGAGCCATGAATTCCAAATACCAACCTGCTGCTCTATGGAAGGGAAGAAAAATATAAATGTAAACTTGGAAATGGTCCGTGCTTGAATTAAATGACTAAAAACCTTCCATTCAATGATCATAAACTAACTAAACAACCCGTAGTCACATTACAACATTCAAATGATTAAACTCCATAGAGATATATGTAAAGTTTTCAACAACTTCATCACATCAACAAAGTAAGTTCCATTCTTAATTTATAAGGCCATGCATACATCTTTAGTTACATTTCCAGAATACTACATATACAAAAGAATGGCCTAGTTACAAAAGTAACAAAAGTAATCTCTTTAGCAACTCTTAAGCTTAAGGTGGATTGTCGTCCACCGGTTCTTTCCCAAGACCTGGAAAAAATAAATGTAGTAGGGTGAGCATGAAGCTCAGCAGGTGACACTTAAGACACATATCTTGTGTCCTTGTGAATCCAAACAAAGCATAGGCCAATGGGAAATGGGGATCATGCAACATAGGGAATCAATACAACATATAAGTCAAATCCAAGCATAATCAATGCGATGTAGTGAAATGTGATGCATGCAAATGTCACTCCCCATTTTCATCGTTTAAAGCCATCACTTTCAAACTGTTAATACAGCCTGCCCTTTGGTAACCCCGCCGCGACACGAGAGGAGGATTGGCTAGTGTCCCTGACCTTTGGTAACCCCGCGACGTCATTATGGGGCCTAGCTAGCTCAACCACGCTAGGGCGACACCCTAGTCCCCTCTAGGCTATATTAACCTCCGGCCCGTTGGTAACCCCGCAACGACCGGGTTTCGCATAAAACCATTTCATCAAAAACACTTCCCTGAAATTCCCCATTTTTATTTCAAGAACAACTTCTCCCATTTCATGCAAACCCAATGGTATGTGTATTTATGTATGTTCCATACGTTCAATGCCATGGCATTTAAAATTTTACACCACAAAATTAAACATACTTCATGTTCATCATCACCAAAGTAATCATTAATGCATTAAGGCACAACAAAATACATTTAAGCATACTTTTCACATAGAATAGCTCATATTCATAAACATGGATTTCTCTAGACAACATGTAAACAATCATTGATATAATTAACTTCTAATTAAGCATGCTTAGCACAACAAGGAAGTATAACTCACAATGGAACAAGAAGGAAGTGGATTAAGATGTCCCTACCTCAAAAGTGAGCAAAACCTTTAAAATGGGTCCTCAAATTCGAATTCCCTAGGAAGGGTCAAAGCTGGAATTTCTGGTATGGATACGTAGAGCTCGTCGTGCTCTTCATTTTGCCTCAAACGGCACCTTAATCCGCCAAGAATTGAGTGAGAAATCAAAGTTCAAATTTTGGTTGAAAAAGAGAAGAAAATGAAATGAAGAATTGGGAGAGTGAGAGAGTTACGGGGAGAGAGAATGTGTGAGACCATATTTGTGGCCTCTAAACCAATAAAAGGGGGGTACTGGTGGGTCCCACCACTACCTCTTTAACTTTTCCTTTTTCCCTTATGCTTAAAATTTGGACCATACACATAAAAATGCACCACCAATCAAATAACACACCAACACACAAATTAAAATGTACCAAATGCAAATGGACCCAACCATAAACCCGCGCGCAAAAGTGAAATGACCAAAATACCCTTGCGGCAACAAAATCCTAGAAAAATGAAAAATGCTGAAAAATGGAAACATCACAATCTCCCCAACTTAAAAGGATTTGGTCCCCGAAATCAAGCCATACCTGGGGAAGAAAACAACACTGGGTACCTGGAGCGAACCAGCTGTTCAAGCTCCCAAGTAGCCTCCTCAACTCCGTGGTGCCTCCAAAGAACTTTCACCAACTGCACTGTTTTGCCCCTTAACACCTTTTGTCGTGTGTCAAGGATCTGCACTGGTCCCTCTTTATAAGAAACATCTTCATCAATGTCCATATCAACCCAATCCAAAACATGAGATGGATCTGGTTCATTCTTCCGTAACATTGATACATGAAAAACATTGTTGTTGCCCAAGAATGGACTCTAGAGGGGGGTGAATAGAGTCCTTGTCTAAATATGACAGATTTAAAAAACTAAGTATATAAACAATATGCTATTTCAGTTTTAACAAGTATGAACAAACAAAATCATCAAATAGATGTAGTAGCAAGATGTGACTGATTTTCAGTTTACGCAACTTCAATTTCTAGCAAGTAAATTGTAGGTATTGTGCAATACTAGAGATATGAATTCAGCAAGTTAATGGCACAATAATAAGAGAGATAAGGAAGGAGAAATTGTAAACATGGACACAACGATTTTAGCAAGGTTCGGAAACTCTTACTCCTCGGCTCAAGACCCCTCTTGAGACTTCCCAATCCACTATGGCTTCTCCTTACGGGTGGAGAGCAAACCTTGTAGTGAAGCAACTCCCTTACTTCTTCTTGCTAAGAGACACCCTCTCTTAGACTTCCTTTGGGCCAAACCAGCCCTTACAATATCCTTGCTAAGAGACAACCTATCTTAGGCTTTCAACTAAAATATAGAAGTGTTTACAAGTATCTCACTCTCTCTGATTTATAGATTATAACTCATTCTAGAGAATCAATGAATACAAGTGAAGCTCTCTCTCTAAGTATGATGAATGTGAGAGGATGAAGAACAGAACAGCAGCTCTGTATCAATGTGAATATCTCAGAACAAAAGCTCTGAATGATGATCTGAAAAATGCTCAATAAATTCGTAGCTTCTCTCTCTATGTTTTGGCTATGCAAGTTTGTATATGAGAGGTTGAATGATTGTTCAAAACATGAGCTCTATCAAAGAGTAATACCAGAACAAAAGCTCTGTAGAATGGTAGAGCAAAAGCTCTCTTAGATTTATGAGAATGGCTCCCTCAGCTCTGTTTTCTCATCTCTGAAACTGATGCATATTTATGAAGTTCATGAGATGCAATATGACCGTTATTTTGGATTCTACTTGATGGGCATATGAATATCTGACTCTATGATGCTCGAAATATGTGTATAAAGGTCTATATAAAGTCTGGAGCAAGATTGCAGAAGTATTAAAGAAGATGCGCAACTCTGATACAGAAGGAATATAGCCGTTGGCTATTCCTTCAAGACTTAGTCGACTTAGTTGTGAACTAAGTCGGCTCAGTTCAAGACTTAGTCGACTCGGTTAGAAACTGAGTCGGCTGAGTTGCGTATTTTCTGGGTTCTTAAAGTGATAAGGCTCGGTCTAACTTAGTCGGCTCAGTTGTGAACAGAGTCGGCTGAATTATTAAATGAGCCGGTTGAATTGAATTTTGATTTTTACGAGCCTCAGCCCAACTTAGTCGACTGGATTGCTGACTGAGTCGGCTGAGTTGCATTTTACCAGAAATTCAAACTGTTTGTGGTCTGCAACAGGCTTCTGCACACAGCTTATTTCTATTGAAAACATTTAAGTAATTGTCTTTACTTTAATTTATATGTCCATTTACTTTAAGTTTATAATGTAAATAAGGAAGTGCCCCCCATTTGGATTCAATAAAAAATATTAGAAAATTGAAATCCAACTAAATCAAAATGTAGAAATTCAGTTTTAGTACAAATTTGGATTTCCGACAGTTTTGGTAAAAATGAATCCGCATGTAGACCAATGTAGACTTGGTCAAAAATTCTGATAAAATCAGTTTAGGCTAGTTGAAGTATAAAGAGTTATTACTGGGAAAAATTATTTTAAAATAATCTTTATTTCAAAAATCCTTTTTTCACACTTAGCCAAAAATACAGTTTTTCATGACGCGAATTCTGGGGTCCTAATGTCCATTACCAACTCATGGTAATAAAGGCTTTTCATGCCTTAGTTGTTGACCAATATGAATTATATGATTGATGTGTATGGTCTTAGCATTTCTAGCACAAGTATTGAGTTCTTTCAAAGCTTATGCAAGTTTGAATTAACTCACTCTTTAGCAATGACTTCTTGTGCAATTATATATGAATGAAGTGCATAGTCTATTGCTAATAGATATAGGAGCATATGAATGATGATATGATATGCATGGTCCTATAGAGATGAGCTTCAAATGGATTCATAAATACTTTGACATTGAATCCTAAACACTCACCATCCTATCTACCCCTTTCTTCATGCTTTGTCCATAACCGTGTAGGCTTTCAGGTAGAATTGTTTTCTTCCTTTCTTTGAGTTGCTTTCTTGCTCGTTGTAGTCCAAGCTATCTTTGGATGGACTTTGCATTTGGTTCCTTGTAACTTCATTTTCCTTTACTTTCCATAGATGTGATCTTGAGTAATGGAATACTTGGAATGGTCTTTATGATCTTCATTGAGGTTCTTCTTTGAATGTAAATCATTTATAACACTCAATGTAAACATTAGTCCTTAAACACCATTAATGGTTTGTTATCATCAAAACACATAGATTGCCCTTGGATGGAATCCTTATGGTCAACAATCTCCCCCTTTTTTATGATGACAAAACATTGATGTGTTCATAATCAAGTGGAGTAGCATTTGAAAAATGCTCCCCTTATCAAAGTGCATATAATGAACATAATGTCATAAAATAGCATGCTTTCTATATCATAAATCATTTTAGACATAAAAATGCGTTTAAGATCATTTAACACATCACATTTCTCTCCCCCTTTGGCATCTCAAAAAGGTTGGAGGTCAAGACATCTTCTTTTAGCATTTGAACATTTAGCATAGTGAATTAACGTGGTGAGGTCAAGAATTGGCATTTGAAGAGTTGATGACTATAATATGTTTTGGAATGAAACATATAAGCAATTATATCATAAGAAGCCAATTTCATTAATATCATGAGTTCAATAGATCATTAAGGTTCATGGCATATACAAAAATATATATAAGACATAAACCAAGGATGAAACATAAACTCAATTACAAGAAGTATACATAATAAAACTTAAAAAGAATGAAGTATGGATTAGAATAAGCCAAAAGGTAAGAACCTTTGTAGAGGCAAATCTAGGAATTTAAGTGTGCTTCAATCCTAATATTTTTTCCATTTAATATTTTCAAGAAGAAGGGAATTTCATCATAGTCATGAAAGCTCATAGGAATGAATATAATGACCAAAAAGTCATTTTATGGCATGTTTGACAAAATACAAGATAATTCCATTAAGCTTAGCATAACATGCAATATTTATGCATAAGAGATTATTAATAATCTCCCCTTTTGAATATGCTTCCATTTCAATCATATATCATTTATTGGATATACATAAACATAATGATATATAGATAAGGCAATGATATCAAAAGACACTCTTCCATTGAAGAAATTTTTTTATTTTTTATTTTATTATTATTATTTTTTTTATGATTTTACTGTCCAAAACAATTCTAAAATCATATATGGCGTGAAAAACATAAAGCATATACAAGTAGTGTTTCTACTCTAGTTATATGCAATAAATTTCAAAGTATGCAAAAACATATTTTCTTGGACATGTTTGGTTAGAGATAATTGGCGACATGATAGTCCATGTGGATAAGCTCAATATTTCTCTTATACATATTTCTCAATGAGTCATGTCAAAGCATCTTATGGAGTCCTAAGGTGCTAAGAATGATAAATAGAATATGGCATTGATATCAAAATATCTTCTTTAAGAGATGTGGTAAGAGATTGGTTACATAAATTTCCATGTGGATGAGCTAACTATCTCTTCTTAGACACATTCTTTAAGAGAACATCACATGAAGATCTAAAGTGCTAAAAGTGAATATATCAAACTAGAATAGCACTTGATTATCACATAAGTCATCTAAGCTAGAACAAAGTGTTCTTTGAATGATATAACCCTAAGACTAAAGTGTCAAATGGATATATGAAATTTAATTTTCATGACACTTTAGGAGTTTCACTTCTTAAAAGAAATCAAGTTTATTATCATGCCCATTTCAATTTATTTTGCATGCTTGAGGTAAACTTCTTTGAACAAAATGTAAATGTTGATTTATACATAAAATCATCTATGTAAGTGCAATCAACATATTTTTTGCAATGGTTTTGAAAACTAAAAGATACAAAAATATCAAGTTTGTCCAAAAACCATCATTATTGAGAAAACCACAAAGCCTTTTGAAAAGAGCACAAGAAGCTTATTTTTAATCACAAAGGTTATAGATCATTCTAAACATGTAGTTCAAAATATATGTATTTCAAATCCGGGAGGTTTATCTTTAAAGACCTTTGAATTTAAAGTCACTTAAAAATGCATTTGATAAATATAATTTCATGCAAAAACATGTAACATTTTTGTTTCTTTAATCAACGTCACATGTGCACAAAGTCATTCATTTAATTCCTTCTTCATGGTTGAAGACTTGGGGAGATATTCTAACTTAGTTGCCAATGATGACACATGCTGCATATTATGATGTGAAAACAAAGTCAAGGAACTAAGATAATATCATAGCAAAACAAATTTGTTCCAATAACTAGCACATTTATAAAGTTCACCAATAATGGATCAACAAATGTAGGTGAACTACACTTCAACTCTTAGGAAGGCATTACAAGCTCTCATTCTTAGATCTCATGAGATGGCTCTTCCAAGGAGTTTTATTCCTTGAGGTTTTAAAGTGAGGACTTATTTGATTTCTCATTTTGTTAAGTCCATTTAGACATTTTCAAGTTTAATAACCTCATTATCATAAATGCAAGGAGTGATGCCAATAAAATGTAGATAAAGAAATTATCATCACAAAAGCATATAGATGATTTTCTTAGACATAACCACTTTAAAAGATTTGATTAACTTTAAACGAAGTAGCATTAAGGGTCAACAATATGTTATACCATACTACTTTCATATAAATCATCAAAATCTATAATCTAGACACTTTTACATCTATTAGCAACGAGTAGCATATTAAGAACATCATGCATTCAATTATGTCAAGATAGATGTGAGAGTAGCTCTATTGTCCTTTTCACATAATCGATTTGTGCTTAGAAAATCAAGATATAATTCTTTGAATGAAAACACATTAATAAAGAAGGAATTCTTTACCCAAGGTACTAACTCCATTAGCTTGGGAGTTGTTTCGCAATGTAATGCACCCTTCATCCTTTAGTGAAAGAGAGAAGAAATCTTGACACAAATTCTCTTTTGTGATTTAGGTATCCATTTTGAGAATCCACTTGTTCTTGAGTGAAGATGATTTTAAACCTACAAAACATACTCAAGTGGCATTCTTTGGTACCCAATAACATTTTTAGGGTCCTCATGAGTTAGCACACATTGTTAAGGTTCCTCTTGGGAGCTCAATTCAATACAAGGCATGAATATGATACTATCTTTATTCAACATGCTTCATAAAATTTTTTCAATTTGAGTGGATCTAGCATGCTAGTGCATTTGTCAATTCAATAAGTATATATGCTTATGGCAAAACACAACCTAATGAACCAATATGAAATGAGTGACAATTGAGTGGAAAGCCTAATTTCATATATGGATCATAATGTAATTCCATATGCATTATCCATGATTATATTCAAGAATTGACAAGAAGAATAAAACTCTTCCTAAGTGTGCAAAATTGAATTAAGTGCCCCATTTTTGAAGTCCTTAAAATATTCAACAATTAAGGAGGATAGTATATTGAAATATAATTCTTCTCATTAGACTTACACTTTTCAAATCAAATTTTATCCAATTATAAGTGTAGCAAATCAAATGCAATATCAAGATGGTAATGTATGAACAAAATAGTTTTCAATAAAGCATGCATTTAAACACAATTTTCATTTTCAATGAAAGCTTGTACCAAGATGATTCATGAGATATATTATATCATTAACTTGAAATACCAATGTTATTCTAGAGTGCAATACATTCTTAAGTACTCCTCATATATGCAATGATACTAATTACCTTGACATTGGAGTTGTTCCCAAATGTAAAACATCCTTCATCATAAGTTTTAAGAGTGAGGAAGTTGGAACAATCTTTCATCATTTGTTACCCTTCAAGAATTCCTACAAGAAAAACTCAAAGGTTCTTCTTTTGGTACCCAAATTTTCTTGGTTCCATAAACATTAGGAAGAGGCACATATGTTCCTTTCGGAACCCAAATCTTCTTAGTCTTTATCTTCTTTTTAAATGGACAACTATAGATTTTATGTCCTAACTTTTTACAATGATAGCATTGAGAATAATTCTTAACAAAAGAGTTTCTCTTTTTCAATAGACATGCATATTTATTGTAAGGATTAAATCCTATCCCATTTTTTAAGTAAACACTTCTTTGTTTTCCAAGCATAATAGGTAGGCTTTCCTTTCCTTTAGTGAACTTAGGTAAAACATCAATTTGGTCCTTAATGACAAGTTTCAATGACTCATTTTCTGAACATAAGTCAATTGATTCCTTATGCAAAACACATTCATTTTCCTTTTTCAAAAGTTCATTTTCAATTTCAAACTTTTCAGGCTTTTGAAGAAGAATGTGGTTTTCCTTTTTAAGAGAGGTACATTTCAAAAGTATTTTTCCTAACTCATCATGAATCTCTTTGAAAGCATTTTGCAATTCATTATGCTCATCAACTAATTCATTGTAAGAAATATCATCATCACATAATGAGTTTAGATTAGAGTTTACCTCTTCTTCGAAGGCCATGAAACACAAGGCATCATCTTCATGATTTTTAATTTCCTCTTTGATGGCACTTGCTTCTTTGCTAGAAGCTTGAAGAGCTATACTCTTCTCTTGAGTTACTCCATCTTTTTCACTATAAGCGTATCAGTGAGTTCTATCAAGAGCATTCAAATGGTTAGAGATGTTAGTTGAACAAGAATGCATTTCATGAAATGATACATTGTCTTTTATACTAAAAGAATCATACTCATTGAGGTGCATATTTGATTCCTCAACTTGACATATACCCTCACAGGTTAATTAAAGTGAGTTCCAAATATCTTTAGCCGTTTTACAAAAGACAATTTTATTGAACTCATTTTTGCTTGATGCACAATAAAGATAGCATATAGCAAGGGCATTGCAATGAATTAATCTATGCTCATTTTCAGTCCATTCCTCTTTTGATTTGGGAAATTCATTTCCTTCAATAACTTTGGTGGGGATATGATCACCATTTTCAATGACATCCCATACATCAATATCAATGCTTTGTAGAAAGACCCTCATTCTAATTTTCCAATAGAAATAATCAATTCCATCAAAACAAGGAGGTCTATCAATGAAATATCCTTCTAAGGAAGTAGATGTGCCAAAGTTAGACATGATCGTACTCTAAGACGGTTAAGTCCTTTATATAGAGTTTAGGCTCTGATACCACTTGTTGCCCAAGAATGGACTCTAAAGGGGGGGGGGGGGGGGTGGGTGAATAGAGTCCTTGTCTAAATATGACAGATTTAAAAAACTAAGTATATAAACAATATGCTATTTCAGTTTTAACAAGTATGAACAAACAAAATCATCAAATAGATGTAGTAGCAAGATGTGACTGATTTTTAGTTTATGCAACTTCAATTTCCAGCAAGTAAATTGTAGGTATTGTGCAATACTAGAGATATGAATTCAGCAAGTTAATGGCATAATAATAAGAGAGATAAGGGAAGAGAAATTGCAAACATGGACACAACGATTTTAGCGAGGTTCAGAAACTCCTACTCCTCAGCTCAAGACCCCTCTTGAGACTTCCCAATCCACTATGACTTCTCCTTATAGGTGGAGAGCAAACCTTGTAGTGAAGCAACTCCCTTGCTTTTTCTTGCTAAGAGACACCCTCTCTTAGATTTCCTTTGGGCCAAACCAGCCCTTACAATATCCTTGCTAAGAGACAACCTCTCTTAGGCTTTTAACTGAAATATAGAAGTGTTTACAAGTATCTCACTCTCTCTGATTTACAAATTATAACTCACTCTAGAGAATCAATGAATACAAGTGAAGCTCTCTCTCTAAGTGTGATGAATGTGAGAGGATGAAAAACAGAACAACAGCTCTGTATCAATGTGAATATCTCTGAACAAAAGCTCTGAATGATGATCTGAAAAATGCTCAATAAATTCGTAGCTTCTCTCTCTATGTTTTGGCTATGCAAGTTTGTATATGAGAGGTTGAATGATTGTTCAAAACATGAACTCTATCAAAGAGTAATACCAGAACAAAAGCTCTGTAGAATGGTAGAGCAAAAACTCTCTTAGATTTATGAGAATGGCTCCCTCAGCTCTGTTTTCTCATTTCTGAAACAGATGCATATTTATGAAGTTCATGAGAAGCAATATGACCGTTATTTTGGATTCTACTTGATGGGCATATGAATATCTGACTCTATGATACTCAAAATATGTGTATAAAGGTCTATATAAATTCTGGAGAAAGATTGCAGAAGTATTAAAGAAGATGCGCAACTCTGACACACAAGGAATATAGCCGTTGGCTATTCCTTTAAGACTTAGTCGATTTAGTTGTGAACTAAGTCGGCTCAGTTCAAGACTTAGTCGACTCAGTTAAGAATTGAGTCGGCTGAGTTGCCTATTTTATGGGTTCTGAAAGTGATAAGGCTCGGTCTAACTGGATCGGCTCAGTTGTGAACTGAGTCGGCTGAATTATTAAATGAGCCGGCTGAATTGAATTTTGATTTTGACGAGCCTCGGCCCAACTTAGTCGGCTGGATTGTTGACTGAGTTGGCTGAGTTGCATTTTACCATAAATTCAAACTGTTAAGTAAATGTCTTTACTTTAATTTATATGTCCATCTTTAAGTTTACAATGTAAATAAGAAAGTACCCCCCATTTGGATTCAATAAAAAATACTAGAAAATTGAAATCCAACTAAATCAAAATGTAGAAATTCAGTTTTAGTACAAATTTGGATTTCAGACAGTTTTGGTAAAAATGAATCCGCATGTAGACCAATGTAGACTTGGTCAAAAATTTTGATAAAATCAGTTTAGGCTAGTTGAAGTATAAAGAGTTATTACCGGAAAAAATTATTTTAAAATAATCATTATTTCAAAAATCCATTTTTCACACTTAACCAAAAATACAGTTTTTCATGACGCGAATTCTGGGGTCCTAATGTCCATTACCAACTCATGGTAATGAAGGCTTCTCATGCCTTAGTTGTTGACCAATATGAATTATATGATTGATGTGTATGGTCTTAGCATTTCTAGCATAAGTATAGAGTTCTTTCAAAGCTTATGCAAGCTTGAACTAACTCACTCTTTAGCAATGACTTCATGTGCAATTATATATGAATGAAGTGCATAGTCTATCGCTAATAGATATAGGAGCATATGAATGATGATATGATATGCATGGTCCTATAGAGATGAGCTTCAAATGGATTCATAAATACTTTGACATTGAATCCTAAACACTCACCATCCTATCTACCCCTTTCTTCATGCTTTGTCCATAACCGTGTAGGCTTTCAGGTAGACTTGCTTTCTTCCTTTCTTTGAGTTGCTTTCTTGCTCGTTGTAGTCCAAGCTATCTTTGGATGGACTTTGCATTTGGTTCCTTGCAACTTCATTTTCCTTTACTTTCCATAGATATGATCTTGAGTAATGGAATACTTGGAATGGTCTTTATGATCTTTAATGAGGTTCTTCTTTGAATGTAAATCATCTATAACACTCAATGTAAACATTAGTCCTTAAACACCATTAATGGTTTGTTATCATCAAAACACATAGATTGTCCTTGGATGGAATCCTTATGGTCAACAATTATGAACCTTATCCATCTGTGGTGGCACGGCAAGTCTCTCGGAAACTTCCCCTACATGGTCCAAAATCTCAAACGGTCCAATGAATCATGGCGACAACTTGCCACTCTTCCCAAATCTCTTCAATCCCTTCCATGGAGAAATCCGTAGAAAAACATGGTCTCCCACTTTAAAAGATAGCGGTCGTCTCCGCTTATCTGCATAGCTCTTCTGTAGGCTCTGAGCGGTAAGCAATCTCTGTCTAATCATCTTAATCTTCTCAGTAGTCTCGAGTACAATGTTGGGTCCTAAAGCGGCTATCTCGCCTACCTCAGTCCAACAAAACAGGAGACCTACAAGGTCTACCATACAACGCCTCAAATGGAGCCATCTCAATACTCGCCTTATAACTACTGTTGTAAGCAAACTCAATGAGTGGTAGATGATCTTCCCAACTACCTCCTAAGTCAAGCACACATGCTCGAAGCATATCCTCCAAAATCTGGATGGTACGCTCCGATTGGCCGTCCGTCTGTGGATGGAATGCCGTGCTAAGATTCAACGCCGAACCAAACGCTGTTTGAAGTCCTTCCCAGAACTTTGAAGTGAACTTAGCATCCCTATTCGAAACAATGGTTACTGGAACTCCATGTAACCTTACAATCTCTTTCACATAAAGAACACCGAGTGCTTCTGCGTCATCTGTCGCCTTAATAGGTAAAAAGTGAGCCGTCTTGGTCAATCTGTCAATGATGACCCATACGGCCTTATTGCACCTCCGTGACCTTGGAAGACCTGTCACAAAATCCATAGCAATATGCTCCCATTTCCATTGCACTACAGGCAATGGTTGCAACAACCCTGCCGATTTCTGATGGCACTTAGCCACAAACTGTGCAACATCTTTCTTCATCCCGTTCCACCAATACTGACGTCTCAAATTGTGATACATCTTGGTACCACCTGGATGAACTGTGAAGCGGGAAGTACGAAACTCCCTTAAGATGTCCTCATGGCAACCCGTGGAAACCACCAACAAACCCTTGAACCGTAGACCTCCATCTGCATGCAAGGTCCAATGCTTCACTGTCTCACCACTGGAGATCAAAGCGTGAATGGCATCCAAATCCGAATCATGTCTCTGTGACTCAATCACTCGTTCGACAAGAGTAGGCTGAGCCACAAGACTAAACAAGAAAGCTGGTTCACTGTCACCATCATCGTCAAAACATTGCAATCCCTTTTCTGCCAGATCATTAAGCATCTTCCATTTCCGAATGGCTAAACTAGCCAAAGTTTCACGAGATTTTCGGCTTAAGGCATCAGCTACCACATTCGCCTTGCCCAGATGATACTGCAAATCAAAATTATAGTCCTCCAAGTACTCAACCCATCGTCTCTGTCTGTTATTCAAGTCCTTTTGGGAGAAAAGGTACTTGAGACTCTTGTGATCCGAGAACACCGCGAATCTCTCACCATACAAATAATGTCTTCAACACTTCAACGCAAATACAACTACCGCCAACTCCAAGTCATGAGTAGGGTAGTTGTACTCATGAGTCTTTAACTGTCAAGACCCGTAAGCCACTACTTTACCAGCTTGCATCAACACATATCCCAAGCCATCACGTGAAGCATCACAATAAATCACATAATCCAAGCCACGCTCAGGTATCACCAACACTGGAACTGTAGTCAATCTTGTCTTCAATTCTTCAAAGGATGACTCACAAGCTTCATTCCACACAAACTTGATCCCTTTCCGAGTCAAACGGGTCATAGACGCTGCCAAACGGGAGAAATCTTTCACAAATCTCCGATAGTAACCCGCTAAACCAAGAAAACTGCGGATCTCAAAAACATTCTTGGGTTGTTCCCAATTCAAAACTGATTCAATCTTTGATGGGTCAACTGACACTCCGCCTTCTGAAACAACGTGTCCCAAAAACTTTACCTCTTGTAGCAAAAACTTACACTTCTCATATTTAGCATACAATCGGTGCTCCCGCAAAACCTGTAAAACAATACTTAAATGGACCTCATACTCATCCTGAGTCCGCGAGTACACAAGAATGTCATCCACGAAAACTACTACGAACTGGTCCAAGTAATCATGAAAGACGCGGTTCATCAAGTCTATGTATGCCGCTAGTGCTTTAGTCAAGCCAAAAGGCATAACAAGGAATTAATAGTGTCCATACCGTGTACGGAATGTTGTATTCGGGATATCCTCATCCCTAACCCTCAACTGATAATAGCCAGACCTCAAATCGATCTTCGAGAAATAACTGGCTCCCCTCAACTGATCGTATAAATCATCTATCCTTGGCAAAAGGATACTTGTTTTTGATGATGGCATGATACTACTTTCGATAATCAATGCACAACCTTAAAGAACCATCTTTCTTCTTAATAAACAAGACCGGTGCGCCCCACGGCGACACACTCGGTCGGATGAAGCCCTTCATCCTCATGTCATCAAGCTATCTTTTTAACTCTTCCAGTTCAACAGGTGCCATACGATATGGTGCCATAGAAATCGGCGCGGTACCAGGCATCAAATCAATAGTAAACTCTACCTCTCGGGGTAGAGGCAACTCTGTCAAATCCTCTGGAAACACATCCAGAAAATCACGAACAACCACCGGATAACTTTCTCCCACAACGTCATCTTCTTCGGCTACACGACTAGCCAAGAAGTAATCACCACGACTCCGACCTCGAATTCCATACAATGATGAAGGCTGGGAATCACTCCGATCTCCCATGAAAAAGAAACAATCCCCCTCTAGAGTGCAAACTGTGATTCTACCCTTGAAACAATCAATCGTGGCATGAAAGAAGGCTAACCAATCCATCCCAAGAATGACATCAAAGCTAGTCATCTGTAGGAG
This sequence comes from Cornus florida, assembly GCF_030987335.1. Taxonomy (NCBI): domain Eukaryota; kingdom Viridiplantae; phylum Streptophyta; class Magnoliopsida; order Cornales; family Cornaceae; genus Cornus; species Cornus florida. The sequence continues at coordinate 35,492,365 of NW_026775577.1, read as the reverse complement.
GATAAGGTCAAACACAAACGTTCGTCCGACTATAACAATGGAATAATCCCTCACCACTCGGTTCAAAGACGCTGAAATCCCAACTGGCATATCAACACACAACGCCCGATCCGTAAAACTGATTTCTAACCCTGATGCAAGTGCAAATGATGATGAAATAAAAGAATGAGATGCACCAGAGTCAAAAAGAATGCGAGCGCAAGAACCAAACACAGGAAAGATACCTCGGAGAACTGACGGACCAGAAGATGGATCCGCCGGTGCAAGTGTAAAGACACGTCCCTGCGGTACCTGTGCTTGAGAATTGCCACCCTGAACACCAAACTGCTACACCGACCTAGTAGGAGCATCCCTCCTAACAGGTCGTGAGCCCTGAGAAGACATAGCAGGCTGAGGTGGTGGCGATGGTCAAAAACCTGACTGAACTGTAGCTGACTGAGACGACCTCTGTCATGACCCTCTGCCACTACCTATGCCTGCTCCCTGACTAGGACAGTCCCGAATCAAATGAACCTACTGTCCACACCCATAGCAAGCCCTTGGAGCTGAAGAAACTGAAGACGATCTCATGGGACAACTAGACTTGTAGTGTCTAGGCTGCTAACATTGGTAACAAACAACTCCACTCTTATCAGATCCAACTGGCATAGGAATGGTAGGAACAGATCGTGCAGACTGTTGCCCCTGAAACTAAAACAAACTTCCTCTGGTCCTCTTCTAAGAAGATCCCTCCGAAGATGGCCCTACACCTCTCTTTTGCTTTAATTGCTCTCTCTTTGCGTCTTTCTCTTTATTGTCAGCCTCAAGCATCAATGCCCTTTCCACTGCTTAAGAGTAAACCTTAATGAACTATGCCGTGATCAATGGCCTCATCCGATTATTAAGACCAGAAACAAACTTCCGAGTCTTGTTAGCTTCATCTCTCACCATTTCTGGAGCAAAATGGGAGAGTGAGGTGAACTTATTCTTATATTCTGCCACTGACATGTTCCCTTGAATAAGGTTATGAAACTGGCCTTGTAACTCCCATCTTTTGGAAAGTGGAAAGTACTTCTCATAAAATAATTCCGTGAACTTGTTCCAACTCATCTCTTCAATCTTATACTGGTTGGTGACTGACTTCCACCAAACCTTGGCATCCTTAGCGAACTTGTAAGTAGCTAGGATGATCTTCAAATGATCCTCCGTCACATCCATTGAGAGCAACTGAGTCTCAACTTGATCCAGATAGTCATCAGCTACCATCGGATCCACACCGCCCTCGAACACAACTGGCATCAACTGTGAAAATCCTTTAATGATCTTGAGACGCTTTTGAGCTAGCGTCTCTTCTACTTGAACTGGTGGTTGAGGTGCCAACTACTGATTAGCAGCAATTGTTGCCCTCAAGGCACCTTGCAACAATCGATTCAACACCTGTTCCGCTGAACCTTCACCCACTTCTACGGGTGCTTTAACATTTTCCCTTCTTGTGGGAACAACTCTTGGGGGAATCAAGTCCCTAAGAAGTGTGTTCTCATCATTTAGCTCCTCTGGATTGGAGCTAGAGCTCTTGCCAACAACACCCCTTGTTGGCCTGGAGCCAACTACCCTTGCTTCTTCACGCTGTGACATCGTACTATAAAATGAGAAAACGGTTTAATGACATGACACTAAGGTCCACTGAAAATGACTCAACATGGAATGATACCGTAACGACACTTAGCATGCAAAACTATGCATGAAACCTTTTAACATAAATAAATAAGCAAGTAAGCACATAAGCACATAGACAGTTAAGCATGCTTGCTCAAGTAAATAAACACGTAGCAATTCGTCACATAACAATGCAATCAACATCACGTATAGACCTCTACCCATCGTCCTAAAGGTTTTCGAACCATCGCACTGATACCATTAATTGTAACGACCCTGATCTGGAGGCCCAGATCGCTATTCGGGTCCTTACTCGAACCCGAGGTTACCTAGGCCCATCATAACATTTCTATAGTCACCACACCATTTCAATGCTTAAATCACACCCACCGTACACCTCATTAACCTATCTGACATTGAACCAAACAAACTCTAAAAGAAAGAAGGAAGGATGGCCAAGCTGCTTCATTTTGGTTGACCTAAGTGGAGCTTCGGTCGTCCGAAATAGAAGTCCCGAGAGTGGAAAAGAGGAGAAGGAAACCTGAACCCTCAACCTCATTTCGGTCGACCGAACCCCATTTCGGTGGACCGAAATGGAGATCCCGAGAGTACCATTTTCTATTTCGGTCGACCGATGGACCATTTCGGTCGATCGAAATGGCTATCCCGAGCCAAGAATTCCAAATGCCAACCTGCTGCTCTATGGAAGGGAATAAAAATAGAAATGTAAACTTAGAAATGGTCCGTGCTTGAATTAAATGACTAAAAACCTTCCATTCAATGATCATAAACTAACTAAACAACCCATAGTCACATTACAACATTCAAATGATTAAACTCAATAGAGATATATGTAAAGTTTTCAACAACTTCATTACATCAACAAAGTAAATTCCATTCTTAATTTACAAGGCCATGCATACATCTTTAGTCACATTTCCAGAATACTACATATACAAAAGAATGGCCTAGTTACAAAAGTAACAAAAGTAATCTCTTTAGCAACTCTTAAGCTTGAGGTGGATTGTCGTCCACCGGTTCTTTCCCAAGACCTGAAAAAAATAAATGTAATAGGGTGAGCATGAAGCTCAGCAAGTGACACTTAAGACACATATCTTGTGTCCTTGTGAATCCAAACAAAGCATAGGCCAATGGGAAATGGGGATCATGCAACATAGGGAATTAATACAACATACAAATCAAATCCATGCATAATCAATGCGATGTAGTGAAATGTGATGCATGCAAATGTCACTCCCCATTTTCATCCTTTAAAGCCATCACTTTCAAACTGTTAATACAGCCTACCCTTTGGTAACCCCACCGCGACACGAGAGGAGGATTGGCTAGTGTACCTGACCCTTGGTAACCCCGCGGCGTCATTATGGGGCCTAGCTAGCTCAACCACGCTAGGGCAACTCCCTAGTCCCCTCTAGGCTATATTAACCTCCGGCCCGTTGGTAACCCCGCAGCGACTGGGTTTCGCATAAAACCATTTCATCAAAAACACTTTCCTGAAATTCCCCATTTTTATTTCAAGAACAACTTCTCCCATTTCATGCAAATCCAATGGTATGTGCATGTATGTATGTTTCATACGTTCAATGCCATGGCATTTAAAATTTTACACCACAAAATTAAACATACTTCATGTTCATCATCACCAAAGTAATCATTAATGCATTAAGGCACAACAAAATACATTTAAGCATGCTTTTCACATAGAATAGCTCACATTCATAAACATGGATTTCTCTAGACAACATGTAAACAATCATTGATATAATTAACTTCTAATTAAGCATGCTTAGCACAACAAGGAAGTATAACTCACAATGGAACAAGAAGGAAGTGGATTAAGATGTCCCTACCTCAAAAGTGAGCAAAACCTTTAAAATGGGTCCTCAAATTCGAATTCCCTAGGAAGGCTCAAAGCTGGAATTTCTGGTATGGATGCGTAGAGCTTGTCGTGCTCTTCATTTTGCCTCAAACAACACCTTAATCCGCCAAGAATTGAGTGAGAAATCAAAGTTCAAAGTTTGGTTGAAAAAGAGAAGAAAATGAAGTGAAGAATTGGGTGAGTGAGAGTGTTACGGGCAGAGAGAATGTGTGAGACCACATTTGTGGTCTCTAAACCAATAAAAGGGGGGTAGTGGTGGGTTCCACCACTACCTCTTTAACTTTTCCTTTTTCCCTTATGCTTAGAATTTGGACCATACACAAAAAAATGCACCACCAATCAAATAACACACCAACACATAAATTAAAATGTGCCAAATGCAAATGGACCCAACCATAAACTCGCGCACGAAAGTGAAATGACCAAAATACCCTTGCAGCAACAAAATCCTAGAAAAATAAAAAATGCTGAAAAATGGAAACATCACAATCTCCCCAACTTAAAAGGATTTCGTCCCTGAAATCAAGCCATACCTGGGGAAGAAAAAAACTCTGGGTACCTGGAGCGAACCAGCTGTTCAAGCTCCCAAGTAGCCTCCTCAACTCCGTGGTGCCTCCAAAGAACTTTCACCAACTGCACCGTTTTGCCCTTTAACACCTTTTGTCGCGTGTCAAGGATTTGCACTGGTCCTTCTTCATAAGAAACATCTCCATCAATGTCCACATCAACCCAATCCAAAACATAAGATGGATCTGGTTCGTACTTCAGTAACATCGATACATGAAAAACTTTGTTATTGCCCAAGAACGGACTCTAGAGGGGGGGTGAATAGAGTCCTTATCTAAATATGATAGATTTAAAAAACTAAGTATATAAACAATATGCTATTTCAGTTTTAACAAGTATGAACAAACAAAATCATCAAATAGATGTAGTAGCAAGATGTGACTGATTTTCAGTTTATGCAACTTTAATTTCCAGCAAGTAAATTGTAGGTATTGTACAATACTAGAGATATGAATTCAGCAAGTTAATGGCACAATAATAAGAGAGATAAGGGAAGAGAAATTGCAGACATGGACACAACGATTTTAGCAAGGTTCAGAAACTCCTACTCCTCGGCTCAAGACCCCTCTTGAGACTTCCTAATCCACTATGGCTTCTCCTTACGGGTGGAGAGCAAACCTTGTAGTGAAGTAACTCCCTTGCTTCTTCTTACTAAGAGACACCCTCTCTTAGACTTCCTTTGGGCCAAACCAGCCCTTACAATATCCTTGCTAAGAGACAACCTCTCTTAGGCTTTCAACTGAAATATAGAAGTGTTTACAAGTATCTCACTCTCTCTGATTTACAGATTATAACTCATTCTAGAGAATCAATGAATACAAGTGAAGCTCTCTTTCTAAGTGTGATGAATGTGAGAGGATGAAGAACAGAATAACAGCTCTGTATCAATGTGAATATCTCAGAACAAAAGCTCTGAATGATAATCTGAAAAATGCTTAATAAATTCGTAGCTTCTCTCTCTATGTTTTGGCTATGCAAGTTTGTATATGAGAGGTTCAATGATTGTTCAAAACATGAGCTCTATCAAAGAGTAATACCAAAACAAAAGCTCTGTAGAATGGTAGAGCAAAAGCTCTCTTAGATTTATGAGAATGGCTCCCTCAGCTCTGTTTTCTCATCTCTGAAACTGATGCATATTTATGAAGTTCATGAGATGCAATATGACCATTATTTTGGATTCTACTTGATGGGCATATGAATATCTGACTCTATGATGCTCGAAATATGTGTATAAAGGTCTATATAAAGTCTGGAGCAAGATTGCAGAAGTATTAAAGAAGATGCGCAACTCTGACACAGAAGGAATATAGCCGTTGGCTATTCCTTCAAGACTTAGTCGACTTAGTTGTGAACTAAGTCGGCTCAGTTCAAGACTTAGTCGACTCAGTTAGAAACTGAGTCGGCTGAGTTGCCTATTTTCTGGGTTCTGAAAGTGATAAGGCTCGGTCTAACTGAGTCGGCTCAGTTGTGAACTGAGTCGGTTGAATTATTAAATGAGCCGGCTAAATTGAATTTTGATTTTGACAAGCGTCAGCCTAACTTAGTTGGCTGGATTGCTGACTGAGTCGGCTGATTTGCATTTTACCAGAAATTCAAACTGTTAAGTAAATGTCTTTACTTTAATTTATATGTCCATTTACTTTAAGGTTACAATGTAAATAAGGAAGTACCCCCCATTTGGATTCAATAAAAAATACTAGAAAATTGAAATCCAACTAAATCAAAATGTAGAAATTCAGTTTTAGTACAAATTTGGATTTCAGACAGTTTTGGTAAAAATGAATCCGCATGTAGACCAATGTAGACTTGGTCAAAAATTCTGATAAAATCAGTTTAGGCTAGTTGAAGTATGAAGAGTTATTATCGGGAAAAATTATTTTAAAATAATCATTATTTCAAAAATCCATTTTTCACACTTAGCCAAAAATATAGTTTTTCATGACGCAAATTCTGGGGTCCTAATGTCCATTACCAACTCATGGTAATGAAGGCTTCTCAGGCCTTAGTTGTTGACCAATATGAATTATATGATTGATGTGTATGGTCTTAGCATTTCTAGCGCAAGTATTGAGTTCTTTCAAAGCTGATGTAAGCTTGAACTAACTCACTCTTTAACAATGACTTCATGTGCAATTATATATGAATGAAGTGCATAGTCTATTGCTAATAGATATAGGAGCATATGAATGATGATATGATATGCATGGTCCTATAGAGATGAGTTTCAAATGGATTCATAAATACTTTGACATTGAATCCTAAACACTCACCATCCTATCTACCCCTTTTTTCATGCTTTGTCCATAACCGTGTAGGCTTTCAGGTAGACTTGTTTTCTTCCTTTCTTTGAGTTGCTTTCTTGCTCGTTGTAGTCCAAGCTATCTTTGGATGGACTTTGCATTTGGTTCCTTGCAACTTCATTTTCCTTTACTTTCCATAGATGTGATCTTGAGTAATGGAATACTTGGAATGGTCTTTATGATCTTTATTGAGGTTCTTCTTTGAATGTAAATCATCTATAACACTCAATGTAAACATTAGTCCTTACACACCATTAATGGTTTGTTATCATCAAAACACATAGATTATCCTTGGATGGAATCCTTATGGTCAACAATTGTGAACCTTATCCATCTGTGGTGACAAGACAAGTCTGTAGGCAACTTCCTCTACACGGTCCGAAATCTCAAACGGTCTAATGAATCGTGGCGACAACTTGCCACTCTTCCCAAATCTCTTCATTCCCTTCCGTGGAGAAATCCGTAGAAAAACATGGTCTCCCACTTTAAAAGATAGCAGTCGTCTCCGCTTATCTGCATAGCTCTTCTGTCGGCTCTGAGAGGTAAGCAATCTCTGTCTAATCATCTTAATCTTCTCAGTAGTCTCGAGTACAATGTCAGGTCCTGAAGCGGTTATCTTATCTACCTCAATCCAACAAACAGGAGACCTACAAGGTTTACCATACAGCGCCTCAAATGGAGCCATCTCAATGCTCGCCTGATAACTGTTGTTGTAAGCAAACTCAATGAGTGGTAGATGATCTTCCCAACTACCTCCCAAGTCAAGCACACATGCTCGAAGCATATCCTCCAAAATTTGGATGGTACGCTCCGATTGGCCGTCCGTTTGTGGATGGAATGCCATGCTAAGATTCAATACTGAACCAAACGATGTTTGAAGTCCTTCCCAGAACTTCGAAGTGAACTTAGCATCCCTATCCGAAACAATGGTTACTAAAACTCCATGTAACCTTACAATCTTTTTCACATAAAGAACACCGAGTGCTTCTACGTCATCTGTCGCCTTAATAGGCAAAAAGTGAGCCGTCTTGGTCAATCTGTCAATGATGTCCCGTACGGCCTCATTGCCCCTCCGTGACCTTGAAAGACCTGTCACAAAATCCATAGCAATATACTCTCATTTTCATTGTGCTACAGGCAATGGTTGCAACAACCCTGCCAGTTTTTGATGGCACTTAGCCACAAACTGTGCAACATATTTCTTCATCCCGTTCCACCAATACTGACGTCTCAAATTGTGATACATCTTGGTACCACCTGGATGAACTGCGAAGCGAGAAGTATGAAACTCCCTTAAGACGTCCTCATGGCAACCCGTGGAAACCACCAACAAACCCTTGAACCGTAGACCTCCATCTGCATGTAAGGTCCAATCCTTCACCGTCTCACCACTGGAGATCAAAGTGTGAATGGCATCCAAATCTGAATCATGTCTCTGTGACTCAATCACTCGTCCGACAAGAGTAGGCTGAGTGTAATGACCCGGTCATTTTCCTTCCTTTCCCTTTTCTCAGATTTTTACGGATATTTTTTTTTCCGTTGATCTTTCTTTTCTGAGTTCGGTTTCTCGTCACTTAGTGTCATTTTGAGTGCTCTGGAATGATTTCTGAGATTCTTTCCTTTGGATTGACAACTTCCTTTGAGGACTGAGTCATTTCCACATTTTTCGTTTTTCGACACTATTCACTTTTCGTCTTTTCCCTATTTTGTCTTTTTTCCCCGTTTATCAATTTTCCTTGCATAACCTCACTTTTTGAGCTCGGATCGATCTCCGGCTTTGCATGTGTCCATGACATTTGATTTCCATGGTAATTGTATTTTTACTTTTGTGGAAAATACATTCTAGTTCATTACTTTTTCATAAAGGGCATGGATGCATACTTTAGTGTAATGTTTCATAACTTTTGGGGTTTTTGTGTAATTACTGTAAAGTAATTATTTTTCTTCTTAGGGACCTTTTTGCAATTTATTTTGGGAGATATTTTGAGAAAGGACCATTTTGCAATTTTAGGAAAATGTGACAAGTGTCACATTCTCATGGTGCCACTTGTTGGCAATTGAGTGAAGAGACTTGGTACCATAGTTTCTTGACATTTGGTGGGTGGAGATTCATCCATGTGTTGGCCTTTGATTGGTGCACATGTTACCATCGATTGTTGACAAGTGTAGGTCTAGGATTAAGTCTTGGAAGAGGCATTGGATTGTTAACAAGTGTAGGTCTAGGATTAAGTCTTGGAAGAGGCATTGGATTGGTGACAAGTGTAGGGCCATGATTTAGTCTTGCATTGTGTGTGTGTGAGAGGTAGTGCAAGAGCACATAGTGAGTGGAGGATCTCTAGCCCTTCCACTCACCATTTTACACTTTACCTTCTTCATTTCATTTCTCTCAAAAACCCTAGCAAAGACTCCATTGGAGGAAAGCTTTGTTCATAGCTTATCCCTTCAATTTGGCTCACTTCCATTCACCTTAGAGTAAAAAGCTTGGGAGAGAAAAGCTTCCCCTCATCCTCCTTTACAAAACCCTTGAAGGATCTAGCCTAACTCCTAGTTTTGCTTTGGTATCTAGAGATTCAATTCTCTAGTAAGGTATTGATCTATGATTTTGAAGTATTTTTATGTCATTATTGAGTGTTTTACATGCATGAAAGAGAAGGACTTGTATTCTGCCCTTAAACTATTTTAACTCGAAATTAATCTTGTCAAATTAAATATAGAACATGAAAATTTAATCAATTAGCTTTCATTTAGTTTTGGTTTCATGTAAATTGGATTTAAAATGAATTAGTTATGAATTTTTGAAGTTGCAAGCTAGTTATTGGAAATTTAAATCTTTTCCTTATCTGGTCCAAAAATGAATTTTTATATTGAGCTGTGGTGCTTCAATTGCCTTGAAATTTTTAGTGGAACTTCCCCCATGGGTTTTACACTACTCAGATTTTTTTTCACGATTTTAGTGCATGTCTAAATATTTTTAAAAATCTGAAACTATATGCTGTCCATGTTTTTATTGCAGCTGGAAAATATATTTTTTGATGATTTATTTCACTAACCTTTTGACATTGGATCATGGCTTAAATTTCCAGTTTTACACTCTCATATGTTTACTTCCAAAATAAATTAAGTTTACCCAATTTGGATGTCAAATGATTTTTTTATGAATTTTCAAAGTTGGAAGCTACAGGCTGAAAATGTGTTTTCTGGGCAGAATTTGTTTCAAAGTTGTGGGTCAAAACTGTTTCAATTGGGAAAATATTTTGTTAAAATAAATTGATATTATAAAATTACAGTGTTTAAGATTTCATTGTGCTTTGGATTCATACAATTTGGATTAGAGTTGAATTTTTTATGAATTTTCCAAGTTGAAGGTAACAAGCTGAAAAATCTGTCTTACGGACCAAAAGTTTGGGTCGATTTCATTTTGGTGGTAATTGGGATTTTCATACCAATTGAGGTAGGAGATGTTTTAGGATTTTGCGTGTGTTGTATTGAGTGTCTTCCATGATTATACAACCTATTTGCATGTCTTGTATCAAATCTAGAATATTAGAAATTTTTATGTCTTTGCATAAGATTTAATCTACAAGTATGTATATAGCCTAGAATTGAATTGTAGCATGATGATAAATTATGTTTTGATATGTTTGTTAACATATATTAAATTGGAATTATTTGAATAAGAATTGCGTTTTTTATTTAATAATTATCTTTAGTGAAAGTTTAATTTTCATGGATGTATCTTGCATGAAATTGACTTGTAGCATGCTTTTAAATTAAGTCTTGGCATGTTCTTTAACATACTTTAATTTGAGAGCATTTGGATGAGTATGAAAATCTAGAGATTTTAATTAAAATGTTTAATTAAAATTTATTTAATGATTCCATTAGCCTAATTAAGTTTTTGAATTGGCATATGCAATGACCATGCTAAATTGTTTAACATGTGTTAATCAAAGATCATTTAATTGAGATTTGAAACTTAGAGAAATTAATTATGTTATATAATTAATTTCCGTTTCTATTGCGTAGATGATTTAAATCATGTATTTGACAATGGTTGTATGTTTAAAGCATGATTTTTGACTTGTAATGGATTCATGAGTTGTGTTTTCAATATTGGATTATATTGACATAGCGTGTAACGAATCGCACACTGAAGATTCGACATGTGATGTTATATAGCGCGTAACGAATCGCGCTCTGAAGATTCGACATTGTCATCCTATAGTAGTTGTGGATTTAGAGCATGTATTGTGTGGTTTCAACCTACTTGTGCATGGAGGTAGTTTTGTGTACTATCTATTACGTATCTATTTTGGAGTCTTTGGACATGGTTATATTGAGATGGCTAGAGTTTGGCTCTAGTACGGGGACAAGAGTCTTCTAAGTCGTTGAGATAGTGCGCACTGGGGTGGTATTACCAGCGGGTTAGTGCCCATAATAGCCGTTGAGGTCTCGGCAAAATTCCGAGCTTAGATGTCCAAGTCTTCCATTATTTGTGTTCGCATTCAATTCCAAGTTTGCAATTGTGTATATATATTGACTTGTGGTTTTAGTTATTGGCGATTTGATGTTGTTAAGTACATCCATACTAAATTACTATATTAGTTGATCTTGCACTTTTAGATTTCTAGTCGATAATCTAGAAAATCTATGTCTTGATGTATGGTATTAAAAATTCTAATTATACTAAATTATTATATTTAGTTGTTTTCGTGCCTTAGATTTCAAGTTGAGAACTTTGTGAATCTATGTCTTGTTGCTTCGTATAGCATGCTTCTATGATTGGTTAAATTGCATAGATATCGTAACTTATGTTTTATTATTCAAATGTAGCTTAGGAATGATCCTATAGATTCATTTGGAACGTAGACGCTAGGTGGCATGACCCACTTTGGTTGTTTTCGCATTTTAGATTTCAAGTTGATGACTTTGAGAATCTATATCTAGTTGCTTTGTATAACATGCATCTATGTTGGTTAAATTGCATAGATATTGTGATTTGCGTCTTGTTGTTCAAATATAGCTTAGGAATGATCCTATAGATTCATTTGGAACATAGACATTAGGTGGCATGACCCACTTTGGTTGTTTTCGCACTTTAGATTTCAAGTTGGTAACTTTGAGAATCTATATCATGTTGTTTTGTATAGCATGCTTCTATGCGGTTTGAATTGCATGGATGATGTGATTGATGCTAGAAATGATCTAGGGTAGCTTAGGATGCTCCCTGAATCTCATTTTGACATAGACGTTAGGTGGCATGAGCCCCTTTAGCATGTTTCACCCTAAGGTGATAAAATTGTAAATCGTTAGGTCAATGCATGCTCATTTCCTACGAGTAATTTTATGTTGCTCACCCCAAAGTTACTGGGGCATATTTCAGGTACAGGATACAAGATTGGAGATTTGCACTTGCTTTGGTGATTTGCAGAATTGAAGTTTCTTTAGAAGCATTCTTGTTCACATGCAAGTGTTAGCATGTTTAAGTTTTGCCTATGAAATGTAATTTTTCCAACTTAGAGGTTTGACATGTTAAATGTTGTAAATGAATTGTAATAAGGCCATAGGCCATTTCAGCATGTTTAAAATGTTGTTTTACACTTGCGTGTATGTTCACATCATCACACACTTGCATATAATTAAGTTTGATCATGCAATGGGGGATTCAAGTGAGGCTTAAAGTTTCTTTTTTTCATTTTTGGTGTACGTGGTCTAATTTGAACTAGATTTTGTCCCTTTGGTTGTCATTGGTTCCATAGGGTACCATTTGACCCTTTTCATGTTAGTTTTCGCTTCTGGTTATTTCCTTGAGCTCCGTGACTTCATGGAAGGTCGCATTGGTGTCTTGGGATGGTTTATATCTCTATAGACTTTGGTTTTTATCTTTCGCTTCTGCATTTCAGATCCGTTATTAGGTCAACTTTTGGTTCATCACTGACGCACCGGGTTGAAAAACTTGGGCCGTCACACTGAGCCACAAGACTAAACAAGAAAGCCGGTTCACTGTCACCATCATCGTCAAAACATTACAATCCCATTTCTGCCAGATCATTAAGCATCTTCCATTTCCGAATGGCTAAACTAGCCAAAGTTCCACGAGATTTTTGGCTTAAGGCATCAGCTACCACATTCGCCTTGCCCGGATGATACTGTAAATCAAAATTATAGTCCTCCAAGTACTCAACCCATTGTCTCTGTCTGTTATTCAAGTCCTTTTGGGAGAAAAGGTACTTGAGACTCTTGTGATCCGAGAACACCTCGAATCTCTCACCATACAAATAATGTCTTCAACACTTCAACTCAAATACAACTGCCGCCAACTCCAAGTCATGAGTCGGGTAGTTGTACTCATGAGTCTTCAATTGTCGAGACTCGTAAGCCCTACTTTACCAGCTTGCATCAACACACATCCCAAGCCATCGCGTGAAGCACCACAATAAATCACATAATCCAAGCCACGCTCAGGTATCACCAACACTGGAACTGTAGTCAATCTTGTCTTCAATGCTTCAAAGGATGACTCACAAGCTTCATTCCACACAAACTTGATCCCTTTCCGAGTCAAACGGGTCATAGACGCTACCAAACGGGAGAAATCTTTCACAAATCTCCGATAGTAACCCGCTAAACCAAGAAAACTGCGGATCTAGAGATATATGTAAAGTTTTCAACAACTTCATTACATCAACAAAGTAAATTCCATTCTTAATTTACAAGGCCATGCATACATCTTTAGTTACATTTCCAGAATACTACATATACAAAAGAATGGCCTAGTTACAAAAGTAACAAAAGTAATCTCTTTAGCAACTCTTAAGCTTGAGGTGGATTGTTGTCCACCGGTTCTTTCCCAAGACCTGAAAAAAATAAATGTAGTAGGGTGACATAAAGCTCAGTAGGTGACACTTAAGACACATATCTTGTGTTCTTGTGAATCCAAACAAAACATAGGCCAATGGGAAATGGGGATCATGCAACATAGGGAATCAATACAACATACAAGTCAAATCCAAGCATAATCAACGCGATGTAGTGAAATGTGATGCATGCAAATGTCACTCCCCATTTTCATCGTTTAAAGCCATCACTTTCAAACTGTTAATACAGCCTGCCCTTTGGTAACCCCGCCGCGACACGAAAGGAGGATTGGCTAGTGTCCCTGACCCTTGGTAACCCCGCGGCGTCATTATGGGGCCTAGCTAGCTCAACCACGCTAGGGCGACTCCCTAGTCCCCTCTAGGCTATATTAACCTCCGACCCGTTGGTAACCCCGCAGCGACCGGGTTTCGCATAAAACCATTTCATCAAAATCACTTCCCTGAAATTCCCCATTTTTATTTCAAGAACAACTTCTCCCATTTCATGCAAATCCAATGGTATGTGCATGTATGTATGTTCCATACGTTCAATGTCATGGTATTTAAAATTTTACACCACAAAATTAAACATACTTCATGTCATCATCACCAAAGTAATCATTAATGCATTAAGGCACAACAAAATACATTTAAACATGCTTTTCACATAGAATAGCTCACATTCATAAACATGGATTTCTCTAGACAAAATGTAAACAATCATTGATATAATTAACTTCTAATTAAGCATGCTTTGCACAACAAGGAAGTATAACTCAAAATGGAACAAGAAGGAAGTGGATTAAGATGTCTCTACCTCAAAAGTGAGCAAAACCTTTAAAATGGGTCCTCAAATTCGAATTCCCTAGGAAGGCTCAAAGCTGGAATTTTTGGTATGGATGCGTAGAGCTCGTCGTGCTCTTCGTTTTGCCTCAAACGGCACCTTAATCCGCCAAGAATTGAGTGAGAAATCAAAGTTCAAAGTTTGGTTGAAAAAGAGAAGAAAATGAAGTGAAGAATTGGGAGAGTGAGAGTGTTACGGGGAGAGAGAATGTGTGAGACCACATTTGTGGTCTCTAAACCAATAAAAGGGGGGTAGTGGTGGGTCCCGCCACTACCTCTTTAACTTTTCCTTTTTCCCTTATGCTTAAAATTTGGACTATACACATAAAAATGCACCACCGATCGAATAACACACCAACACATAAATTAAAATGTACCAAATGCTAATGGACCCAACCACAAACCCGCGCGCGAAAGTGAAATGACCAAAATACCCTTGCGGTAATAAAATCCTAGAAAAATGAAAAATGCTGAAAAATGGAAACATCACACATCTCCTTATTCATTGCTCAGTGGCTAGGGATGTTTGGGTTATGTTTTTTTGTTGTGTTTGGTCTTCCATGGGTGTTCTCAGAATCCACAGTCGACTTGTTAGAGCATTGGAAATGGTGTACAGTGGAGAGCCGAGTCAGAGATGCTTGGAGGGCCGTTCCCTTTTGTATTTGGTGGGGTTTGTGGTGCGAAAGAAATAGGAGATACTTTGAATGAGAGGAGTCTCCTATTTGGGCTATTAAATACAATATTCTTACTTTATTTTTTTGGGTAAATGGGCAAGATTGTAATTCATTGGATTGTCTTTTGAATTTTGTAGATAGCTTAAAGATATAGTGTCGATTTTGGTTGGCTGTTGTTTTCTTTTACTTATAAAAAAGAAAAAAGAATTAGCAATTTCTTAAGAAATTTTTTCCAACTTTCTTTATTTTCATCTGTCTTTTGCTAAAACCCATGAATCTTCACTCTTAATACATTTAATATGGCTAAAATCTCTAATTTCATCTTCCTTAGTTTAGCAAGTTTATATAACCCAACCTCCCAAGCAAATACAACAAAAAGCTCCAACAGACAAGATCATACGCCTTCTCGATATCAAGCTTGCACAAAACTCCCGGTACACCAGTGCTCATCCTAGAATTCACACACTCACTGGAAATAAGAATAGAGTCAAGAATCTATCGACCACCAACAAAAGCGTTTTGGGACTCTGAATAATCTCATCTAGCACCTCCCTCATTCTCAAAACAAGAACTATAGCAATAAGCTTATAAATACACCCCACAAGACTTATTGGTCTAAAATCCTTAACATCAAAAGCTCCACCCTTTTTAGGGATGAGGTGTGGATGGAAATTTTCCCACCACTCACAAATGCTATGTGTTAATAAAAAAGGCCAGCCAAAATACATTGGGCTAAGAGCCCAAAATCACACCACAGAGTTAAAAATCGAGAAGGAAATCATTGAACATCAAATCGGTCCGAATAGAGGAGCGAAGCCCAACCCACAGTCTTGGTCAACACGACTGAGAGTAACGCTCACCACCAAAATCACAAGAAATCAGCAATAAATAATGCTCATATATGAAACAGTCAGTAACGGTCCCATTATTACCTCCTTGTATAGATATAAATAAGGGGGGGGTTAAGACCCAAATAAAGGATATATAGTTCGATTTGCCTTTGTTCTTCCTTGATCTTGTAAGTTGTACTTCGGCTATTATTGAGCGCACAAAACTTGTTATTTTATACTTAATAATAAATGATTAATTAATATTTTTTATTAAATAAATATGCTTATATCTTCTTTTCATGTTTTATAGGGGCTGATTTCGGAATAAGAAGAAAAGAGACAAAAGTAGCAGAAATATGGGATTATACGATCAATCAAGCTAAATTGGAATACATATCAAGACAGATTGAAAAACACGTCAAGTCAAAAATCAAGCCAAATTGTAAAGCAGCAAGATTTTAGGAAGATTTTATTTTATTTTTTATTTTAACTTCTGTAATTAGAATTTTCTCCTCCCGATCGTTTCATTCTAAACTCTATAAATAGGGACATATGTAGAGGAGGTTGAATGTAGTGAGATAAAATAATAAAAGTTAGAGTACATTTTTGTCTTCAATTTATTTCTTATAATTTTTGTTATGAATATTGTTTTTATTTCTTTATTTTGTTTTCTTATTATGCTAGCTTAAACACCCATTCTCAAGGGAGTGATGAAGCCACATGGCTGAAATATAAGTAAATTTAGTTTAATTCTTTTATGAAATTTTCTCTTTAGAGTATTATTTTACTCTTCTATTCTGTGTTCTTATTTTGATAAAAAAAAAATTAGAAAGAGGATTTTTCGTGTTTGCCACCTAGATATATCAGATTAAGTAAAATATGTTCTCAAGCAATTATTATTTCACGCTATTATTTTCCTTCATCTTTCCAAGTTGTAATTGGGCTGGTGGAGTGATTTGCTTACAAGGAAAATTTACATTAAGAGAAAATATACAAATTTATTTATAGTAAGCTGTGGTGGTGGATTCTTTCATTTGAGATTTTTCTTATTATTTGATTAGAATATATTTCGTATTATTTATTTATTTTATTTTTAGTAATAAATCAATAAATTGTTTTAAAAGTTATTCTTCCTTAAATTTGGTTTTAATTTTGATTCACGAGTTTAAATTTTGTATGGTTCGACCCTGCTTATTCTATACCATCTTTAAGTTTTTCTTATTTTTGCACGAAGTGTAGAAAAACAACGACATAATTCATAATTCTACATTCGTCAAATGGCGTCGTTGCCATATCAAGATTGAGAATTCGAAGAAAAATTCAAAACTGCAATTTTTTGGAACCCACCCAAACTTTCTATCCCCAGCTCCCTTTCCTTCTTTTTAATTCTTATTTTTCTTCTTTTAGGTTGGTAGGCCTTTGGAATTACAAAAAATATATATATATATATACAAAAAAACTCCCGTGTCTGATATTTTTCCTTTTTTATTTATTTATTTATTTTTCTCTGTAGGAGTAGTAGTTAAAAAAAAAAAAAAAAAAATAACAATTTTGCTTCATTTATTGATCCGTTCAGCAGCTTAGTGTTATTTGATTTTTTTTTTTTTTCTCCTTCTAGGTATTGACCTTTGATTAAAAAAAAAAAAAACAAAGTCCAACTGACTTCTACAGAATGCCTTTTCTTCATTAATTGCTTGTGATGGTGTTTCATTCCTTTTAGTTGCAGAGAGAAGTATAGATTGAACACAACGGGGGCTGTTACTGCTACATATCATTCCCATCTTCGTCGCCGGAATTAGTGGTTTTGTCGCCGGACTTGTGCCACCCTTTCGCCGGTGCCGCAACCCATCGTGCAGTACTCGCCGGCGTAGTCCCATCAGCGCCTTGCTCGCCATTCCATCCTCCATCCCGCCGGAATCCTTGGCCGTCGTCGTCCTCAAGGCATAATCTCCTCGTCGTTGCGGAGTGTCTCTGGTCATCAAAGCCGCGTACCGTGCTTCTTCGTTTGGGACATTGCAGTGTGTATTTATATATGTATTTATATATATAAAAAGTACCATATTGGATCTGTTTGGCTACAAGTGCAGTACTGTCCGCGTTCAGGAACTGGACCACATTCTAAACCAGTTTAACAACCTTGAGTTGTCAACCAGTTCTAAAAAAATAAAAAATAAAAAAACTTGTTTTTTCCACTTGGGGACTAATTTGGGAGCATTCCACATTTGGATATTCTTATTGGAGCGCGTGCACCGCTTTCCAAGTAAGTACCTCATTTATATCGCGAAACTCCTGTAAGCGGTTTCTTTTATTTTTTTATTTTTTTTAGATTAGGTAAACATAGATTTTTTTTTTTTTTAGGTAAATAACATTTGCATGCTAACTCTAGGATAGACTAACTTAGAAATAACCCTTGGTTCACACTTTCTTCCATTTTTATTTATTTATTTTTTCTTTTATTTATTTTTTTCTTTTATTTATTTTATCTTTGAAAAAAAAAAAAGGAAGAAAATTCACACACTTCACTCCCTTTTTCTTTTTATTGTTTGTTTTGCCTGTGTATATTTTAATTAGTATTTGTATAAGCTACTTAAGGGCAGAACCACAACAAGATACGGTTGGGATTTCATCACCCGTTTCCGTGGCCCACAAATCACATAATCTGAGCATTTGTCAAACCCTGAGCTAAATTTAATTAAAATTCATTTAGACATCAGCCATTTCTAGGGTTACGAGCTCATAGGCCCTCTGGGAAGGACGCAGTTGTTAGTAACTCCAGTGAGCAATTATCAAATTAATAAATGGTAGACCAGTTCTGACTAGGAGTGTGGATGAACCGTCATTAAGCAGGCCAAGAGCCTCTCCACTCTTTCCTGGGAACTACTCCGTTGTTAGTTTGATGGTCCTTAACTGATAATCTCTCAACTTAAATCTGGAAAGGAGTAGGAGCTGTCTAATGAGGAAGAATTAATTTGGATAACATCCTATTAATTCTTTTTACGATTAGATTTAAACAATTCATCACCCTTATTTAAGCTCAAGATAAAAAAGCCAATTTTTTTTTTTTTTTTTTTTTTTTTTTTTTTTTTTTGTGTGTGTGTGTGTGTGTGGTTTGTGTGTTCTATCCCGTGTTTAGCCCTCTTTTAGGATTTAACTTACTTGACTCATTTAAAAAAAAAACTGATTTGTCTGTGTGTTTATGCCCAAGTGGTTGCGGGTTAATAAACATTTAATCCGTTGTTCTAGTGATCCTTCACTCTTTGAGTTAGAGAAAACGCTCCTGCACTCTTCACCCACTTATCAATTTCCAATGGCAGAAACTAGAACTTTGAATGATTACTTTGCACCCATCACAGCCAACCCACCCAATTGTATAGTTCTCCCTGCAACTGACGCACCCCAGTTTGAGATTCGACCTGCTACGATCCACCTTTTACCCAAATTTCATGGATTTGAAAGTGAGCAACCCTACATCCATTTAGGAAAGTTCTTAACTATTTGCAACACTTTCAAAAATCAGAATTTGAATGACGAGGGTGTTAAATTGCGTCTCTTTCCTCTATCCCTAGAATATAAGGCTACCTCATGGTTAAACTCTATTTCTCCAAATTCTATTAGTTCATGGGATGACCTTGCAAAGAAATTCATGAACAAATTTTACCCCATGCAAAAGACAGAGTCAATGAGAGATTCCATAAGTAATTTTAGAGGGAAAAATGAGGAACAATTTCACCAAACTTAGGAGCGTTTTCATGATTTAATTCTCAAATGCCCACACCATGGCTTTGATAAAGCCCAGCTAGTTCAATTTTTCTATAAGGGGCTTTCACCTATGAACCGAACCATGATCGAGTCTATGCACCAAGGTAAATTTAAGGCCCAAACCCCTGACCAAGCCTACACATTCTTAGAGGAACTAGCTGAGAATGCCCAAAATTGGAATTCGACTACTAATGAATTTTCTAGGAATGACCAACCCAATAAAACATCTTCTTGGTATGAGATCAAACCTGAAAATGAATTAAAATCTGTGATGCACAGTCTAACTGAAGGAGTAAAAGACTTGACCAAAAAATTCGATGCTTTTGCACTCATGTCCACAAATGCGCAATGCAATGTGTGTTATAGTTCATCTCATCCTACTGAAGCATGTCCTGTCTATTCTACCTCTGAACCTTCAGATGCTCAAGTGTGTGCCTTTAATACCTATAGGAGACCGACGGCTAATACCTTTAGCCAAACTTATCATCCTGATACTAGAAACCATCCTAATTTTTCTTGGCGACAAAATTTGCCTCCCCAAAACTTAGGTGGTCAACCCAGTTTCCAAGGTAATTCCAATAGGCAACCTCAATCTCAAGGTTTGCTCGTTCCTCAAGGTCAGTTCCCACCGAACACCCAGTTGAGTAACAATCATGATCTCGCACTTGATCCCATGAGCAATTATGTTCCTCCTGTCCCACAGAGCCAACATGTTTCCAACTATAAGGACACTCTGAAGATGCTTGCCCTTAATCCCGACCAATCAAATAAGCAATCTACTCAGCGAATTCAAAAGCTAGAAAGTCACTTTGACCTTTTGACTCAGAACCAACTGCAATTCCAATAGTCCATGCAAAATCAATTGAGTCAACTCACTTCAGTTTTGTCTGAACGACAAAGAGGTACCTTGCCTAGCCAACCTGAAATCAACCCTCAAGCCAAAGGGGTTCATCATATTGACACTTCCTCTTCCACTGACCAATCCAATGGCCATGTCAATTCCATCGTCACACTTAGGGCAAAGAGTTGATAAAGCACCCTATGTCATCTACTATGCTAGTAAGACTCTAAATGATGCCCAACTCAACTACTCAACCACTGAGAAAGAATTGTTGGCGGTAGTGTTCTCATTTGACAAATTTTGCTCTTATTTGATAGGATCTAAGGTCATCATTTATACCGATCATGCTGCGTTGAGGCATCTTCTCTCCAAGAAAGATGTCAAACCTAGGTTGATACGATGGATCTTACTCCTTCAGGAATTTGACCTTAAAATCCGTGATAAGAAAGGCTCTGCAAATGTAGTCGCTGATCATTTGTCTCGTCTAGTTGTTGATTCGATTAGCAATTCTCTTCCCATCTCTAATTATTTCCCTGATGAGCAACTATTTACGGTATCTCTTGCACCATGGTATGCCGATATTGTCAATTATATTGTCACCAGTCAAACCCCTTCTACTTGGTCCAAGCAAGAGAGAGATAAATTCCTAGCTAAGGTTAAGGAATATTTTTGGGATGATCCCTACCTATTTAAGTATTGTCAAGATCAAATCATCCGTAGGTGTGTCCCCGAGGTAGACCAAGAGTTTATCATTTCATTCTGTCATGATCAGGCCTGTGGTGGCCATTTTAGCTCTAAACGGACCGCTGTAAAAATCTCACAATCAGGCTTTTATTGGCCCACCCTTAAGGACACCCATGCCTATTGTCTAGCATGTCCTAGATGCCAACTCTTAGGTAAGATTACCAAAAGGAATGAATGGCCCCAGTAATCCATACTAGTGGTTGAAATCTTTGATGTTTGGGGTATTGACTTCATGGGACCCTTTATCTCTTCATATGGGTATACCTATATCCTTCTGGCCATTGATTATGTGTCCAAATGGGTAGAAGCCTTAACCACAAAGAGAGCAGACCATAGGGTTGTGGTGAAATTCTTGAAAGACTTAATTTTGTCTCGCTTCGGTACACCTCGAGCCATAATCAGTGATAATGGTTCACATTTCTGCAACAAAGTCTTTGCTAGCCTAATGTCAAAATATGGGATCACCCATAAGGTAGCCCTATCTTAGCACCCACAAACTAATGGTCAGGCTGAGGTATCCAATAGGGAGATCAAACATATCTGAGAGAAAACGGTTAAACCTACAAGAAAGGACTGGAGTCTCTGCCTTCATGATACTTTATGGGCCTATCGTACTGCTTATAAGACCCCTATAGGAATGTCTCCATACCGATTAGTCTATGGCAAAGCCTGTCACTTACCTGTTGAACTAGAACATCGTGCTTATTGGGCCATTAAGGCCATGAACTTTGATTATGATCAAGCTGGTGAACGTAGGACATTTCAACTTAATGAGTTGGAAGAAATCAGAAATGATGCCTGTAATACCCCTAGTTTTCAAAAGGATAAAATGGGAATGGGAATTTAATTTTCAATTTTGATTTGTATTTCATGTTTTTTTTATTTAAATAATTGGACTTATTTGTTATTTGTTTAGCTTAATTGTTTTATTTGCTTAATTGGTAATTGTGTTTGTTTAAATTGATTGTAATTGTTTTAATTTAATTTTTGGTTAATTTCAATATTTGATTATTGTTTTAATTTAATTTTGGGTAGCTTATAAAATTATGTGTGTTGTATTTATAGTTTAGGGTTAGGGTTTTATTTCATATAGTAGCCGACATATCATTAGGCTGGATCTAAGATTAGGGCTTCATAGAAGGCTATATATATATAAAGTTATAAGCAGACTTAGGATTGGGGACGGCAATATATATATATATTCTTTTATGTCTGCAACCCTATTCTTGTAATATCTTGAAAAGGAAAAAAACAGAAGCGCTGGAATGTGAGGAGAGATACACAGTGAGGGTCTTGAGAGGTAAATTAAGGGGATTGTGCGTGGGTTGAACCAAGACATAACAAAGGTAGAGAACAGTGATGAGAGGAGGGAACAGTCTTGGAGAATTTAGCAACGGCGTTGAAAGGTTTCGAACCGAAACCTAAAGGCAAGTTTCAGACTATCTCTTTCCCCATAAACTTGTGTTCTGTGCATCTTATATAGACTCCAGGAACTTAATTAAACTATTAAAAATAGATTTTATGCATTGCTAGATGATTTCTGAAATCTGTTCTGTGTTTTTAAAGTTTAAACCCGTTGTTGCTTAAACTATTCTGTTGTGAGTTTAATTTCTGTCGTTTGATTTACACTGGAGTATGAGAGGTTCTAGGACTATAAGAACTTAAATAGAATCCAAAGAATGCTATAAAAGTTTGGGATATGACACTGGACTTCGCCGGAAGCGAAGAAGAACTGAATTGGTTGTTTGCATAAACTGTTTTTGTCTTCAAATTAGATTTTTGCCAAACAATTCTTAGGGAAATCAAAGGAGTTTCTAGGAGTATTAGGGCTTAAATTGAACTCTTAAAATCCTTAAGAAACTTAGGACAGACAGTTGGAACTTCTGCCGGAAGCAAAGACGAAGCAGTGAAGCAGAGAGGGGCTCTCACGGGTGAGAGCCGGCTCCTAAATGGTGGGAGCCGGCTCCCATGAAGAGAGAGCCGGCTCTCCATGAGGGGGAGCCAGCTCTAGAAGCCTAGGAGCCGGCTCCAATAAAGGGGAGTCGGCTCCCATGGGAAAAAAACCCCTACGGGGTGTTTTCTGTAATTTTTTCAGAGTTCTGGGGTTAAACGCAAATACTGAAAATTAAAGGGGGTTTCAAATATGTTAAAATTAACCTATTAAGAGCCTTAAATAGTTGGTTTATGCTAGGGTGCTAATCTTAAGGGGCATCAGGAAACAGAAACGTGGAATAGGCATGCTGTCAAGGAAGGATGAATGTTTAAGTTAATAAGTTTGTTTTAATAACTTAAACTGACTGGTATCGAATTACTTTTGGGATGTTATATAAATTATTTATATACTTTAATGGAGGCCAGAAAGTTCGGTGTAGGATATGGGCATAGACAGTATTAACTTAGATATTAAATGGTGTGCTGTCAGGAGTGGTATGAATTTTAGTTGCTAGTTTTGGTTTAGCGAACTAAATGGACTAGTATGGGAATACTGTTGGGGTTTCATATAATGAGCAGTTTGGAATTCAGAGTGTCATATTATATCAGGCACAGGTTTTGGAGTGGAGGATCAAAGGGACGTCATGTGGAGGATTTCATTACTTGTCTTTGTTTTGGCAATTTAAATAATATAGTATGAGAGGATGGTTTGGGATATCTAGTATAATGTATTTAGTTCATATTTCTGGCTGATCATTATAACAGGTTATGGATGTTAATTGATGAACTGTTTAACTTCTGTTTTATCAATTGTATGGATGTGGATAATATAAATTGTTTATCAATACTTTAACAATTTATTTGGAGGATTAATGATTATAATCATATACTGGATGCATAATAGGATCTTAATAATATTGGTTTTCTATTATGCTGGTTTCTGAATTTATTTGATGTTCTAATGAATGTGCATCGTTTATGGATCATTTGCATTATATGTACCGGTATGGGACGGTGACATATCAGGGATGGATTAGATCAAAAAGCTAAGTCCTACCCTTTCTTACATACGGAATGGATTAACTAAAATAGTTAACTCATACATGGATACATGTCCTGTCAACTAAAACAGTTGAACGACATAATGGATGCTTGTTTTATCTTTCGGCATTAGGAAGGAATTTATATATATATTTATGGTACTGTGATACGAGCTTGAGTCTCCTAATCACGGTTAGGGTGCGTATATCGCAAAGGTTGAGTAGCTAGATATAGCAAATGTTCCCTGGTAGGTCTAGGTACTTGGCGGCTGAAAAGCGTGTTTTATAGGTCACCTTCTACCCAGACTGAACTATGTTATAGGCTAGTGAGTATCCTATAGTGTGTATTTATATATCTATAGACTATTGTAGCTATTGTTGAGCTATCTAGGATGTATCTGCGTATCGGGTTTATGTACGGATTGTAGTAGGATGGAACTTGCATGTGGGCCTGACCCACCTTTATTTTTCAGGTGTTCGTGAGTACCAGGCTTAGGGTTTGATCGTGGTGATGCAGATACAGTCACTCACTCTTCCGACTACATAGGATTTTCTTTCTTATTTTGGTTTTGGATTTTAATTCTGTAAATGTTTTACCAGTTGGAAATATTAGGGGTCCACTAGATGGATTCCCGAGTTGTACGGATTGGAAATTTTATTTATATTAAAACTTTTATTTTGGAGGTTTTACAATTAGAATTCTGTTCAGCGTATAATTATGTTATTCTTAATTCAGTTTTATTCCTGCTTGTTTATATATTGATTGTCTAGTATCCTTCGGATCTGTGCCCGGACTTGATCACCCGTGGCTCTAGAATCGAGGGGTGTCACAATGCCTATGAGAGTTCGAGGATTTATAAAGCTAAGACTAAATTGGAACATGACAAACAAATTTTAAGAAAGGAGTTTTTCCAAGGCCAAAGGGTTCTTTTGTATAACTCCCGTCTTGCATTATTTCTTGGGAAGTTGAGGTCCCGATGGTCTGGTCCATATTATGTACACCATATTGCTAGTCATGGTGCCATTGAGGTACAAGATCCCAAAACTGGAAATGTAACGATCCTGGATTTTTCAACCCAGTACGTTCTGTGACGACCCAGATTGGATCTAAGATGCGGAAGCAAAAGAAATGAGACAACGATTCTTCAAGGTATAAAACACCTTTAAGACACTTTGATGATCTTTCACGAGGTCATGGAACACAAATGAACCAAGAAATGAAGTAAGAATGCCTAACTCGAAAAGAAATGAATCAAGGGCAAAATGGTCATTTCACACTGAAATGGGTGCCACCTTGCACACCATTGGAAAGACAAGGAAAAATGAACCAGGTTAGACTCAAGAATCGCATGATTCCGAGTCCGAATGGAAAAGATATGAAATTAAAACGAAGTGGCATTCTCCGTTTAGAGTTACCACAAACCTATCGTACTAGAACTGGAATAACTCCCACTATAGGTGGAGTTTCGATGAGTGGTTGGTACCATTGGAAAGATAACTTCAAGATTTTGAACTTAGAATCAAGAATGGCCAGATTTGGATTTAAAATAAAAGAGATGTGATCATCTGAAGTCAAAGCAACAAAGCTGACCAAGGAAAACTGGAAGGAGGAGGTCCCAGGGAGGATTAGTCGACCGAAATACAACCGTCAGCCTGCTGAACCTCAACCTTCGGTTGGCCGAATCCCAATGATCAGCCAGCCGAAACAAGGTTTTTCCTAAAAAGCCTACTGGAATAGGTCTCGAGCATCGTCGGTCGACTGATGAACCCTCATCAGTCGGCCGAAACTCCTGCTGCTGCTATGAAAAGCTGCTGCAATGGTACTATGAGATGTTTGGTTCGTCTCTAAGGCTCTACATGGTTTCTACATGATCCAAACATGTTTCAAAACATGTCCTAGGCCCGTTCAAACATCTAAAACAAGCCAAAACAAGGAGGAACTCGAAAGGACACCCCATGGATGAATGTTCCATGAAAATTCAATTAATCGCCCAAAAATAAGTCAAAAGTTGAAACTCAAGGGTTTTGTGAAATGTGGACATGCACGCAAAGGTAAAAAGACATTTAGGATGCGTTCCAATGGTCCACGGCCTCAGAATATCTCGAATGCAAAATATGACCTCTCAACGGCCAAAAATGCCTAAAAACACAATAAATGAAACCATAATGCGAAACTTAGAACGAAATGGTGTTTGGCCCTTGGCCACACCTCAAACATGATTTATGAGACCCTATGAAACAGAAAGAATGGAATTCCTACACCCGATGCAAAAGTCATGCGACAATGACTTAGCATTTTTTAATATTTTCATAAAGTCCTTGAAAACGAAAGTGCATAGAATGCAAGATACATGTCATTGGCTTCCAGCCTCATTTGATACACGTTAAATACAATAAAAAGAGGTGTACTTATGTACACATTACATACATGAATCAAAGAATACAAGTTTGAGCATATAAAGCTACAAAATGCCATTTCCATGCTAACACTTGCATGAAAATGGAAATTAAAAGCTATAAGCCATCCCAATGAAAGTTGAACGTCACGAACCAAGTCTTCGTACCTGTCAAAACCCCCAGTAACTTCGGGGTGAGTAAACAAGACTAACAAGTTTACTCGTAGAGAATGAGTATGCATCGACTCAATTTCTTTTAGATTTTTAGGACTAGCATGATATAGTTCAAAAGGGATCATGCCACCTAACATCTATGTCAAAGATTAGACTCAGGGATCATCCTAAGCTACCATAGAGTACAACAACAAGAATCATGATATACATACATATATGAAATAAGTCAAAATTTGGGATAATCCAAAGAACACGACAAGTTTGCACTAGAATGCAAGAATCACATTATCAATGTAATTTAACAAGATTGGTATAATCCAATTAACAAGACAAGAAGCATACTCGGAAGCAAGAACAAGGCATAAAATCTATGCGAGTAACAATGATGGAATACACGACATGAAGTATACTTGAATCACGAATAAGGCATAATATCTATGCTAATACAATGATGGAACATTCCATGAACACGAAAAGAGTCTTAAATCTTCAAGGAATATAACACTTGAAATTTAAGGAAATGAATTTCACGAATGATGCATATAATCTATGCAATGAACAAGATTGGAGCATTTCACATACACGACAAGTTTAAATCTTCAAGGCATAGCAACTTGAAATTTAAAGAGTGAAATCAACCAATGTGGAAAACTCGGATATCGTCCGGATTAAAACCGTACTCTTGAGATCAATTTAAGGCTACTAACCCATGGGTACCTTTCCCCTAGTGCGCACTATAGTTGTTGAGGGACATTCCCCCGTACTAGAACCAAGTCCTAGCCATGTCAATTCTTGATTGATATCCCAAGTTCCAAAATCAACAAGTTGTGCAACCAAGATTGTATCAAAATACAAGATACGCATTTACCACGTTTCATACACAACCAAGATTTTGGAACACACAAGTCATGCCTTAAGTACTCAACTATAATGGCATGTGAAATGTCAAGAAATCATAGTATGCAACTATATAGACAACAACCAAGATATATAGCGCATGGAGTTCATTGAAGTAAATATACCACAAGTATAAGTTACATGATTTAATTACTTTCTAAGCAACACATGTGTAATAAATCATTACAAGATAAATGTGCATGTTCATTAAGTACATTAATGAAACGAAGATACAAGTGTTCACGATGCTTGATAAAAAGAATAAGATTTATGAAATTCAAGTCAAGTTCACAAGTTTAACAAGAATTCATAACGAGGCATGATTAACACGATGGAAGCACATAAGGAAATTTAATCTACTTAAGAGATTAAATTGTCTAGATTACAAGGCAAGTCCAATGTCAAGTTACAAGTTCATTCTAAGCAAGATACCACCATGTTAAGTTCCATACAAAGGAATTAATTAAATATAAGTTTCAAAACTTATCCGATTATTCTCGATTTGATACACGTGAATGAACTTGTCATGAAAAACACGAATATATGGTTAGAAACTTAATCAAGTGCATAAAACTATTGAATGGACTTTAACTAATTCTTTTAATTAAAATCTCTAGATTTTGAAACTCACCCAAATGGTCTCAATTTAATATATGTGGAACTACATGACATGCATATCAAGAATATAAAGTCGGAATTCCAATGAAGTGAATAGTACACTCGGAATAAATTAATTAATCAAACTAATTAAATATTCTCTAGATTTCAAAACACACCCGAATGCCCTCAAATTAATCTATGTTGAAGATCATGCTAGGGCCTATCATAATATGCTAACACACATTGATTTTAAGCTAGTTAAGGCCATGTGAATTAATCTTTCACTTAAGATAAGTATTACATAAACCTTTAATACTTATTCAAATATTCTAAGTTTTATACACGACAATGAGCATATCAAGGGGCAATATAAAATCATGCTACATGTTTAAACCAAGTCATGAGCAACCGGAAAAATCAGATCCAATACAAGAAAAATAAATAATAAAATCTCTAGATTTTATATTTAATCATGCTAACAAGTTGTACAAGCATCACAAGCATGCTACATGACAAGAAAAATAAATTATAACACCCCCTACCTCGATTTGAGATGAAATCTCAAAAGCCCACCGAAATGAAACGGCTCCGAATCCGACGATACCGGGAGGTTTTATCGGGGACTACGCCGTGCACGATAAACTCCAAAGAGGACCTATGAAAAACCCAACTTGACCTCAAACTCGAACTCGAAATTTGGTCAGAAACGGGTTCTAATAAGGGCAAAAGGTGCTCGCCATGAAGAGAAGCATTAAATGTTAAGGCCAAAGAGTTTTCACTCGAGGGAAGTGGCCGGAAAATGAAGAACAAAGGTGGCAGCCATGGCTGCTGGCCAAGAGAGAGGAGAGAGAGAAGAAAATTCTAATTTTTCTCTTTAAGTCCCCTATTTATAGAAAAACCCTAAAAGCGCCCCGAAAGGGTCTCGCTGGGTCCGGAAAAATGGATTTGAGCAGATATGCTCAAATGGCAAAACTCCATTAATGAAAAAGATTCAATATGAGAAAATATGAACAAGGAAAGAAACGGCGTCAAAAATTGAGCACCGAGTAGAGAGATATGCCCCAAACAAGTTCAGCGTAAACTGGGGTCAGAAACTCCAAAACTGGAGAAAAACGGCCAGAGCGGAATTCTAAGATTACAAGACTCAAAAAAATGTGAAAATGAATTCCGTACGAGGATCCAGGCACCAGACGAGGTATTTTGCAATAACTTTCGTTAATTGCACAATGACCCCTACAAAAAGGATTAACTGCAAAACTGCCCCAGAATGAAAATATCTTCCAAAAGATATTTTCTTAGATACCCCTGAAATAAAATATCTTAAAAAGATATTTATGAAAAACACCCCAAGAAAAGAAAGAATTCCAAAGAATTGTGCATCCATGCCCTTATGGACACCGAGAGCAACCAGAGTACTTTTTTACAAAAGTAAAGATACGTATTTCATGAAAACCACTCAAGATCAAGATATGTGAAGTCAAAAACTAACTCCGAGCACGAAAAGTGAGGTTGTGCCAAAAACTGACAAACTGGAATAAGACAGAATAGGGAAAATGACGAAATAGTGCATAGTGTCCAAAAAGTGAAAATATGGAAATGACTTGGTCCTCAAAAGAAATTGTCAATCCGAACGAAAGAGTCTCAGAAACCTTTTTCAAGCACTCGAGACGACACTATGAGATGAGAAACTGAACTTAGAACATAAAATTAAACGGAAAAAATTTATCCGTAAAATTTCAGGAAAAAAGGAAAGGGAGTCAAATGACTGGGTGATTACAAGAAAGCTGTTTAAAGTCAATGCTCATCGTTTAAAACCTTTCCTTGAGTTTGAGGCTCATGTCATTGAGGAAATTTTCCTCGTCGATCCAGTCTATTCGGACTAATCTCTTTTGGGGGAACTTCCCCCATTGCGTCTGGCTGAAGACGTTAAACTTAGCGCTCATGGGAGGCAACCCAGCCGGTTGTGTCTATTCAGTTACCTTGGATGGATTTTCGAGTCTTAACCAGTTGTATCTCACTCCTACTCATTAGCTCCGTAACTGTTTAGTATTTGAATATGGTTATATTTTGTTTGGGGGTGCTATATTTGTCTGATATGGTTTTCGATTGTTTTCCATATCCTCTTTTGCAGAAATTGTACTCCCCATCGAAACAAGTGAGGTAATATGTTCAAATGTTTCTCTATATATCTCCACTTACACTTGTCCATTTAGTTTCCATATTCTTTGGTGCCAACACTAGGGACATTATTGTATTTTGTTTGGGGGTGGGGCAATGATCTTGCTTCTATGGAAATTATAAGTTGAATTGCATGTCATGTCAAATTTGGGTGAATTATTGTTCATGTATGATTGGGAATTGGTATTTTAGGGCAGTTTTGAATCTTTAATTCATGTTTTGGTATATGTGGTCCACATCATTGTCCAGTTTGACTATTGTTAAATGATAATTAGTCTCTAGCGTACTCACTTCTCACAGATGCACACTAGTATCTTTTTGTGGGGTATAGGCCTAACCTTATGTGATATATTATATGTGTTGGATATGAGTTAGTAGACCTTGAAAAGTAGATGTCCTTGGCATGATGATATAGAAATATGCATGATTAGTTAATACCTTTCACGAAGTAACCGGGCCTCTTACCTCATTAAGCAGTGAGTGTTCGTATCAAAAAGTGGAGGGTTAGGAAAAAATGAAAGTGTTTAGGTTCGAAGCCTAGTTGACTTGAGTTAATAAGCTCTTTGGGGTGTCTTTACACCTAATGCCCTAAAACCGTCTGGTTGGGAGTCATTAGCCTAAAGCTCGTGACATGGGTCATCTAGAAAGCTTAAGGGACTTAAACATTGTACAGCTTGCCATCTTAAAAAAAAAAAAAAAAAAAAAAAAAAAAAAAAAAAAGATGGAAGAAAGAAAGAAAGAAAAATTCGTATGCATAAGTAAAGTCATAAATTCATGCCTTAGGTACTCTAACTTGGAAGGGAATATTAATGAGTTGAAGCTATTGTGATGTGTAATATAAGGACAAAAGGGTAAAACACATAATTGGATGTTAGTTCACTTCAAAAGGAAACTAGGGATTGATTGTTATTGGAAATATGTTGAATTGAACTTTGTGTGGGGACCATAGTATTATTGCATGTGATTAGAGGTTTGTGATTGCTTAAGAATATTAATCTTTCTTATATTTGACATAACAGCTAACTTGATGATGATGTGTATGCAATCGTTTCTGATTCCATGGAAGTAATTGAGCTAAGTGCAAAGTGTGCACAATTTTAGATGTTTGTGGGTATCATCTCTGGAAACTCTCACGAGGCTATAGCTCGTCCACTAGGGTAACCTAGGGGTTTAAGGCCTTATTGCATATGGTAAATGCAATTGAAAGTAGCCTGCGAAAGTGGCACATTTTTAGTTAGGAGTCAGTTAAAGTAATAATTTTGTAAACTTATCTCTTTTTGCCTTTAATTGCTAGAGGACTAGCAAAAGCTTGTTTGGGGGTAATTTGATGAGCGCACAAAACTTGTTATTTTATACTTAATAATAAATGATTAATTAATATTTTTTATTAAATAAATATGCTTATATCTGCTTTTCATGTTTTATAGGGGCTGATTTCGGAATAAGAAGAAAAGAGACAAAAGTAGCAGAAATATGGGATTATACGATTAATCAAGCTAAATTGGAATATATATCAAGACAGATTGAAAAACATGTCAAGTCAAAAATCAAGCCAAATTGGAAAGCAGCAAGATTTTAGGAAGATTTTATTTTATTTTAAATTCTGTAATTAGAATTTTCTCCTTCCGATCGTTCCATTCTAAACTCTATAAATAGGGACATATGTAGAGGAGGTTGAATGTAAATGGTTAGTGAGATAAAATAATAAAAGTTAGAGTGAATTTTTGTCTTTAATTTATTTCCTATAATTTTTGTTATGAATATTATTTTTATTTCTTTATTTTGTTGTCTTATTATGCTAGCTTAAACACCCCTTCTCAAGGGAGTGATGAAGCCACCATGGCTGAAATATAAGTAAATTTAGTTTAATTCTTTTATGAAATTTTCTCTTTAGAGCATTATTTTACTCTTTTATTCTGTGTTCTTATTTTGATAAAAAAAAATTAGAAAGAGGATTCTTCGTGTTTGCCAATTAATGGTAATTCGGAGAATGCCTATTTCTATTTACCAAAGATATATCAGATTAAGTAAAATATGTTCTCAAGCAATTATTATTTCACGCTATTATTTTCCTTTATCTTTCCAAGTTGTAATTGGACTGGTGGAGTGATTTGCTTACAAGGAAAATTTACATTAAGAGAAAATATACAAATTTATTTATAGTAAGCTGTGGTGGTGGATTCTTTCCTTTGAGATTTTTCTTATTATTTGATCAGAATATATTTCGTATTATTTATTTATTTTATTTTTAGTAATAAATCAATAAATTGTTTTAAAAGTTATTCTTCCTTAAGTTTGGTTTTAATTTTGATTCACGAGTTTAAATATTGTATGGTTCGACCCTGCTTATTCTATACCATCTTTAAATTAGTTTTTGCAGGTTTTTCTTATTTTTGCACGAAGTGTAGAAAAACAACGACATAATTCATAATTCTACGTTCGTCAGCTATCCATTTTTTCTTATCCTTTGAATATTTCGGAGCATTTGAGTAATTTTCTATTGATCCCAATAGAGTATTTGAACATTCTAATTCTCATAATGAACCTTAGCGTTCGGTCCGAGATTTTATGCACTTACACTTTGGCGCCGTATGTGGGAATCTTTCAAAAAGCCTCTCACTACTACTCTAAATTTCGATACATGAGACATCGCTTCCGGATGGCGACAGGATCAGATGTCGTTTAATTCCAGTAAGTGGAAATATACAGAAAATGTGCGAGGAGATACAGGCACAGTTTGACACCATACGCCAAGCTAATGAGGCCAATGCTGAGTAGATCAACGCCGTAAGGCTAGCCAATGAAGCTAGCATGACACAAATCAACGTTTTGCGTCAAGAAAACAAGGAGCTTTGGGATGCCATCCCTGCTTGCCGTCGATTGAGCACATCCTTGCTCGTTGTCAGTTGAGCTTTGGGCTGCCACTCTTTTTTTTGCTCGTCATCGATTAAACACATCCTTGCTCGTCGCCAGTGGGTTATTCATAGCTCGCTGTCGCCCGACGTTCCGTCTGTCCTTGGTCGCGTCCCGACCAATCCCTTGTGCACCTCTATTTGCGACATCATAACATATATATTTATATATCATCCGTAAAGACCTCTTCGATGTCTTGCTCCGTCCATCCTCTTGATTCAGATACCAAGTTAAAATATGAAAAATTGAAAAGGTTTATCAAAACTCAAAAGCGCTATAAATTAGGATGAATAACAAGAGCGAAATTGTTAGGGTTTATTTTATTATTTTAAGTTGAATTTTAATCATTTAATTGTTTCTTTGAAGTGTTTGATAATTATTTAATTATTGTAATTAGTTATTTGGTTAGTTGATATGGTTGTTATTTGTTTAAATTGATGGTTTCGTTGTTAGCGTGACTAGATTTAATTATTTCAAATTTAATTGTTTAATTGTTGGTTACTTGTAACTGTGTTGTAGTTAATTTTTCTTATTCTAAGTTAAGTTGTTAATTGTCTTTAATTGTCTAGTTATGTGTTTAATTGTAATGGTGTTATATTTAATTCTTTATTGTAAATTTAAATTGGCAATTGTCTTGATTTAATAAGTAGGGTTTTACTTTTAATCAGTTTGTAAGCCGTCATAGGTTTCTCAGTATGTTGGATGGGCCGGTTAGGATTTCAGTTGGGGCTTGAATTAATTTAGGGTTTAGTAAAATCCTATAAATATATGTTAGATGTTTGGTTAGGGTTTTAGAAACATAACAAAACCAAGTATACGACTGTGGAGACAAAGGAAGAACAAAGAGTGTTCACATTGGTTTTCGTCGGAACTTTAGAGACGGCGTAGAGATTTTTGGACAAAGATCTCAAAGGCAAGTTCTAACCTTACTCTCTCCCTTATACTTGTGTTCTTTGCATACTCAATAGTTCCAGGATGAATTACATGTTTAAAAATAAAAAACGTTATCTGTTTCATGTTTAGAGTTTAACTGAAACTGAATTTGTTTTAAGATTGTTAAACTGGTTAACTTCGAACTTTCTTGTTTAATTCTTGGTTTAATCCATATTAGTAGCATAATAAGGACTGAATTAAGGGTTGGAATCTTCTGGGATTAAGTTAAACTCTCTGAAAACCTATACTGTGAAGTGTCGGAGGCGTAAACGACGACTGGAGAGGAGAACACGAAGAAGAGGAGGGAGAGAGCCGGCTCCTATTGGATTGGAGCCGGCTCTCCTTGGATTGGAGGCGGCTTCAATGGTCTAAGAGCCGGCTCCAAGGCCATTGGAGGCGGCTCCAATATTCTGGAGCCGGCTCCAGGTTGTTTTCTACATGGGTTTTTGGTTCTGTTGTTTTGTTTTTCCATTTTTCAGTGATTAAGCTTCATAGTGATTGTTTTACTATGTTTTGGTGGAGAATGAATACTGTAATGGATGGTTTAGGAGTGGTCTAGAGTAAACATAAATATTCAAAGATCAGATTAACATAGAATTGGACACAAAGCATTAATCATTAGGATTACATGGAGTTAATTACGAATGTCTTGTAGACTTGTGTGGATTTGGAGTTTCTAACTTCTAGATTATAATGGAAAATTTCCTGTGAGAGTTTGTGCACTGCTAATTGCAAATTCTTAGAATATACATACATACAAGGAATCTGTATTTTTTGCTAAAGATTAATTGATGATTAAACTTAACATTTAATTCGTCAATTTTGTTGAATAAGAACTTAACAGTATGATAAATTGTCTAGATTTATTATGCATGCCATGCAAATAAATATTATAACATTTGTTTAAGCTCTGTTAATTATGGATACCGGGAATAAACTTATATTTACAGACACAGTCCTGTGGGTGATCAGGTAATGGCTTATTGTTGGATTAATTAAGCATGTTTTTCTAGTATATTTTAATGTGCTTATTTTGGAACTGGGGGTTTTGACACTGATACTGTTTGTACTTAATCAATGGTTGGATTTATTAAAGCATGATGGTTAATCTATTCTAACATGGTTAGGTTGGAATTGTTGGTTTTGGCATTTATAAATTATTTAAATGTGTGGAATAGAGTAATTAATATTGATATTTATGTTTCCAATGTTAATCAATTTTTTGGGACTATTCAAGAACGGTTGTTAATACATTCTGATATGCTTGATATGGACTCGTTGATATTGTTATGTACTTGTATATGCTTTATCAACTATTGGACGGATGGGATTGTATGTACCGGTATGGGACGGTGACATACTAGGTTTGGACAGCACAAGTTGCTAAGTTCTACCTATTTGGAATAAGGGTACGGGTTGTTAAATAAATCCTCCTTATATGTATGTAAGTCGGTGCGGTTGACTACGCCGAACGACTTAATGGATTTCTTGTGGATGGATGGAATTGGAGTTTAAATATATTTTTATGGTACCATGACATGAGCTTGAGTCTCAGAGTCGACGGTTAGGATGCGTATATGCAGTTGGATGTGTAGCTGTCTGTGGGGATTGAGGTATACCCTGTTTAGGCTTAGGTACTCATACCCACTCAGGTGCGATTTGTGTGATACCTTCTATTCAGGTTGAGACCCTCTTCATAGTCTAGCGAGGGTCCAGTAGTGTGGATATATATTTATGTACGGACTATTAGCTATTGATTGAACTATTTAGTATGTACTTGCGTATTGGGTCTCGGCTTGGATTGCAGTAGGATAGAACTTGTTCGTGGGCCTGACCCACTCCTATTTTACAGGTGTACGTCAGTTCCAGGCTTGAGCTTGTTCGTGTAGAGCAGAGACGGTCACTCATTCTTCCGACGATGTAGGATCTCTTTCCAGATGTTCGACTTGGATTTTATCTTCAGTTTTACTTTGATTCAGTTTGGGATTGTTATATTAGGGGTCCACTAGAGATGGATTCCTGAGTTGTTAAAAGATTGGAGTTTGGGTTTGATGGATTTTAATAATTATAATATTTTGCGGATTCTAGTTTTAGTTCCTTCCATCTTTAATTTCATTTCTTAATTCATTTTGTATTCCGTATTCATTATAAAATATTGATTGTTTGATATTCCCTCGGGTTTGGGCCTGGCCTGATCAACCCGTGTCTCGGATCCGAGGGGTATCACAGTTGGTATCAAAGCACTCCAGGTTCAAGTGTCTCTAGGATTCTATCGTATAAGACTTCCGCGTAGCGTTTTCTCTTGAATAGAGCTTAAGTTAGGATTCATTGTATTCCTTATAGTTCGTATAGAAATGGTACTGATGTCTGTCTTTTCGTGTTAACAAATGGTTAACGCTAGAAATGGACAGAACATGCAAGGAACTAGGAAGGAAAGGAGAGCGGCACGTCAGCAACAATATCTCCTACGGCAGCAGCAAATGGAGGAAGAGCAGCAAAGGCTTGGGTTTCAAGATGACATGGATCAGTTTCAGGAGGAACAGGAGAATGTTCAACAGACTCTGGACCAGGTCAGAGATCCAGAGATTCCTCCTCACCTCAATGACCTCGTTGCTCGGGCTATAGAGGCTGGGGTAACAGCTGCACTCCGAAACCAACCACAGGTTCAACAGGCACTTGTACCAGCACCAGTGGTTCAGACGGATTCTTGGGGAAAGGCTATGAGCTCTTTCACAAAGGGGAGTCCACCTGTGTTCTCAGGCTCAACCGATGCGAGAGCAACTCACCAGTGGAAACAGGACATTGAGCGTCATCTTCATTTGGTTCGGCGCACGGAGGTTCAGAAGCAGATGCTTGCTACTTTTAAGTTTGTTGGGGATGCACTACAGTGGTGGGAGTCAGTTACCACCCCAGAGGAGAGGATGACATTGTCTTATGATGAGTTCAGTGCTCGCTTTGATGAGAAATATTTTCCCTATGCTCTGCAACAGGGAAACATGACAGTGGCGGAGTATGAGCAGCAGTTCACACGCTTGTCTCTCTTTGCACCGGAGGAGGTGGATACAGAAGAGAAGAAGCGTAACAGTTTCGTCAAGGGACTGATGTGGTCTATCAAGAGAGCTATTACAGGTAGTCCAGCCTATACTACCTATGCTCAGGTGGTACTGTGATACCCCCGAATTTCCGAATGCGGGTTGGCCAGGACTACGCCCGAAAACCCGAGGATATCAAAACAAATTGATAATAAACGAACACAGAGTACAAAAGAATAAAGAAGAATAAATAAAATGCTGACAAGAAACTAAAATGATAATCTGATAATAAACCTCATAATATACTTCCATTAATTAATAAACTCTTCTGATACAACTGATCCTCCAAAATACAACTCGAGAATCCATACTGTGTGGACCCCTAGAAAATTCAAACTAAACAAATGACAGTAATCTAAAACAGGAAACTGAATCATAAAGGAACTCCTATGTAGCATCGGAAGAATGAAGTAGACTGATCCCCGCTCAGCACGAACAACCTCTACTCGTGACGAACACCTGAAAAATAATGGTGGGTCAGGCCCACAAACAAGTTCTACTCTACTACAGTCCAAGCAGAGATCCGATACACATATACATCCTAGTCAATCCAACAGTAACTAGTAGTCCGTATATATATATATATACACACACTAAAGGAACCTCACTAGACTATAGGGTTGTCTCAACCTGAATAGTAGGCAACATGCAAAACGCACGTATAGTGGGCATGAGTACCTAGACCTACCAGGGTACACAACTACACTATATCTAGCTACACATCCCTGGCGATATACGCGCCCTAACCATTGATCCTGAGACTCAAGCTCATATCATGGCACCATACTTATATATATAAAATCTAGTAACCATCCTATCCAGTATAAATTAATCCTCCATAAGTCATTCAACTTGTTCAGCTGACCTGACTTGAATATAAGTAGGACTTAACATTTTAGTTAATCCATTCCCTTATATAATAAATTAATCATCCATAAGTCATTCAACTTGTTCAGCTGACCTGACTTAAATATAAGTAGGACTTAACATTTTAGTTAATCCATTCCCTTATATAAAATAGGTAGGACTTAACTAATAAGTTAATCCATCCCTAGAATGCCACCATCCCATACCGGTGCATTAAATCACACAATCCAACAATTGATGTAACAATTAAGGAAATACATCAAACATTCCATAAATAACTATGATAAATATGATATCAAGTTATCACATAATAGGAATGACTTATTATTTCTTTAAACTTCCTATATCATATGTCCTACACAAACTGAATCTTATACATGATGATATTTTATTATACCGTTAAATAAGGATTCTCCATATCCAATTCATCCTACACATTTAATCTCAATTGCTAAAATATTTTAAAAGATTAAATCCATTCGTTTGTTTAAAACATTCAAATAGTAAGTATCATTATGATTGGGTCTATTTAAATTTATTAAAACCCAAACATAGTCCCTATTTAATGTTTAGGAATCTTAGGCATGTTTCTACGTTCCATCATTCCACAGATATGAAAAAATACATAATTTAAACATGTAAAAATTCACATAAGAAATCAAATCAAAATCATGCATTTTATCAATTCATAACACAAGAACAGATATGAACCAATTTCATAAAACCTATGTTCTAACCCAATTAAACATGCATAATTATTTAATTTTATGTGTTTAATAAATCCTGGAATTTTCTAGGCATGTACAGAAACACGAATCAAAGGGAAAGAGATAGAAGAAGAACTTGCCTTAAACTTTCGGATTGAAAGTTAAACTTCTTCTTCCTTGATCTTTTCTCTAAAGGGTTTTCTCCTCCTTCCTTCCTCTTTCTCCTTCTCTCTTTAACTCTCTCTCTCTAGAATATATTACGTGATATATTTTCACTCATTTTTCAACCTATAGTTGTGTATTTATAGGCTAAATAATAACCCTATTCCTTTTCCCAATCCAAGTCAACTTAATAAAGAAAAATAAAAAATGAAAATATTAAAAAGGTAACTTAAAATATGTTACGTATATAATCTATGTATATCCTTATTAATTAAATAAAATATATACATTAGATTATTTATTGATACTAAAGTTACCATAATATTAAAAGGTAACTTAAAACATGTTACGTATATAATCTATCTATATCCTCATTAAATAAATAAAATATATACATCAGATTATTTATTTATACTAAAGTTACCATAATATTAAAAAAAATAACTTAAAACATGTTACGTATATAATCTATCTGTATCCTCATTAAATAAATAAAATATATACATCAGATTATTTATTAATACTAAAGTTACTATAATATTAATAAATTACTTTCCTTTTTATATATATGTATATACATATATATCTATATATATACATATAGAACTATCTATGGGTAATTATCCATACCCATCTAACCTCCTATCCAAGTAGTCCATAAGACCCAATTAGTTAGCCCATTACCACTAACCATAACCATAAAATAAAATAAAATAAAACATTTAATCATTTAATTTACAATTAATTACAATTAATCAAATACATCATTTAAGCACACAATCTAATTAAACAAATAATACAAATAACACCTAGACAAAATACGAATAACACATAAATAAGTAGCCAATTAATCAAGTAACACTTAATTCAATTAAACACATAAACAGTTAGTCAAATAATCAATTAAACAATTAAAAAAATACAATAAAAATAAATAAATAAATACCGAGACTATCCTTTTAAAATTAGGGGTATTACATTCTTCCCCCCTAACAAAAGGAATTCCGTCCTCGGAATTCGCCCTTACTTCCTTCCATTATTCTTTCATTATGTTTGAAAACTGTGAGCGAAAAACATCTTCCTATTCCCAAGTAGACGCAACCTCACTATAAGGGCTCCACTTAACTCCAATATACCAAGTGGTAGACAAGGTTCCTATATTTTAAGAAACACAATAATCATACGATGCGTAGGTTGTGTCAAATAACAACGTAATCCGCCCATGTCGACAAAGGAAAGATCTACATACCTCCAAGTGTCATAGAATATACGCACAAACTCCTATGCACCCAGCGCTGATAATTTGGTAAAGCTAATTCAGAGGCGATTGCCTCAATTGCGAAACACAATCTTCTAAAAGTCAATGTAATAAGTAAAATTTACCTTTCTCCAAAAATCGCCTTCTTCCTATATAGAAAACAGAACGAGCAAACTACTCCCTGATAGAAAACTCTAGTATACGAGTTCAACTATTTACAACATCCTACTGTTACCTCCCAACCGCGCGCAGTTCAATATAAAGGGAAGTATCTATTTCTGACATATTTTTAAATGAAGTCGAGATCTGATTGTACAACCCTTACTTCCATTTCCAACCAACAAATGAGAGGTATGCATTGT
Organism: Cornus florida; assembly: GCF_030987335.1. Lineage (NCBI taxonomy): Eukaryota > Viridiplantae > Streptophyta > Magnoliopsida > Cornales > Cornaceae > Cornus > Cornus florida. Next base: position 35,451,904 of record NW_026775577.1, on the reverse strand, counting down.
GAAAAATACAAAACCTCCAAAGTTGTCACACTAACCTCCTTGTGCCAATAATATCATAGACAAAATTTCGACAAGTGAAGTAAACACTTCCAATAGTCCATGAAAATCTAGGATATACGCCTCAAACATATCTTTTATGGTCTAATTTAATCTCTCGATTAATTCCTCCGTCTATATATATGAAGTAGAGCTGCTGCTCCAAAATCTTCATAAAGCTCCTTCGAAATAGCACTTTGCATCCACTAATATGGACATCCACATGCTATAACACCACTATCACTGAACTATATAACTACTATGAAGTTCTAAAATAAGCATCACTCAAATTTATGTCCTCAAGCAATCTTTCTCAATCCACCACTCGGATTCCATATGGAAAATTGAAATTCCAAATCAATGTCGATCCTTCCCACCAACTATCACTCCTGTTTAGTTCAACTTTCATATTTGTCATAGGAAGTGGCTAAAGATTCCTATGATATCTAATGATCAACTTTCCACCTTTTTAGCAGGTTTTACACTTGGGGCAATTATATACACGTCCCTATCCGTACCTGTACACCAAAATTGACATTTGATGTCGTGATGTACCTTCTAACCGTCTGGGTGTACCAAGAAAAATTATAAATTTCCATCTCAGTCGCCCGACAGTCATATCACTATTTATAGAAACTACTAACTCCTCCTCCAGTACCTTAAACTCCATCTGAGTAAGGTAACACCTTCTCTAGGGTCAGCTCCGATATTCAAAATTGACCTCCTGAACTACCTTGGTAATAACAAGTGTTATTATTCACACTTTGCATCCATCTAAGCCGTCTCGTGATCCGTTATATTCGTATGAACTGATATCTTACCAGCTCGGTCAAAATAGACAAAATGAAACTGATTTAATTTTATCAGTCAACCAATATCCCATCTAGAATCCTGACCCTTGTATCAAATCAGCAATCCATCAACTAAATCCGTGAAAATGCTCTTTCATTTCCACTTCAGTATAGAAAATAGCTCCAAAAATCCAGTGATCTCTGATGGTCCATCTCTACTATTTAATAAATATTAGACTTAGCGAAAAAACACTATATTCCTCTTCCTGCCTGTCCTCCAAACATCTGCTTCATACTGTGAAGCATCATATTTCTACTAAGGTGAATAAAGAACTAAGAGTTGTGAAACTCAATCCTTGCATCCTCCATCAAATTTGTCTACAGAAAGTACCATTAGTCCGGTACCACCAGCTTTCGTCTGTACCCATTGTTTAAATTGGAGCATCTTCAAAAGCAAATTATGTAACTAAATCTATCCACCACTGATCCGTGATAAACTTGCCGATATTAAAAATCAATCAGTAATTCAATTTATTAATAGTTAACTATGACTTTAACTCAACAAAAGTTAACAAACTACGACCTTTCCATACATACCATGCACCTCATCTTTATATAAGTATTTGGTCTCATCATCTTGTCTTTGACACACCTTGCTTTTTTTAAGACAAGTTAATGACAATCCGACTTCTTTATCTAACTTCAAAAGAATATGAAATCTTACCATCCTCTACATAAGTCATCAATTTCCTTGCAACAGCTAATTGTTGCAAATTGTGACTAAAAAAATAATTCCATTTTATTTATGGAAATGAAGAGACTTAGTTTCCTCCTCCATGTGCAACATCGGCAAATTCCTCCCAATGACACACCCTCTTGAATAAATTCTTGATTAAGAATTTACTGATGAATATTTATTCAGTCTCCTATCCTCACTCGGTGTCATTCCAATAAGTACTTAATCCAGTACTAAATCCTCCTTCTGACTTGGTAACAACTTCTGAAATTTTCAAGAAGATGTTCAGCAAATCCAGCACCTCTGATATATCATCATGGCATTTTAGTGATCTTTATTTACCACTACCTCACGCATACCGAAACATTAACAATCACCAATATCATGACGTTGTAATATGATACGAATCCATACCTAACGTAAAGTATATCAAATTAATCGTTCTAGATTGTTTGACTCGTAGTGATGGTTTAATTATCCCATCCCAAAACACTCCATAATGACACATGTCCAGGTCCAATAGATTGGTTAGATTTATGTGTATCTACCAAATCCTATGACCGTATGTTCACAAATTTAGCGTAAATAGCGCTATGACTCCATGTTATTAAAACAATAATTAGTTGATCACACACTTATGTCCCCAACTAAACCACATACCAAATCCCGAGTAATAAACAAAAAAATAAAATAAAACACGTATGATAAACACAATAGAACAAAATATACTCCTACTTAGGACATCGTTCTTTCTAGAAAAGAAAGTCTCCTTTGAAATCAACCTTACTAGATTGTTTCAAAATTTCCTTTTATAGTTTCGTAAATAATCATTTAACCTCAAAACATATCTTTTAAAACATCGCTTAAAAGCACAAATGTTTTCCTAAGCAAATACCAAGGGCTTAACCCTCATCCTCCTTATATGCGGAATGTAAACTGTCTTACTTGACTTTATAAATCGAATTAGAATGTCACAACATAATACCAATGCCCTCTTGTATGTGATTTAAAAATTATGTATTTCATTCTGATAAGAACACATCCGATCTCCAAACTCCTGAACAATACTTCTTATATACCTCTTTTAGAGATGATAAGAAAGCTTAATTATTTGTAAATTGATCAATCCCAATTCTACTTATAACATTCGCTATACTATTAGCAATTCAGATCACCTCGCATGATCTTCCATCTTTAAGATTTAGTATCCTCTCTATTAGATGCACATAATCTCCTCCATTAGGATCCTCTTCAGCTCCTACTCCTCGCTTGTCTCCTTTTTGAGATCAACTGAAGTCGTGTTAGCCCCGATATGCGGTGACCTATCACGTACACCTAAATCCTTCCTTGGCTTATACTTTTAAAGTAACGCCAAATGAACCTAAACCATCGATCCCTAACTTTGCCTTCTGGTAACGAAATCGATAACGTACTCCTTTACTCCTTTGGGTCTTTACCGCTTTCACCTTGAACCCATCCTTTTCCTAGTGCCAACCATTCTATGACTACAGAATATAATTGACATCAGCTCCTTCCCAACAAACCGTAAATAGAGTACAACGAATCCTAATACGGGCTCTAAGTTTTAAGAGACGTAACGCGGAAGTCACATAACGAAAGACACTCCTAAGGACACTTGAACCTGGAGTGCTCTGATACCAACTGTGATACCCCCGAATTTCCGAATGCGGGTTGGCCAGGCCTACACCCGAATACCCGAGGATATCAAAACAAATTGATAATAAACGAACACAGAGTACAAAAGAATAAAGAAGAATAAATAAAATGCTGACAAGAAACTAAAATGATAATCTGATAATAAACCTCATAATATACTTCCATTAATTAATAAACTCTTCTGATACAACTGATCCTCCAAAATACAACTCGAGAATCCATACTGTGTGGACCCCTAGAAAATTCAAACTAAACAAATGACAGTAATCTAAAACAGGAAACTGAATCATAAAGGAACTCCTATGTAGCATCGGAAGAATGAAGTAGACTGATCCCCGCTCAGCACGAACAACCTCTACTCGTGACGAACACCTGAAAAATAATGGTGGGTCAGGCCCACAAACAAGTTCTACTCTACTATAGTCCAAGCAGAGATCCGATACACATATACATCCTAGTCAATCCAACAGTAACTAGTAGTCCGTATATATATATATATATACACACTAAAGGAACCTCACTAGACTATAGGGTTGTCTCAACCTGAATAGTAGGCAACATGCAAAACGCACGTATAGTGGGCATGAGTACCTAGACCTACCAGGGTACACAACTACACTATATCTAGCTACACATCCCTGGCGATATACGCGCCCTAACCATTGATCCTGAGACTCAAGCTCATATCATGGCACCATACTTATATATATAAAATCTAGTAACCATCCTATCCAGTATAAATTAATCCTCCATAAGTCATTCAACTTGTTCAGCTGACCTGACTTGAATATAAGTAGGACTTAACATTTTAGTTAATCCATTCCCTTATATAATAAATTAATCATCCATAAGTCATTCAACTTGTTCAGCTGACCTGACTTAAATATAAGTAGGACTTAACATTTTAGTTAATCCATTCCCTTATATAAAATAGGTAGGACTTAACTAATAAGTTAATCCATCCCTAGAATGCCACCGTCCCATACCGGTGCATTAAATCACACAATCCAACAATTGATGTAACAATTAAGGAAATACATCAAACATTCCATAAATAACTATGATAAATATGATATCAAGTTATCACATAATAGGAATGACTTATTATTTCTTTAAACTTCCTATATCATATGTCCTACACAAACTGAATCTTATACATGATGATATTTTATTATACCGTTAAATAAGGATTCTCCATATCCAATTCATCCTACACATTTAATCTCAATTGCTAAAATATTTTAAAAGATTAAATCCATTCGTTTGTTTAAAACATTCAAATAGTAAGTATCATTATGATTGGGTCTATTTAAATTTATTAAAACCCAAACATAGTCCCTATTTAATGTTTAGGAATCTTAGGCATGTTTCTACGTTCCATCATTCCACAGATATGAAAAAATACATAATTTAAACATGTAAAAATTCACATAAGAAATCAAATCAAAATCATGCATTTTATCAATTCATAACACAAGAACAGATATGAACCAATTTCATAAAACCTATGTTCTAACCCAATTAAACATGCATAATTATTTAATTTTATGTGTTTAATAAATCCTGGAATTTTCTAGGCATGTACAGAAACACGAATCAAAGGGAAAGAGATAGAAGAAGAACTTGCCTTAAACTTTCGGATTGAAAGTTAAACTTCTTCTTCCTTGATCTTTTCTCTAAAGGGTTTTCTCCTCCTTCCTTCCTCTTTCTCCTTCTCTCTTTAACTCTCTCTCTCTAGAATATATTACGTGATATATTTTCACTCATTTTTCAACCTATAGTTGTGTATTTATAGGCTAAATAATAACCCTATTCCTTTTCCCAATCCAAGTCAACTTAATAAAGAAAAATAAAAAATGAAAATATTAAAAAGGTAACTTAAAATATGTTACGTATATAATCTATGTATATCCTTATTAATTAAATAAAATATATACATTAGATTATTTATTGATACTAAAGTTACCATAATATTAAAAGGTAACTTAAAACATGTTACGTATATAATCTATCTATATCCTCATTAAATAAATAAAATATATACATCAGATTATTTATTTATACTAAAGTTACCATAATATTAAAAAAAATAACTTAAAACATGTTACGTATATAATCTATCTGTATCCTCATTAAATAAATAAAATATATACATCAGATTATTTATTAATACTAAAGTTACTATAATATTAATAAATTACTTTCCTTTTTATATATATGTATATACATATATATCTATATATATACATATAGAACTATCTATGGGTAATTATCCATACCCATCTAACCTCCTATCCAAGTAGTCCATAAGACCCAATTAGTTAGCCCATTACCACTAACCATAACCATAAAATAAAATAAAATAAAACATTTAATCATTTAATTTACAATTAATTACAATTAATCAAATACATCATTTAAGCACACAATCTAATTAAACAAATAATACAAATAACACCTAGACAAAATACGAATAACACATAAATAAGTAGCCAATTAATCAAGTAACACTTAATTCAATTAAACACATAAACAGTTAGTCAAATAATCAATTAAACAATTAAAAAAATACAATAAAAATAAATAAATAAATACCGAGACTATCCTTTTAAAATTAGGGGTATTACATAGACGCCGCTCTACAACAGTATCAGTTGACTGTGGACATCAGACAGGCTCATGGTGAGAAGCGAGGTGATAAAGACTCTACTAATCAGTCAGCTGAAAAGGGGAATGGCAATGGTCACCGGCAGAATGACAAAGGCAAGTTCCAGGGACAACAGCCTTGGAAGAAGCACAAGGGTGGTTCAGATGCTCATCGGAATGGGGCACCTATTCAGAGGCAACAAAATGGGGGACCACAGACAGGACAGGGTCAGCCACAGGCTAACCGACAGAGGAAGCTATTTGGTACTTTCCAGGGTAGTTGCTACACTTGTGGAGAGTATGGTCATACCACCAGGCAGTGTCCTAAAGCAGGACAGGGACAGGGACAGTATGTGCAGCAGGGACAGAGGGCGCCAGTGCCTCTACCAGCTCCACAGGTTCCACGGATTCAGGGACAGACACATCTGGCTTTACCGGCACCGCCGCAGACTCAGGGACAGGCACCACAGCAGTTGCACTATGGCAGGGTGTATAACCCCATGCCACATGATGTTCAGGCACCTCAGACTATAGAGGGTAAGTTTCCTATTCATGGTTTACATGGACGTGTTTTATTTGATACAGGTGCTACACACTCATTTGTAGCTAGGACTTTTGTTGCTTTATTTGGGATGAGGATGAGAGTATGCACTAGACCTTAGGGTATTTCTACACCATTGGGTGATACAGCTATTTTATATGAGAGTGATGGGCCTGTGACACTAGATATTGGCAGACTCAGATTTCTAGCCAATCTGCTGGTCCTGGACATACACACTTATGATGTGATACTTGGGATGGATTGGTTGTCTCACTACCATGCCCAAGTTGATTGTTTTGATAGATCTATTATTTTTACCATACCTGGTCATGATATGTATGTAATAGCTATGCCACGTTCTAAAGGGGGCGGTAGCACCTATTTGTTCCATGTGAAGGAGGAAAATAATGAGGGGATTACTGTGTCATTGGTTAACATACCGATTGTACAGGATTTCCCGGATGTATTTCAGGAGATTCCAGGGTTGCCACCTAGTTGCGAGATCGATTTTGTGATAAACTTAGCTCCAGGCACTGCGCCTATTGCTAGGGCACCCTATAGGATGGCACCGATAGAGATGAGAGAGCTAAAGGATCAGATTCAGTAGTTACTCAGCCAGGGTTTTATTCGTAGGAGTACATCACCTTGGGGAGCACCGGTTCTATTTGTGAAGAAGGATGGTTCACTTCGTCTGTGTATAGATTACAGGGAGTTGAACAAGGTTACGATTCGTAACAAGTATCCTTTGCCCAGGATTGATGACTTGTTTGATCAGTTAAGGGGAGCCACATACTTCTCCAAGATTGATCTGCGTTCTGGGTATCATCAGCTGAGGGTTAGGGAGCAGGATATTCCTAAGACAGCATTTCTCACGAGATATGGTTCTTATGAGTTTCGTGTTATGCCGTTTGGGACGACTAATGCACCTGCAGTATTCATGGACTTAATGAATAGAGTCTTCCGGGCTTATTTGGATCAGTTTGTTATTGTCTTTATTGATGACATCTTGATCTATTCTCGGTCGGAGGACGATCATGCTAGACATCTTCGCATAGTCTTGCAGACGCTTCGTGAGCACCAGTTATATGCCAAGTTCGAGAAGTGTGAATTTTGGCAGCGGGAGGTGAAATTTCTGGGTCATGTGGTGTCAGAAAAGGGGATAGTAGTGGATCCGGCCAAGGCTTCAGCGGTGGTTGAGTGGGGACAGCCTACATCACCTACTGAGATTTAGAGTTTTCTCGGTTTGGCAGGATATTACAGGAGATTCATCCAGGGGTTCTCCAAGATAGCGGGACCACTCACTCATCTGACCAAGAAGGGTGTCCAGTTCGTGTGGGATGAACACTGTCAGCGAGCTTTTGATGAGCTGAAAAGGAAGCTGACTTTTGCACTGGTTCTGGCTACTCCGCAGAGCGGGATAGAGTATCTTGTTTACACGGATGCTTCGATGCAGGGTCTTGGATGTGTATTGATGCAGGAGGAGCGACCGATTTCTTATGGATCTCGGAAACTTAAGCCTCATGAGCTTAATTATCCAACACATGATTTGGAGTTGGCAGCAGTGGTCTTTGCCTTGCGTATTTGGAGACATTATCTGTTGGGTGAGTCCTTCAGATTATTCAGTGATCACAAGAGTCTGCAGTACTTTTTCACTCAGCGGGAGCTGAATATGAGACAGCGCAGATGGTTGGAGTTTGTAAAAGACTATCATTTTTCTATACAGTACCATCCAGGGAAAGCGAATGTAGTGGCGGATGCACTCAGTCGCCGACCTGTTGGTAGTCTTTCTGCTCTATTCACTACTGAGTGGAATGCTTTGAAGAGTGTAGATGAGTTGTCAAACGCTTTTATGGCTTGCGTGGTGGTTACACCTTCCATTATTCGCAAGGTTTTACAAGCACAACTCACAGATCAGCAGTGCATTGACAAGGTTGTAGAGATAGCTTCTGGAGAGGTTCCATTTTACTATGTTGGGGCTGACGGAGGTTTAAGGTACAAGGGACAGTTAGTGGTACCTTTGCTGATAATTTGAGGAAGAATGTGATGACTGAGACTCACCACTCTGAGTTCTCTGTCCATCAAGGAGGCGATAAGATGTATCAAGATATGAAGCGGTAGTTTTGGTGGGTAGGTATGAAGAGGGACGTTGCTCTTTTTGTTTCTCAGTGTAGTACTTGTCAGACGGTTAAGATTGATCATCAGAGGCCACCAGGAGCTCTACAACCACTACCAATTCCGGAGTGGAAATGGGAGAGCATATCTATGGATTTTGTGGAAGGTTGCCAAATTCTTTCAAGGGGCATAATTCCATATGGGTCATTGTGGATAGGTTGACCAAGTCAGCTCATTTCTTGCCTATTTGCACTGACTACACTTCGGAGCAGTTGGCGAGGCTTTACATTTCAGAGATTGTGAAGCTACATGGCATTCCATTGTCTATTATATCGGACAAGGATTCGAGCTTTGTATCTCGATTTTGGAAGAGTTTTCAGCAGGCTTTAGGTACAGAGTTATACCTTAGTACTGCTTATCATCCTCAGACTTACGGACAGACTGAGAGGGTGAATCAGATTATGGAAGATATGCTTCGGTCGTGTGTTCTGGATTTCAAGGGCCACTGGGAGGAATATTTGCCACATGTGGAGTTTGCATATAACAATAGTTTTCAGAAGACTATTGGTATGGCACCATTTGAGGCATTGTACGGTCGACCGTGTCGATCACCTGTTTGTTGGATGGAGGTTGGAGAGAATCGATTCTTGGGTCCTGAGTTCATCAAGGATACCTCTGAAAAGATTGCTCTTATTCAAGATCGCATGCGTACTGCCCAAAGTAGGCAGAAGAGTTATGCTGATCGTCGTACTCGGGCATTAGAGTTTCAGGTTGGGGATCAGGTTCTACTCAAAGTGTCTCCTATGAAGGGGGTTATGCGCTTTGGGAAGAAAGGGAAGTTATCACCGCGATTTATCGGTCCATTCATGGTTACGGATCGCATTGGAGCTGTTGCTTATCGGTTGGCACTTCCGGATACTTTGGATCGCGTCCACAACGTGTTTCATGTTTCCATGTTGCGGAAATTTCTGCGAGATGAGGATCGGTATCAGCATATCGATGTTAGGGAGATTGAGTTGTAGCCGGATGCAACTTATTTAGAGCCGCCATGTCGTATTGTCGACCGACGAGATCAGATTCTTCGTAATAAGGTTATTCCTTTGGTTCGTGTTCAGTAGAGTCATCACAATGAGGCTGAGTCTACTTGGGAACGGGAGGATGTCATTCGCTCGCAGTTTCCTGAAATTTTGGAAGAAGGTAAGAGCGAATTCCGAGGACGGAATTCCTTTTGTTAGGGGGGAAGAATGTAATACCCCTAATTTAAAAAAAGATAGGTTTGGAATTTATTTTATTATTTTAAGTTGAATTTTAATCATTTAATTGTTTCTTTGAAGTGTTTGATAATTATTTAATTATTGTAATTAGTTATTTGGTTAGTTGATATGGTTGTTATTTGTTTAAATTGATGATTTCGTTGTTAGCGTGACTGGATTTAATTATTTCAAATTTAATTGTTTAATTGTTGGTTACTTGTAACTGTGTTGTAGTTAATTTTTCTTATTCTAAGTTAAGTTGTTAATTGTCTTTAATTGTTTAGTTATGTGTTTAATTGTAATGGTGTTATATTTAATTCTTTATTGTAAATTTAAATTGGCAATTGTCTTGATTTAATAAGTAGGGTTTTACTTTTAATCAGTTTGTAAGCCGTCGTAGGTTTCTCAATATGTTGGATGGGCCGGTTAGGATTTCAGTTGGGGCTTGAATTAATTTAGGGTTTAGTAAAATCCTATAAATATATGTTAGATGTTTGGTTAGGGTTTTAGAAACATAACAAAACCAAGTATACGACTGTGGAGATAAAGGAAGAACAGAGAGTGTTCACATTGGTTTTCGTCAGAACTTTAGAGACGGCGTAGAGATTTTTGGACAAAGATCTCAAAGGCAAGTTCTAACCTTACTCTCTCCCTTATACTCGTGTTCTTTGCATACTCAATAGTTCCAGGATGAATTACATGTTTAAAAATAAAAACGTTATCTGTTTCATGTTTAGAGTTTAACTGAAACTGAATTTGTTTTAAAATTGTTAAACTGGTTAACTTTGAACTTTCTTGTTTAATTCTTGGTTTAATCCATATTAGTAGCATAATAAGGACTAAATTAAGGGTTGGAATCTTCTGGGATTAAGTTAAACTCTCTGAAAACCTATACTGTGAAGTGTCGGAGGCGTAAACGACGACTGGAGAGGAGAACACGAAAAAGAGGAGGGAGAGAGCCGGCTCCTATTGGATTGGAGGCGGCTCTCCTTGGATTGGAGGCGGCTCCAATGGTCTAGGAGCCGGCTCCAAGGCCATTGGAGGTAGCTCCAATATTCTGGAGCCGGCTCCAGGTTGTTTTCTACATGGGTTTTTGGTTCCATTGTTTTGTTTTTCCACTTTTCAGTGATTAAGCTTCATAGTGATTGTTTTACTATGTTTTGGTGGAGAATGAATACTGTAATGGATGGTTTAGGAGTGGTCTAGAGTAAACATAAATATTCAAAGATCAGATTAACATAGAATTGGACACAAAGCATTAATCATTAGGATTACATGGAGTTAATTACGAATGTCTTGTAGACTTGTGTGGATTTGGAGTTTCTAACTTCTAGATTATAATGGAAAATTTCCTGTGAGAGTTTGTGCACTGCTAATTGCAAATTCTTAGAATATACATACATACAAGGAATCTGTATTTTTGCTAAAGATTAATTGATGATTAAACTTAAAATTTAATTCGTCAATTTTGTTGAATAGGAACTTAACAGTATGATAAATTGTCTAGATTTATTATGCATGCCATGGAAATAAATATTATAACATTTGTTTAAGCTCTGTTAATTATGGATACCGGGAATAAACTTATATTTACAGACACAGTCATGTGGGTGATCAAGTAATGGCTTATTGTTGGATTAATTAAGCATGTTTTTCTAGTATACTTTAATGTGCTTAGTTTGGAACTGGGGGTTTTGACATTGATACTGTTAGTACTTAATCAATGGTTGGATTTATTAAAGCATGATGGTTAATCTATCCTAACATGGTTAGGTTGGAATTGTTGGTTTTGGCATTTATAAATTATTTAAATGTGTGGAATAGAGTAATTAATATTGATATTTATGGTTCCAATGTTAATCAATTTGTTGGGACTATTCAAGAACGGTTGTTAATACTTTCTGATATGCTTGATATGGACTCGTTGATATTGTTATGTACTTGTATATGCTTTATCAACTATTGGACGGATGGGATTGTATGTACCGGTATGGGACGGTGACATACTAGGTTTGGACAGCACAAGTTGCTAAGTTCTACCTATTTGGAATAAGGGTACGGGTTGTTAAATAAATCCTCCTTATATGTATGTAAGTCGGTGCGGTTGACTACGCCGAACGACTTAATGGATTTCTTGTGGATGGATGGAATTGGAGTTTAAATATATTTTTATGGTACCATGACATGAGCTTGAGTCTCAGAGTCGACGGTTAGGATGCGTATATGCAGTTGGATGTGTAGCTGTCTGTGGGGATTGAGGTGTACCCTGTTTAGGCTTAGGTACTCATACCCACTCAGGTGCGATTTGTGTGATGCCTTTTATTCAGGTTGAGACCCTCTTCATAGTCTAGCGAGGGTCCAGTAGTGTGGATATATATTTATATACGGACTATTAGCTATTGATTGAACTATTTAGTATGTACTTGCGTATCGGGTCTCTGCTTGGATTTCAGTAGGATAGAACTTGTTCGTGGGCCTGACCCACTCCTATTTTACAGGTGTACGTCAGTTCCAGGCTTGAGCTTGTTCGTGTAGAGCAGAGACGGTCACTCATTCTTCCGACGATGTAGGATCTCTTTCTAGATGTTCGACTTGGATTTTATCTTCAGTTTTACTTTGATTCAGTTTGGGATTGTTATATTAGGGGTCCATTAGAGATGGATTCCCGAGTTGTTAAAAGATTGGAGTTTGGGTTTGATGGATTTTAATAATTATAATATTTTGCGGATTCTAGTTTTAGTTCCTTCCAGCTTTAAATTCATTTCTTAATTCATTTTGTATTCCGTGTTCATTATAAAATATTGATTGTTTGATATTCCCTCGGGTTTGGGCCTGGCCTGATCAACCCGTGTCTCGAATCCGAGGGGTATCACAGTTTTAGAAGTATTGAAGGTTTGGAGGCCTTTGAGAGAACATAAGACTCAGAGAGAGAGATGGGTATATGAGTAATTTTAATTCAAAAGTAGGTCTGGAAATATCTTTATAATTATAGTAAGGACAAATATGGTATTTCATGCTTTAAAATGGTTGACATCATCAAAAATTATAATTGATTGGCGTTTACCATCACCGGAAGGGGCAAAGTGTTACAACAGAGCAAACCTTGAGGAATGATGGTGCAATTTTTGAAACGTTAAGGGTACTAACTGTAATTAGGCCTAACCTCAAGGGAGGTAAGTGATATTATCCCTATATATATATATATATATATATATATATATATATACTATTAAAACATATGTGCGATACACGTGATGAAAAGTTATTTTATGATCTTAATTAAAAAAATTATTAAAATAAATTCACTTTTTTAAATAATTGATTACTAACTTTTTTGAGTAATTAAATTTTTAAATATTTATGAAGCGAAATGTGTTGTCAAGATTAAAATTTAAGAGTAAAATCTCAAGTTTAAGGGGTTGAAATTATTTGAATAATATGTATATAATTAGAAAATAAAGTATATAATATTACAAAACTTATTTTTTTAGTTAATAAATGTTGACATGACATAATTAAACAAACATAGAAAGATAAAAAATGAAAATGAATGCAATTCAAAGAATAAAATATAATTAAACAAACACAAAAAATAAAAATATAATATAAATCAACATGATTAATGCAATTCAAAGAATAATTTCCCTATAATAAAAAAAATAATTTTGAGTCATACTGCGAAATAGATCAATCAAAATAAATTAAGATATTTTTAAAAAAATAAATGGAGTCGTCCAAAAGAATAAATCAATGCAATTCAAAGAAATTACTACAAAGTTGAAAGAAAACATAATCTACCTGTAATAAAATAAAGAATTTTAAACCATGTTGCGAAACAGATCAATCGAAATAAATTAAGATATTTTTTAAAAATTAAATGGTGACATGACATAATTAAACAAACACATAAAAAAAAAAACATGATTAATGCAATTCAAATAATAAAACATAATTAAAAAAAAATCAACATGATTAATTGAATTCAAATAATAATGTACCTGTAACTAATGTATCTCACCTTAAAATAATAATAAAATATAATATAAAATTTTATTATAAAATTCTAATGTTATAGTGGAAGATTTAGATCTGTATTTATATTTAGGAAAGTGTTAGAAGTAGAATAAAATAGAAAAAGTAAATTTTTTTTAACTTTAAAGAATTCCGAGAATAATAGGAATTATTTTAATTGCTAACTTATTTTATCATTTGGCAAATTATTTTATTATTTTGTCATTAAATGATTTAAAAATTTTGATTGAATTTCAATTAAACAATTACCTATTTAATTTTAATTGGTAATTTATTTAATGATTTGAAACATGTTGATTGAATTTCAATTATACAATTACCTATTTAATTTTAATTGATAAATTATTTTATTATTTGGTAAATTTTTCATTAAATAATTACTTATTTCATGTTAATACCTAAATTTTTTATTTTATTTTAATTGGTAACTTATCAGATTTATTGTAATTGGTAACTTATTTTACTACTCGGTAAATTATTTTATTATTTTATCTTCTTTTTTTTTTTTTTTTTTTCTTTCATAATTGGTGTTGTATAAAAATAAAAATAAAAAAATAAAAAAATAAAAGTGAAATATTTACAGATGCACGTACAGAAGGCATACCCTCAGAAATTACAAACAAAAAAAACTAAAATAGAACGCTACAAAGGATAAATGAAACCAAAGCAAAAACAATCTCTAGACTCGGAAAAACAGCAACAACAGCACAATTATTGTAGCAACCTTAACCCAAATTGGTTGTTAAACTAGAATCTTGAGCTTGCAGCACCTCAAAAAGTATAGTTCTAGCTACTACCTGTTAGAATATATTAATATATATTCTTACTATATTATATAATATCTTCTACCTTGTATACAATATACAGTTACCTTATACATATAGGATTACAATTACCTTATATGTATAAGATTACTTGTTCATTACTCATAACTCCCCCTATATAAACCCCTCTTGTATCTCTTATAATTTACGTCAATATACAGAGTTCAATTCTATCTCTTATTTCTAACATGGTATCAGAGTCTTTCGATCTCTGGTAAATAATCTACCAGTTTATCATAGTTCCCGCCGGGGATGGCACCATTAGCCCTATCCTCGGTGGCGGCCGTCAACCAATACGCTTTCGCACTCCAAGATCTTCATATGCCCCCTTCAGGAAAGCCTCGTTGTCTAAGTCTTCTTCCGGGAAATCTAACGAGATGCCTCGTTTAGAGAAGCCCTGCCAAGGGATGCCCCGTATAAGGAAGCCTCGTTGTTTAACGAGATGCCTCGTTCAGAGATGTTCAACGTGTCGGATTAACTCCGTCACCGCGCCACCATGCGCCTAAGTGGTAATCCGACTTTTCCATGCGTTTTCACGCGCACTCGCGGAAATCCCGCACTTCATTGTGTCGGATCAGTTTCGTCATCGCACCACCACGTGCCATTAGTGGTCATCATACGCACCACATCGCGTCTGATCCGACTGCCATGCGCCCAGGTGCATCAGATCCATGTCGCGCCACGTGTCAGGCCACGACATCCGGCCACGTCAATATCGCCGCGTCATCAGTTGCCCAATTAGCCTCCAAGACACATCAACATCGGTGCCAGTAGTAGTGCCACGTCAGTTGTTGATGTGTCTCCATCTTCATCATGGGTGAAAACCCATCTTCACCAAATTGCTTCCGCCATGCCGCTTTCAAGATCTCATTTCCAAACTCAAGCTGGTTTTATTCAATCCACCTTGAGTTTGAGGGGGCTGTTAAAATATATTAATATATATTCTTACTATATTATATAATATCTTCTACCTTGTATACAATATATAGTTACCTTATACATATAGGATTACAGTTACCTTATATGTATAAGATTACTTGTTCATTACTCATAACCCTCCTTATATAAACCCCTCTTGTATATCTTATAATTTACATCAATATACATAATTCAATTATGTCTCTTATTTCTAACTCCAGAAGTAGTAGCTAAATGATTTGAAACATCTTGATTGGTAAAATGTTCTCAAGATGTTTCAAATCATTAAATAAATCTTTCAATTAAACAATTACCAAATTTTTATTGGTAATTTATTTTAATATTTGGAAAGATTTAGATCTATATTTATATTTAGGAAAGAGTTAGAAATATAATAAAATATAAAAAGTAAAGTTGGTAACTTATTTTATTTTCTGGTAATTATTATCTTGATTGAATTTAAAATAAACAATTACCTATTTAATTTTAATTGGTAATTTATTTAATGATTTGAAACATCTTGATTGAATTTCTATTAAACAATTACCTAGTTAATTTTAATTGGTAAATTATTTTGTTAAACAATTACCTATTTTATTATTTGAAACATCTCGATTGAATTTCAATTAAACAATTACCTATTTAATTTAATTGATAACTTATTTTATTATTTGGTAATTTGTTTTATTAAATAATTACCTATTTTATTTTAAAACATAACTTGTTTTAATAATGATTTGAAACATCATAATTGAATGTCAATTAAACAATTACCAATTTAATTTTAATTGATAATTTATTTTATTATTTGGTAAATTATTTTTTTAAATTGAATTTCAATTTCAATTAAAAAATTACCTATTTAATTTTAATTGGTAATTTATTCTATTATTTTGTAATTTATTAATAGTCATTTATTTTATCAAGATCTTTCAAATCATTAAATAAATCTTTCAATTAAACATTTACCTAATTTTAATTTGAAATTTATTTATTATTTGGTAATTATTTTATTAAATTGAATTTCAATTTCAATTAAACAATTACCTATTTAATTTTAATTGGTAATTTATTTTATTATTTGGTAAATTATTATAAATGTTAACTCGTATTCAGTTTGGAAATTTTTAATGTAAATTATTTAATGAAAATTATTTTTTTTTTTTTAAAATCTAAAAATGTTAAAGAAATTTGTTACACTTTTAGAATAGATATATAGATTATTAGTAAAACAAATTTAATGTAAAGTATTTAATGAAAATTATTTTATATTTTAAAAAATATAAAAATGTTAAGGAATTTCTTACACTTTTAGGATAGTATATAGATATATAGATTTAATTTGATTAATTTGGTACTTTTTAGAATTCCAAATTGAATTCGAGTTAACATTTATAATAATTGTTAGTAAAACATAAAGTATTTAATGAAAATTATTTTTTATTTTTTTAAAATCTAAAATCATTAAGAAATTTGTTAAACTTTTAGAATAATATAAAAATTAAAAATATAAAAATGTTATGAAATTTGTTACACTTTTAGAATAGTTTATAGATATATAGATTTAATTTGATTAATTTGGTACTTTTTAGAATTCCAAATTGAATTCGAGTTAACATTTATAATAATTGTTAGTAAAACAAATTTAATTTAAAGTATTTAATGAAAATTATTTTATATTTTTTAAAAATCTAAAAATGTAAAGAATTTTTTTACCCTTTTAGAATAGTATATAGATTTAGTGTGATTAATTTGGTACATTTTAGAATTCCAAGCTGAATTCGAGTTAACATTTATAATAATTATTAGATGTTATTTAATGAAAATTATTTAATATAAAATATTTAATAAAAATTATTTTATATTTTTTAAAAATCTAAAAATGTTAAGAAATTTGTTACACTAGTGTATATAGAAGATATAGATAATAGATATGCATATTGACTTAAATTTGAAAAATGTTAAAGAAATTTGTTATAGTGTAGATATAAGAAAGAAATTTGTTATAATGCAGATATAGATATAGATATAGATATAGATATAGATATATGAGGGTATATATGACCCTCAAGGCTCTCATTAATTGTTCCAATTGTGAAACCCAAAAATCCATATTTGGTTCTTGATGTGATGAGGTTCCGAGACTCAAATTAATCTTCGTCGTCGGTGGTTGAGAAAACTGTCTATATTCGTTTGTCTAAAACCGACTATTATGGAGGAGAGATGGACTGGTACGAAGTTCAATTATCATCAAGCAATGATAGAAGAGAAAGGAAAATGGAAAGGAAAAGGAAGAGAGTAAGAGAAGATTCTCCTCCTCCTCCGTTTACAGTGGCGATCGAACCGATCTGGAAGAAGGTGGAGACTCCATTGTGGAGCTGCTGTGTCGCTCTTGGCTCAACCATTTATAGTATTGGTGGTTGTGATGAAATCGATGGCTATTACTCTGAGGAAGTCCGTGCCGCCGATATGTCATTGAGACAGCTTAGGTATGTTGCTCCGATGACCGCTACGAGGTCGAGCCCTCACGCAGTCACCGCTGATGACAAGATCTATGTCTTTGGCGGTCTCCACGGCGACAGAAAAGGTCCAGAGATGGAGGTTTTCGACCCGATCAACAATATGTGGGAAAGTATCACTGCACCTTCACATCCAATTATGTCTCCTGATTACGATGATGGATTCCTTGTAACTTATGATGAAGCATCAAAAAAACTAACTTGATGTGACTCAAGCAAACCCGGAACCATATTAGTAAGTCGCTCAAACTCAGTAATAAATTCACGAATAGTGCCTGTTTGAGAGAGTTTGGCTAGCGAAGCACAAGGGTCAATATGTTGTCTAGACCCAAAGCGTGTACATATTTCTCGAGAAAATTGTTGCCAATTCAAAATACCAAGGGATTGTTTAATCCAACGATACCAAGAAATAGCATCTCCTTGAAGATGCACTGCAGCCAATGGAACCATTTGTTCATCTAAAATACCATTGAGTAGCTGATATTGTTCGGCTTGAAACAACCACCCTTCAGGATCAACACCATCAAATTTTGGAAAATTGATTCGGAGAGTCCGACCTTGAATAATTGGACCAGCACACTGATCAACATCATCGCCACGTTGTATATTTGGATTAGGGTTGACATCATTTTGAAGAACATGCTCGTCACGTTGAAGCGGTCGAGTAAGGGTATCACCCTGTACTGGTATGTGATCATTACGTTGGGGACGAACATGATTTGTTTGGCCTGCTTGTCTATCTGTTAAGGCCAACACAGCTGCTTGAAGTTGCTGAAAACTAGCTTGATTATCACGCACTATCGCATCCATCCTAGCAGTAAGGGCAGCAACCTGTTCTTCAAGTTCCTTCACCGTCATATTGATAATACTAATAAGAGGAAAGAGAAAAAATATATATATATATATTTGTTTTGGGCAATCTCAGATCGAATGCTCTAATACCATTTCGATAGAGACCTAGACCCTAAAGTGATCCGTTGATTGGAGATCAGCCACCAATAATCCTTTGCATTGGGGATTAGCCACTAAAGTTCTTACTTTTTATTAAATTCAATACCCTAATTCTATTACAGTAGCATTCTTATATAGATGAATTAAGAAAATAAATAATGAAATAGCATAGTACCTAAAATAATTAAATACTAAAATAATTAAATACTAATTAAGAAAGAAGACGGCCTAATTGGTATTAGTTTCCTAACACCATCTTTGACACCCGGTCTTCCGGCCACCTTTGTTCGCACCAACATTACCAAAAGACAGCCACCGTTGCTTGCACCTACAGTACGTAAGGCGATGAAGCTGGAGAGAGAAAGAGAGTGGGAAGAAGACCCAAAAGATGGTGTTGGAACCGTTGTCTGGCCTGAGAGGTTACAGAGAGAAAGAGGGGAGAGGAGTGCCAGTTAGATGCCACCTAGGATTCTGCCTATGAAATTGGCCAAATCAATCGGCATAAATATCATTTTCCAACATAAAAAGGTAATTCATTTAGTTGGAATTCTAGTTTATTCCAAACACCAAACAAAGCGTAATGATTCCCTTCATCTGTATCCGTTTTATACGCTGTTTCCATATAAATACTGCTTCTTTTACCTTGGGACGATCCCTACTCACCCTAGCTATATTAGTAGTTAGAGGTATTAGTGGCATTCTATAAATTCAAACTTGGCCACACTACACACAATTGTGCTTTGGTTGTCCTCACAACAAAGGCCACACCATGTATATATATATTGGCACTGAACAGTCGTTTTGATTAAACCCATCTCACGAAATTCTTTATTTGGTTGGTATATATTATATGTATATGTATAATAATGAATCTGAAGGGGCGATCAGAGGGATGGGAAGGGGTTGACAAAAACTTGCGATTAGAGGGATTGGAAGGTGTGATCTATCGAATTCAATCCAGGCATGTATGTTCTACCCATTTCGAATATCTACAGGGATGAGATCACTACTATTGGTGGAGTTCTCTAACTGTGACTTTCAATTCGATGTTTTTTAGGTCGATTCCAATGTGATTGTCATTTGGGTTGTTAAATTCTGGGTTCCGGTCGGTGTCGAATTTGACAACGAGGAGGGGGCGACGGTGGCGTTGGAGAAAAGGCCGAAGTATTGGCCGGATATGGCGCGGGGGGGGGGGGGGGGGGTGAGGTGGAGTTGGAGAAAAGGTCAAAGTATTGGCCGGAGATGGCGCAAGGGGGTGAGGTTGAGTTGGAGAGGACGAAGTCGGGACTATAACTAACCTCCTGAAAGATGGAGAAGACGAAGGAGGTAGAGAAGGAAGAGATGGTGGTGGAATTGGAAGTGGGTTTCATTGGGATTCGAGATCGGTGGAAGACTCGGCCGATTGAGAACTGGTTGGAGTCGTTAGTGAGTCTGATGGTGGAGGACTCGAGCCGAGCGTCGTCGATGAGGTTGAGGTTGAGCTCGACGGTGGCATTGAAGGAATTGAAGAGGAAATATAGGGCAAAAGACGAAGGGAGGAGTGTTAGGAGGAAGAGGAGGAGTGTTAGGAGGAAGAGGAAACATTTGGATAGAATTTGATGAGAGAGAGTTCATCTCGTGGCTTAGATTTGAGATATAGAATATAGGAGTTGTGTAAGAGTCATACGCATTTTGAGTTTCTGATAATGTTTTTGATTTGGTAAATTTTCATATTCTTACCATTCTCTTATATAAAGAATTGGAAGGAAAAGTCAACTTGAAACACATATATGATGCCTTTTATACATATAATATATACACATAAAACGACAGCATTTTGTGTTTGGTGACTTAAATGTCACCAAGGGTATTTTAGTAATTGGCAAAATATTTATTTTGGATTTTTTAATTGATTTGGTATATCAGAAGGGTAGTTTCATCCTTTTATCATAAACATGGTGCAATTTGATCAATTTTCATAGCGTTGGGATTTCTAGAGTAGATTGAGAGTATTTGATACAAAAAGTGATAGTATTGAGGTTTGGTGAAATTTATCCTTTTTATTATTCATTTTTTATTTTTCATTTTCCAATCGCTCCTCACTTTGTCTCTCAACCCCTCTCTCTCTCTCTACCCCCAATCTCTCTCGTCGCTTCTCGCTTTCTCTCTCGGCTAGGGTTTCGTAAGCTCTATTCGCTTCTATTCTCTTGCTGCTTTTTTTTCTTTATTCATTTTCCTTCGCTCTATTCTCTCGCGGCTAGGGTTTCGTAAGCTCTCTCTTTGCACGTCAGATCCTCTCTCTGATTATATATATATATATATATATATATATATATATGTATAGATTCATGGACTTGATATCTATAGTTCTTTCTGTTGGAAACGGCATTAGAAAACGCAAACTTTGGAAGGATTTTTAAAAGATTCCGCTAAGAATTTTTTGCGAATCTATTGACGAGCGTGTTCCTCTCTGCGAGGAGATGAACGTGGTATAGTTATTTTCTCAAATCCGTTTCCGGGTGAATGAGAAATTGGCTCCAAAGTAAGTGATTTATAAAGCCTAAATGGGTGTGAATAAAGTGAGAAATGCTTGTCCCACATCGAAAAAGTAGCAAAGCAACCTTGAGTATATATATGTCTAGTATGGGATTTAGCTTTGGGCCCAAGGGCACCCAAGTTTTTAAGAGGGGGAGGACCTAGGCTAGCCTAGATCCGAACCAACTACCACACACGCGCGCGTCGCCCGCCCGGTCCGGGCTAGGGCGGGGCGGGGCTTGATTGTGAAATGGGTTTAACTTTTTACACAAAGTTGGGATGGGCCTGTGTGGTTGAATTTTATTTTGTTGCTGGACTTATCAAAATGGGCTGAATTAATGGCCGCCGAGTTGGATTGTTTGCTTGCTGGATTGGACGAAATTAAAGGGCTGGGCTGGATCAGAATTAAAACGGCTTGGGTTTATTTAAACCATAAATCAGTTTTATTTTTGAACCAAGGGTTGCACCCTTTACAAATTAAAAACCACCAACAGATTTTTAATTTTGATTGGTCAACAATGGTTGCACCTATTCGGACTATGGGTGCACCAATTCAGAATAGGCACCAACAAGCCTATAAATACCCATCATTGGGTTCATTTTAATTCACATCAATTCAGAAATCTTCTTCTCTTCTTCTAATTCATCTTTGTTCGGTTCAGCCACTGGTTTAGGTTCAACCTAAACTGGTTTGGATTGGGTTCGAACCTTGGTCTCCGAGTTAGGGTTCAATCCTGGTTTCCGAGTCTGAGTTCAACTGAGAGTACTACACCAAGCCGGTTCGCCTATTCCATTGGTTTGAAGTGCTACTACCAAAGGAAGAAAAGTCGTTGTATCCTGGGAGATAGACGCCGAAGAGTCCGTTAGCGGGGCGTATCTGTCTTAAGGCTATAGAATTAAATTCTAGCCTCGACTTTAACAGGTTCTTTTATTTTATAGTTTTATTTTCTTGATATTAAACTATATAAATATATATAGATTATTATAATAAATATTATATTTACAAATAATATTTAAATAAATTATACTATAGTATATGATACATTTTTGCTCCACACTTTCTTTGTACTTTTTGATTTTTAGTTTTTCGATTACTGAGTTTTATTCAATAATTTTTTAAAGATCTGTGAATCAAAGGGTTAAGTGCAAAAAACCCCAAACTACTATCGATATAGTGCATATCAGTCCCTGTGTGGTAAAAAAAAAACCCTATACTATCAATTTGGTGCGATTGGGTCCCTGGTGGTGTAAAATGATGATAATACCCTCACTTCAGTTGAATAAATTAATGATTATAATACAAGCCATGTAAAATGACCCTTTTGTCCAAATTTGTATAAAATGGGGTTTGTTTGGCAGAAGGATAATATAAATCTCAAATTGTATAAAATTGGGATAACCTAAACCTAAATATAATTAAATCTAAAACCAAACATGCCCTTTCATATTTTAAAATATAAATAAATTTGTCCTTTATATATATATGTGTGTGTGTGTGTGTGCACGCACGCACACCATATATCATTAGGGCAAATCTATGGGTTTTAGGGCAAATCATTTCAGCCTCAGCCTCCATGGATGTTCTCGTTCTCAACTCTGAACTCCCCACCCCCCCCCCCCTCTCTCTGCAACTGCAAACTACAAGAATCAGAAGTTCAAAACCCATATATTTTAGTTTATCTATCTGCTGCAACAATCAAAAGTTCAAAACCCATATCGGCATATCATTTCAGATTGTTCAAAAAATCAAAACCCGTATCTTTCAGTTTTCATTGCCCGTTGTTCCAGTTTGGGTTCGCTGTTTTTTTTATTTATTTTTTTTTGTTTTTTTTTTTTTGTCTAAATCAATGATTAATGGGCATTGTAAATTGGGGAATGTGGTTGAATGCTTTGTGCCAGATAAATGAATATGAGCAAAAATAGTGAAGGGATTGGGGATTAAGATAAAAAAAAAAATGCCATCCAAATAAAAGGGAAGGCAGAGGAAAAAATTGAAGATGCGGAGGAGGATATGGTGGAGAGGATCTACACTGGCGTTTTTTTTTATTTTTGGAATCAATTTTTTTTACCTCTTTTTCATCCACAAGCCTGCTTGTACATAACCAAATCTTCCTTTGGACGAAAAGAGCAATTCTGACAAGTATTTTCACTCTAAATTTGCCAGCTTCACTGATCAAAAACCTTTAACAACAAAATTAATCGAGAATTAACCAGATATTTCAGACCAAATGTGCAACTCTTAAATCACCAAATACAGGTACACCACTATCTCCAAAAATCGTCATGGCCGTGGTCACCACCGTCATGCGCCACTAATCGTCGCCATGAACCTACCGTCACCGTGAACCACCTCGCCACCGTGATTAAACCTGAACCTCGCTACGAACCAACCTCGTCATTGCCATCGGAGTTACAACGATAGGGCATCAGATCTACTCGCACCACCAACAGGGGCACGTCACATTCACGCGTTACCCTCAGTATCACGCACCCGCCGCCCTCTGCTATTCTCGTCCTCAGCTCCGCTGCGACTGTTCACACCACTCTAGAACCCTCTTCCTCTTCCAAGAAAACCTCTTCTTTGACGGCGCCGCCTCCGAGCTCTCCTCCACACTACCAACTCGCTCACAGATCCAAGATCCTCCAAGAACCGTCCTTCACCGTCCTCATCTCTGCCAGACTCTTGCATCGCCGTTTCTCTCCACCGTTCTCATGAACAGGAAATATAGACAGAGAAAGAGAGAGAGCACATACGTGTGAGATTTGAGGGAAACGGGTTTAACCCGCAAAAATGGGTCTTGCCCATCTTAATGCAGTTTTTTAGTTTTGGACAGGTGTCATTCTCAGAGGTGGCCACGTCATCAGGGAGGATGAAGTTCATCCTCCCTGCGCAGGATGTGAGCACTATTCAACATAGTATGGGGGCCTTATATGCACAAATGCTGAGGGACTTTTATGCACATATGGTGAGGGGCAAAATGGGAAACAAAAGAGTAAAAATGGGGTTTTCAGTTTTACTTTTTGTAAAAAGTTGTCAGAGGGACCGGTTATGTACCTTTTTTGAATTTTGTGGACTTGCATGCACTTTTTCAAAAAGCAGGGACTTGTTTTGCACAAAATCTATATATGAGGGGTTTTTTTTGCACTTAACCCGTGAATCAAATTATGTTCCGGATCTTCCATGTTTTCCTTTTTCAGTTTGAATTGAATTTTCTATACAGATATGTTGTGATATTGTTGTTTCTCTTCGATATTTTATGCTGTAGGTATATGTGTTTGTGTAATTTTTATTATTGCGTGTGATTAGGCATGAATTGAAACTTTCTTTTTGGGTTTAAGCATTGGTAAATCACGATATTCATTGTAGGTTTGTATTTATGATTTCTGTTACGATCTAAATTAGGTTCACTTTTTTAGATTTATAAAACGATATTTTTAGAACTTTGATCAATTATATGACACAAGTTGTGTTCTGATTTCCACAGAACCCTTTTTAAAATTAATTGGATTTTCACTTATTATACAGGTTACATTACCGCGGATTATTATGGGCTTGTATTAATCATTTTTGACTCATTAAAAGCTAGTTGTTGGCCATATTCCATATATCTTGAACTACACTTCCATTTAGCTTGTATAAGTTGTATAAATTTTATTTTATTTTTTTCCTATACAAACCATATATCTAATTCCTACACATTATTCTTGTCAAATTAGTATTTTTATTTTGTATTTACAATGATTTGTGTGTTTCATACCCATCAATCCTCCTAATGGTGGGTCTAATGGGTGAGGAGCAAACCATGACCACATTATCCAGAATTAAATTCTTAAATATTTCTATAAACTGGTCTATAACTTTTACATATGAGGATTGGTGGTTGTCATTGTTAGGCTTTTTTATTTATGGTACAGTTGCTCTCCAATTAGAAACTGTTCTAACTTGCTATCTTTGGCCTTCATGTTCAACACGTATGTGTAACCCAATTTCAGTTCTTTAGCTTCTCTAAAATTTTCAAATGTTACCAAATATTTACAATTGTAGATTATTTATGTTTGATTTAAAATGTAACTCTGATTTAGATACCTCTTATTCTTGGTTTTTATTTTTTATTTTTAAGATAAATACACAAACTTGAGGCGGCTTGGTTGACGATCGAGATGGCAACAGCAGACCCAAATCCATCTCTGGTTCGTGAATCGATGACGGTCCGAGACCCAAATCAATTCCGAAATCCAAATCCATCTATGGTTCCTGAATGGATGACGTTCGAAGACTCAAATACATCTCCGTTGGCGTCGGTGGTTGAGAAAACTGTCTATATTTGTTCGTGTAAGGAAAGATGGACTGGTACGAAATTAAGTTAAGCAATGAGACCAGGGAAAGCAAAAGGAAGAGATCGGTGTGTTTCATACACATCAATCCTCCTAATGGTGGGTCTAATGGGTGAGGAGCAAACCATAACCACATTATCCAGAATTAAATTCTTAAATATTTCTATAAACTGGTCTATAAATTTTACATATGAGGATTGGTTGTTGTCATTGTTAGGATTTTTATTTATGGTACAGTTGCTCTCCAATTACAAACTATTCTAACTTACTATCGTATTTATAGTCCAATTTCACTTCTTTAGCTTCTCTAAAATTTTCTATTCTTACCAAATATTTATTTATGTTTAATTTAAAATGTAACTCTGATTTAGATACCTCTTATTCTTGGTTTTTTGTTTTTTTAAGATAAATACACAAACTTGAGGCGGCTTGGCTGAAGATCGAGATGGCAACAGCAGACCCAAATCCATCTTTTGTTGGTGAATCGATGATGTTCCCTCTGGTTCATGAATCGATGACGGTCCGAGACACAAATCAATTCCGAAATCCAAATCCATCTATGGTTCCTGAATGGATGACGTTTGAAGACTCAAATCCATCTCCGTTGGCGTGGTTGAGAAAACTGTCTATATTCGTGCGTGTAAACACAACTTTTATGGAGGAAAGATGGACTGGTACGAAATTAAATTAAATGAGAGCAGGGAAAGGAAAAGGAAGAGATCTGGAGGAGAAGGTTATCCTCCTCCGTTTACGGCGGTAATCAAACCGTGGGAGAAGGTGGAGACTCCAATGTGGAGCTGCTGTGTCGCTCTTGGCTCAACCATTTACAGTATTGGAGGTTGTAATAACATCTATGGCTATTACTCTGAAGAAGTCCGTGCCGCCGATATGTCATCGAGGCAGTTTAGGTTTGTTGATCCGATGAACGCTGCGAGGTGGTACCCTCATGCAGTCACCGCTGATGACAAGATCTATGTCTTTGGCCGTCTCAACGGTAAAGGTCCAGAGATAGAGGTTTTCGACCCAATCAACAATATGTGGGAAATTATCACTCCACCTCCACATCCAATTCCGTCTCTTAAGTACAAAAAGGATCTTGTCAAAAAGGATTATCTGTGCTTCGATCCGCACCAAATGCCTCCTTGCCTGTGATACAAAAGGTGGTTCTTGGCAGTCACTGGACTCTGCTTTTGATTTCAAGAGGAATGAAACTGGAGCGGCAGTTTTGGAGAATACTCTGTACTGGATTTGCAAAGTGAGAGAGCCCCGGGCCGAGTTAGTTGTGTATGATATGGATCTCAGAGTGTCGGCCAGCACCACTATCGTAGGTTTAGAGCGTTTTATACTTGACAGGACATATGATAGGCCGCCTCTTGTTCATTTCCGTGGTAATGAGTTCTATGTCATTTGGCGTGATGGAAGATACATTGGCAATGGCAATGACGAGGGAGAGGGAGAGGAGCACCAATCTCTGGTTCGTTTCTAAACAAGTTGATAGGCAGAACCGGAAAATCCGAGTGAAAGCTCAAGTTTTCTCCACCAAAACTCATTTACTTCCTAGACTATATGCTATCAGGAATGCAGTGGTGCGGTAAGTGATTCGCACACCTTTTTTTTTTTTTTTTTTTTTTTTTTTTCTTTTTTTAAAAAAAGAACTTTTACATTTCCTCGCCCTGCTCTGTTGAAAAGTTTCTTTTTGGGAAGCTGATCATATTGCTGTAAATGTTTCCAATACTCATTTTCTTTTCAGAACTATAATTACTTATCTATTTTATTAACTTATCAAAAAAAAAAAAAAAAATTACTTATCTGTTTTATTATGTTTGATAGTTGTAAGGATCTAAACCCTAGGTGCCCATGTAGTGTCTCTAAATGTTTGTGATCTAGACCTTGAGGGAGTGTGAATATGCTTTGTTGTTTGGATCAACTATATAACCCAACCAACGAAATGTACTATATGAAAGAAGTTTACATTTAGATTCAAGTTTCCAAACTCTAGAACCCCTGGTTACTCTTTGACATAGATCAATCCACCAAATTCTCCACTTGAGTTTTCAGGACTCGATTCGCTGGTCAACTGACTTTGTTCCTCACGAATCTACTTTATTCCCTAGTTGTCTACCAAAGTATCTGAATGATTGATTATTGATATTAGTGTGGAACATCTCAGATTAACTTTGTAGTAATTAGTAATTACTAGATGTCTACCACAATCCTATTTCATTTGTTATCTATAAATATATATTTAGAGTCTTCATTCTTCATTCTTCTTTTTTTATTGTTCTTTGATTCAGATATTGAAACTTTTGGGATATTTACTCTCTTTAATTAGAAAAGAGTCAATTTAGCTGTATTTGATCTACTGTTAATTTCTAACAAGATATTGGGTAAATTTTAAAAAAGAAAAACCCGAACTATCAACCTGTTTGCAACAAACTTCTCTGAACTATTTTTACAGCCAAAAAACCTTGTATCAGAATCATGCAAATGACCCCTCTCATTGGATCATCAATTGTGCAAAATAACCCTCTCCTTTGTAGTATCTAGCCTATATTTTTTATTTTCTTAGTCTTTTCTCACATACTCTTAGTTTGATGTGGATTCTATAGTAATACCACTAACTATATCTTCACCTATTTCATCATTTTATAGTATTAGTGAGCATGCATTCCCAGTCTTTTCCCCGTGCTCGTCTATCAGTACCTATTTTCTATCGCATCTAGATGCTAATTTAGTGCCTCTTGCCAATTTCTTAGAGCTTTTGGCAGTTGATGCAATGCGACTCTAGAAGGAAACAAGCTAATATTTACTCAAATACTAATAAAATTCATCTGGAGAGTAGATTTGTCTGCATATAGACATAAGATTGGAGGGAATGGAAGCAAATGCTAGAGCTGTCTTTTGTTCTCCCTCTTATCCAATGGAACTAAAAAAGGAAGTTAATTTACTGGAATATTATGAACTCAAAAAAATTGAAGCTTTGCATTGGAATCTATTAAAGAAGAATCTAGAGATATTGAAACTGTTTTCTTGAAAAAAGAAAGAAAGAAAGAAAGAAAGAACATTACTAATGGCTATAATCTACAACCTAGTGGTATTTCCTCACCTTCCAAAGTTAAACGTCGATGGTTCAAGTCCTCATAAGGGGTCAAAGTGGGTCTGTGAAAGTATTTCTTGTAAAAAAGGAAGGAGCTAAATTGAAAGCATAGACAAATACATTATTGAACTAATCAAACTTTGACAATGATTGATCTTCTAATAGTGATAATGTTGATGCTTTTGTTGCTTGTGTTTCCAATAGCGGTGACATAATACAGCTAAGGTTTTTTTATTATAATAATAATCTATTTATTATTTACCAAACCTTCTCCATCAAACTTCCAGAGATAGCTGGTTTTCTAAGAAATTTATTTCATTTGAGCATATTACTTGGCTTAGAAAGAGTCTCCACCCCGAAGTCTTAATTCAAATACGCGACTATATGTTTCTTGTTTAAACTATATATCAATAATTGAGATGGAAAATAGAAAATCTATCTTAGTGGTAAGAAATAAGATTCTAAACAAATAATTATTTAATTGTATAAATATTTTATATTATTTTACTATAATGAATTCATTTCATCATTCTTTTAATTTGATTTAATATTGGACATGATTTGGAAAAAAGAGAGGATAAAATAGTATACAAATAATAATTATTATATTATAAACAAAAAATAGCAAGTATTGAAAAATTAGCACTTTAAGAGCAGACACGGTATTTAGAACTAGAGTAGAGGAAAAACTTGTGGAATAATTTATTTAGAAAATCTTGATAAGATTCTTTGACAAGGAGGGTCTTCTTGTGATAGAACAGGATAAGGTCCCCCATACCATTTTTTTTCTTTAGTTGGTTGCTCATATTGCAAAATAATGGTCTCTTGAAGTATCCTTGTTTTCAATTAAAAAAGGTCGTTGAGAAAAGAATGTTAATTTTCAGAAGCCAAATTCTTTTTGAAAATTAAAGATTGATAAAAATTTAAAAGATTTTGAAAGGAATCCTATGTTGTTTTACATATGGATGATTCTAGAGACCTAAGATTTACATGTTTCTAGGGAGTCTCTCTTTCTCTCTCTCTGGTTTACGACAATTCATTCTGCACTTTTAGGATAATTTTTGTAGTTTTAAAAAAGGTTGCTAGCAGGATCTTATGTAGGATTGATGTGGGGTTTGTTCCCTTAAATTTTAGAAATTTACGCAATAGGAGACCCTTCTGAGGGTGAGGACACTCCTATTGGGGTGTTTAAATTGTTTATTCTTAGCTCACTTTTTTTCTGGGTTGTTGGGAGAAATTGTAAATCCTTAGAGGTGAGAGTTGAGTTTTTGGACATATTGAGAGATTAGGGGCCCTATTTGGCTCTTTTATTATTCCTTGGGCTGCTTTCCACATTTGAATGCCTTCTATGTCATATATTACTTATAAAAAAAGAAAAAGAAAAAGAAAGCTGAAAATATTCTCTGCCTTTGATATGAAATGACATGTTTGACCATACATTAATATAATGCTAAGAAAGTTTGCCCATTGTGCACAAATCAACGGATATTTCTTGAAAGCACTTGTTGTGCTCAAATGGTTTTGCCATATTCTTCTATTCTTTAGCGATCAAAATTTTGCATATAATCTGCAACTGACATTCTACCTTGTTTTAGATTGATAAGTTGATCACATAATTTGTCATTGTAATTGGCCGGCATTTTTATCCTTCACAGCTCAGCATTCATATCTTGCCCTATACTGGTGAGCTGCTGAAACCGTTGTATTCACTAAATTATCCTTCCTCCATCTGCTCCTACTCCTCTATCCACATCTTGTACCAACCACTATATAGTCTTAGTTCTGTTTGTGGAGTAGCATCTGCGGAACTCTTTTAAAGCAGCAGTTGAACCCCACGTCCCACTATCATTTCTGCCACTTGAGAATACCCTCAACTGCCTACACTTTTCAATATCAAAGAAAGCCAATCCCCTGTCGGAGCCTTCTTCCTCCACCTCTGCAGTACATGGTTCCTTACCCACTCTTCGCTGCATTAACCTGACTGGCTCAACTCCCTCCTCTTCTGAACCACATGCAACTTTGCCATAATTCGGTGCCACACACCCTCTGAGGATCTAGCCGACCAAAGCCTCCCACCATGTTTCCTGTACCAAACTTCTCAAACAGACCAAGAGCAGAGGGTGTAGAAGAAGAGAAGTTCGTGGGTTTGAGTTTACAACCCATTTTTTGTTTCTCAGCCCCTTGGAGTTTCCACTTAAGGGAACCATGTCATATAAGTCTTGGCTTGTATTGATCCTTCACCTTCTCAACAGGATTGGGCTGAGGTTTTCTTCTACTGTCAGGCCCAACCCGCTGGAACTCCCCATATTTCTTTTACTTTGGAAGAGTTATATTAGTCCCGGCCCATTGCTCCTTACAGTTGAAGCCTCCCCTCTTATTGATACTTCTTTTGGGGTCATTCTTCATTACCTGCTGCTGTTGTTTCATGTGCGCTTAGTTTAAGTCTCGAAAACCACTCTCTGTTTCAACATATGGGCCCAGTTATAAAGGCCCAAACCTATTAAATGAGTCATGAACTACTGGTTCAATCTTTCTTCACACATGATACTAATTGGATTGTCCTACAAGACTTGGCCCATAACATTTGAGACTTTTGATGCCCCATTACAGCCTATCCCACCTAAATTTTAAATGTGCTACCTCAACTCCTTATCCTCTTTTGCACTGACACGTAATCCCCTAGCTGTCATCCACCCATTATAATTGATGGGATCGGGATCCTTCGCCACATATACAACTTTTTGTAACTCCCTTTCTACGCACCCTCTGCATGTGATGCCCATTTCTTCCCCTTTCTTGCATTTTGGCTGCCCTCTGCAACTCGATTGGTTGAGTTTCCTTTCCCACCCTTCCCCTATCTCTTCGTTTTACCTCACTCGCCATCATACGCAGTCAATGTTCCTCCTTAATCAACTTGCGTTCGTCCCTTCTGCCAATAGAGCCCACAGTTGGTTTGGTTTGGAAAGCATGCTACTTTCTTGAATACTCTTTTGTTGCAATATCATGATTTATGGAACTTCAAATTGTTTTAGGGGATCTTGAGAGCTAAAATTTCGAAAGTACATTTCTAGGATATCATTGGCATTGCTTGGACTTGGTGAACACTTGTAGGTTGATTTGAACTTGTAAAAAGCCATTTTGAAATAAGTTTGGGGGGAATGTTATTTTGGACTTAAATGTGTTTAAACTTGAACCAAATTATCCTTTGTTGTTAAGTTCAGGAAATTTGAACTTAAAATGCCATCTTACTTGTCATATATCTTTATATTTCATTTGTGAAAGCTTGTAAGGGCTTGAGTTAAAAATTGACATCTTTGCCTTAACCGGCCATTGTTTTTTTATGCAAAGGGGTAAGATTCTCACTCTTCTCATTCTGTACCATTTGTATACTTCAATTTTGCAAAGAAGGGGGTCACATGCCATAAGTGACAACATTTTTGATATCTTTGAAGTGTACAGAGGTCGCGAGCCATAAGCAATCATTTTTGTTCTCTATAATGCTTAAAAGGGGTCGCGAGCCTTGAATGATCAAAATGTCGTAGTTTTGTTGCCAAAAGGAGAATGGGATTGTTGTTGTGAATGGAGTTGGCATATTAAATTGTGTATCAATTATCCAAATGCTTCAAATGTTGCATTTCATGTCTAAGATTCATTTAGAAACTTATGTATCATCACTTGCTTAGGATTGAAGTGTAGTTAACCATGTCCTGCACTTATTTCTCTATTTCATGATGTATATGCTTTCTGGAGTTCTAAATAGACTTTACCATGAACTTGTTTCCTCCATCTCATCTTTTTACTCCATTGGACTTCATGATGAACATTGTAGACGTTCTTGCTTAGGAAATGATAGATATCATCCTAGGGTCTACATGATTGAAATTTGCAAAATCTCTTAAATTTTAGGTTTGTGAACTCACGTTGCATGCCTTGTGCACATCACATCCTAGGCTTTTCATATTGGCTACATTCTGACAAATATTTTCAAATTGACTTTTGTGATTTTCTCTTTACTACTATTGCACCCTCTTGAATGCTCAAAATTGTTAATGTGCCATGATCCTTTCTTGCAAATTGAAGCATGTGTTAGTTCTAAATTTTCAGAAAATGGCTTGAATGCTATTCTTGAAGCTTTCTTGTTAAATTCTTGCACAAGCATGCTCATCTTTGTATATTCTCTGTTTCTATCTGATTCAAGCATGCTTTGTGTTATTTTTTATTCTCTTTCCATTTTTTGGAACTGTGCATTGATATTTATATTGTTATTCTTTCCAGGAGTCGGCAACACACATCCTTCTCCACACAGCAGCATCAAGAGCAACCCATCACTTCTCAGTTTCAGCCGGGCTCATCTTCACATCCTCCTCAGGATCCACTGTCTCAGTCAGACTCGCTCTCCCAGTACGCCAGTTCTGAATCCAGCTTTATGAGCGAGTTAACTCAGCTCCAGTCAGACTTTACTACATTCAGCGCTTGGATGGGACGGAGGGCTGATGACCTAGAGAGGGGTGTGACAGATATGAGGAGGGACATTACTCAGTTCCGTATGGAGGTGCAGCTTACACTAACTAGATTTCGTGAGGAAGTTACAGATATGCTTCAGCAACTTACAAAGATGATTCAGCCACCACCGGGCGGGACTCCATGATTTTGCATTCTCTATCTCTCTCTCATTTACTCTGTTCTTATGTGCTCCTTCGACATTATTTAACATACTCTGTTATTATTTTGGGGATGTACTTATTAATACATGTGATATTGATTTTTGGATATTTGTCTGGGATACTTTTGGTTATTTTTGATATTGTTATATGCATGATATCCTTTTTTTTTATAAGTAATAATGAATTAAAAAAGGCGTTCGAGGGAAATGCATTCCTAAGACATTAGTAGAACCGAGAGCTAAGACCCCAAAGAATCCAAAAAAGTAATTAAATCATCAAGAGTAATATGAACTTCCTCTTCACATAATTAAAAAGAGAACGAATAATAAAAAGTTTCAATATCACCATAAACGACTTCTTCCCTTCGAACATTCAACTATTTCTCTTCTTCCAAATGCACCACCAGACGCAATGTGAGATGGTTCTCCAATAATCGCGTACACCCCTACTCACATGACATCTTCTCCAAGTATGAATCGAGTCCTTATAAGAATATGGCATCACACCCAATGCATGCCAAACAACCTAAGAATAAGATTCCAATAGTAGTGCGCCATGGGGTAATGCATTAGGAGATGATCAACTGACTCCCCATCTTGCTTACAAAGATAACCCCAATTAACAAAATAATTTCCCCTCTTCCTCAAATTATCAATCGTCAATATCTTGCCCTAAATAGCGGTCCATACAAAGAATGTCATCCTAGTTGGAGCCATAGAGTGCCAGATGGTCTTCCATGGGAAGTCAAGGCTGACAAAATTAGACAGACATAAGAGCAAAGATCTTACTTCAAAGTGAGCGTGAGGAGAGGGAATCCATATCAAATTGTCATAACCCCTGCCAATTCTTTTCTGCCGATACAATTGATTCAAAAAAACACTTACCTCGTCTAACTCCCAATTCTAAAATGAATGCCGAAAATGCATACCCCACGTAATCTCACTACTATCAAGCCGATAACAATTAGCTACATAGGTATGTTTATCAACTGCAATACTGTATAATATGGGAAATGTACGAAATAATGGCTGATCCCCACGCCAAAGATCTTTTAAAAAACTGACGCAACTACTATCACAAACTTTGAATCTGACATGTGGGGAAAAGACATCACATCCCTTTCGAATAGATTTCCACGCCTCTACTCCTCCCACAAGAGAAACTGGATGGGTAGTCCAACTGCCAACATTTTCCCCATACCGACATGAGACTAACCTTCGCCAAAGACAATGTCTTTCCTTCCCATATCTCCACAATCATTTTTCCAGGAGAGCTTGATTAAAAGGAATCAATCATCTAATACTAAAACCACCCAACTTCATAGGCTTGCAGACTTGCTTCTATCTGACAAGGTGATACTTGAACTTTTCTCCTCTTCCGCCACAAAGAATATCCTTTTGAATTTTTTCAATTCTATTAGCAACGGAGCATGGAATTTGGAACATAGATAGAAAATATGTGGGGAGGCTCGATAAAGTGCTCTAGATAAGAGTTACTTTACCCCCCTTAAACAAGTATTACTTCTTCCATTCTGCCAACCTCTTTACATACCTATCAATCACAGAATCCCAGCTCCCCACTATCCTGGAAGAGACCCCTAGGGGCAAACCTAAATAAGGAATAGGAAAGGAACTCACCCTACACCCAAGTACTACATCTAAAGAAGAGATATCCGAAATTTCCAACTGAAACAAGCACACTTTTAGCCACGTTTACCTTTAGCCCGAAAAGCACCTGAAAACAAACCAGGATGCACTTCAAATATCTGAGTTGAGACACATGTGCATCACAGAAAACCAAGGTGTTATCTGCAAAAATTAAATGAGAGATCTCCACCTGATGGTTTATATCTCTTGCCACCATGAATCCCTTGATGAGACCAAGATCCTCTGCCCTGCGCATAAGTCTACTTAAGCCTTCCATAATAATTAGAAAGAGGAAAGATGATAAAGGATCACCTTGTCTTGTACCCCTAGTGCACAAAAAAAAAAAAAAAATAGCTGGAGATTCATTCATAAGAATTGAAAACTGGGTAGACGAAAGATATGTCTCAATCCATTTCCTCCATCTACTTCCAAACCCCATTCTTTGGAATAAGTATAGTAGGAAATTCTAGTTCACATGATCATATGCTTTCTCAATATTAAGTTTGCATAAAACTTCATGAACACCATTTCGTAATCTAGTATCCACACATTCGCCTGCAATAAGAATTGAATCAAGAATTTGCCGTCCTCCAACAAAAGCATTCTAGGAATCTGAGATAATCTCATCCATAACTTCCCTCAACCTAAGAACAAACACCTTAGCTATGAGTTTTTAAATACAACCCACTAAGCTAATTGGTCGAAATTCCTTAATTTCAGAAGCGTCTCCCTTCTTAGGGATGAAGGCAATGAATGAGGCATTTAGCGACTTCTCAAAGACGCCAGTAGAATGAAACTCCTGAAAGGTGCCCATCACTTCATTTATCACAACCACCCAACTTTCCATCAGAAAATGCATAGTAAACCTGTCAAGCCCCGGAGCTTTGTCCCTATTACAACTTGATAAGGCCTTTAGAACTACTTTTTCAGTAAAAGGAATCTCAAGCCCATTTATATCCAACTAAGAAATGGCCTCAAAAGGGAGACCATCGAGTTTGGGTCTCCAAGCTAAAGGCTCTGTGTAAAGTTTCTGATAGAAAGAAACGATCCTATTATGCACATCTTCCTCCCTCCACAGCTCCACACCTTTCACCAGAATATGCATGATCTTTATGCCTATTTAGTCACAGTCCTCTATTCTCTCTCTTTCATTTTATCACTTTATGCATATGCGTTAACTGTTGCTAGTGTGACCTTTTCAGATAGGTTTTTGGAATCTAAGTTTAGGGGTACTCATTCCAATGCTAAGCTTTCCATTGCCGGGTTCTGTATGCTACGCCCATCTGGTATAATCTTTCCACCTTCTGTCACTTTTTTGCACATTGAGGACAATACACAGATTAAGTTTGGGATTTTTTTAGCATGATGCACTTAATTTTCTATGCATGTGATATGATGTGAGAGTTTAGCGATGATTTTGATCTTTTGAGGCTATGTTCCTTTGAATTGAAAATTTTCAAAACTTGAGAGCTTAGTACTTTTTGTATGCCTTTGGATGCCATCTAGGAGCAAATTTTTCAAAAGTTTGATATCATGCTTGTTTTTGGGGTCCACATCATCTTGTTTGTGAGAATGTTGTAACGACCCGAACCCGTGGGTCTGAACCGTTAGCAGGGTCCTTATTCTGACCCGAGGTCAACTAAGGATAACACAGTCTTTTCCTACATCAAGGCATGCCTCAAAAGTCAGTCCAAGGTCCAAAATACTTCAAGAACACAGTTTATGAGCGCTAGTATAACCAAGAATAAGATGTAGGTCAAAAGGGAGGGGTCAGTTGGCTGGTAGCCTATGGTCGGACGGCTAACAGGGTAGGATCGGTCGGCTAACCTACATGGTCAGCCGTCTTAAACAATCCTGAAACTTGCATGCTCTCGGGACTTACTATTGTAGGAGTTTCGGTCGGCTGATGGAGGGGTTCGGTCAGCCAAACTTGGGGTTTCGGTCGGCTGATGGTGAGGATCGGTCGGCCGACAGGCCCTGGGATGCTGCTATAGGCTATCCTAACCCTTAATACTGCTAAGCTCCTTGCAAGCCAATCTATAAGGAAAACTTGATATGCAAGGAAGTCCGAATTTACGGCAACAGTATAAATCATGATACAATTAGAAAGGCATTCATAAAATGGGTCAAAATACACTTCATTTACCATTCATTCTAAAATAATTACATAGTCTTAATTTGCATCCAAAATGCCTTTAAGAGTCGTAGTTACAACACATAACTATGGTTTGCAAAACAAATACACTTTACAAGATTTGAGACTTTACAAAAGAATGGAGAATAAACAAAAGATTCCAAAATGGGTTCCTAGTCTTCCTTAGCCTTGGAAGGATCTGCGTCAACTACTTCTTTTTCGAGCCCTGAAAAATGTTAAATAATGGGGTGAGCATAAAACTCAGTAGGTGGTGTCTAAGACACATCTCTTGTAGCCCTGTGAATCCACACAATGAACAGGATTGGAGAATAGGGATCATACTATACTAGGAAAGAATACAACATCAATTCCAAATTCAAAATAAACAATGCCGTGCCATGATATGCGATGCCATGTATGTCGCTCCTCATTTTCAAAATCCAAATCCATCACTTCCAAACTGTTAATATAACCCGTCCGTTCGTGACTCCGCAGTGATACAAGAGAAGGATTGGCTACTGTCCCTGACCCTTGGTACCCCCGCGGTGTCATTTGGGGCCCAGATAGCTCAACTACGCTAGGGTGTTTCCCCTAATTCTCTTTAAATTACATTAACACACCGGCCCTTTGGTGACTCCACGGCGACCGAGTTTTCTCAAAACCATTTAATCAAAATTCTTCCTGAAAATCCCCTTTTTCTTTATTTCAAATCATTCCCCTTCATGCATACCCCATGATGAACATGTGTGTCTCATACCTTCAATACTATGCCATTAAGGGATTTTCATACGATATAATTAAGCATGCTTTACAAGAAATTCTAGGAAAAACCACACATGCTTTCATACATCATTTCTAGCAAGTTAACAACATAATAGGCATAGAAAATCAAAACTTAGGCATACTTTTTATACAAATCATCTTGCACCTATGATCA
Source organism: Cornus florida (assembly GCF_030987335.1). Classification (NCBI taxonomy): domain Eukaryota; kingdom Viridiplantae; phylum Streptophyta; class Magnoliopsida; order Cornales; family Cornaceae; genus Cornus; species Cornus florida. Next base: position 35,413,541 of record NW_026775577.1, on the reverse strand, counting down.
TGAACTTTGTACACCATAATTAAATCATTTTATGGGAAAATTAACACCAATGAAGCATGTAAGCAACAATTAACAAGAAATTGACTCACAAAGGCACAACAAAAATATGAATTAGATACCCCTACCTCAAATTAAGCAAAAACCCTCAATTTGTGCCCTAGATCTCGAATTCCCTAAAGTGCACCAAACAAGGAATTGCTCCAATCAATTCATAGATCTCGTTATGATCCTTAATTTGCCGCAAACAGCTTCCAAAAATACCAAGTATTGTGGGAGAAATCAAGAATTGAATCTTGAAACCAAAAGAAAGGAAAAAGAAAAGTCTAGAATGGGAGAGAGATAGACTTATGGGAGTGAGAGAGGAATGAGACCCAAGTGGTCTCTAATGCTCTTAAATGGCTAAGGAGGGTCCCACCACTTTTCTTTTATTTTTCCTTAGTCTTTTATTTTCATTTCACACCACACACACACACACACACACACACATATATATATATACATATTTAATTCACAATCACTTGAAACACATTAAATAAAATAAATATAATACAAATGGAACCAATTAAAATCCCCGGATGCAATAATTCCGGTAGCGGGTCCCACAAGGAACTGTCCGGCCCGAAAAATGAAAAAATGCAAAGATGACAACCTTTGCATTTCAAGGAGTCCTGAACTCCATGAAGTACCCCAACCAACTCTCGGACACAACTGGCACACCCCACAGTGTCCGGTATGCAAAGCGCAAAAAGACGAAAACGCCCTTGTAACGACAAAAATTTCAAAAAAAAAAGAAAAACGCCGAAAAATGCAAACATCATAATCTCCCCAACTTAAAAGGATTTCATCCCCGAAATCGAGCCATACTTGGGGAAAAAAATAACGCTGGATACTTGGAACGAACCTCATGTTCAAGCTCCTAAGTAGCCTCCTCGACTCTGTGGTATCTCCAAAGAACTTTCACTAACGGTATTATCTTGCCTCTTAACACTTTCTGCCGTATGTCAATGATCTGAACTGGTCCCTCTTCATAGGAGACATTCTCATCAATGTCCACTTTAACCAAATCCAAAACGTGAGATGGATCCAGTTCATACTTCCGTAACATCGACACATGAAACACGTTATGAACCCTGTCCATCTGTGGTGGCAAGGCAAGTGTATAGGCAACCTCTCCTACGCGGTCCAAAATCTCAAACGATCCAATGAATCGCGGCGACAAATTGCCACTCTTTTCGAATCTCATTAACCCCTTTCGTGGAGAAACCCGTAGAAAAACGTGGTCTTCTACCTTAAAAGATAGTGGTCGTCTCCGCCTATCTGCATAACTCTTCTGTCGACTCTAAGCTGTGAGCAACCTTTGTCTGATCAACTTGATCTTCTCTGTAGTCTTAAGTACTATGTCAAGTCCTAAGGCGACTGTCTCGCCCACCTCAGTCCAACAAATAGGAGACCTATAAGGTCTGCCATACAACGCCTCAAATAGAGTCATCTCAATGCTCACCCGATAACTGTTGTTGTAGGCAAACTCAATAAGTGGAAGGTGATCCTCCCAAATCAAGCACACATGCCCGAAGCATATCCTCTAAGATCTGGATGGTGCGCTCCGACTAGCCATCCGTCTATCGATGGAATGCCGTACTAAGGTGCAATGCTGAACCAAACGCTGTTTGAAGTCCTTCCTAAAACTTCGAAGTGAACTTGGCATCCCTATCCAAAACAATGGTTACTGGAACTCCATGTAACTTTACAATCTCATTCATATATAGTACACCAAGTGCCTCTGCATCATCTATTGCCTTAATAGGCAAAAAGTGAGCTGTCTTGGTCAGTCTATCAATTATGACCCATACGGCTTCATTCCCCTTTCGTGATATAGGAAGACCCGTCACAAAATCCATAGCGATCTGCTCCCATTTCCACTGTGCTATAGGCAATGGTTGTAACAAACCAGCCGATCTCTGATGCTCGGCCTTCACCTGCTGACAGGAAGGCATCTAACCACAAACTGTGCAACATCTTTCTTCATTCCATTCCACCAATACTGACATCTTAAATTGTGATACATTTTGGTACCACCTGGATGAATTGCACAGTGAGAAGTGTGAAACTCCCGTAGAACGTCCTCATGACAAACTATAGGAATGACCAATAAGTCCTTGTACCGTAGACCCCCATCCGCATGTAAAATCCAATCTTTCACTGTCTCACCACTCAAGATTAAAGCATTAATGACATCCAAATCCAGATCCTGTCTTTGTGACTCAATCACTCGTCCGACAAGAGTAGGCTGAGCCACAAGACTGAATAAGAATGATGACTCACTATAATCATCATCATCAAAGCAACACAATCCCATCTCTGCCAGATCTTCAAGCATCTTCCATTTTCGAATAGCCAAACAGGCCAAAGTTCCGCGAGATTTCCGGCTTAAGGCATCAACTACCACATTTGCCTTGCCCGGATGATACTGCAAGTTAAAGTTGTAATCCTCTAAGAATTCAACCCATCGCCTCTATCTGTTGTTCAAGTCCTTTTGGGAGAAAAGGTACATAAGACTTTTGTGATCCGAGAACACCTCGAATCTCTCACCATACAGATAGTGTCTCCAACACTTCAAGGCAAACACAATTGCCGCCAATTCTAGATCATGAGTAGGGTAGTTATACTCATGAGTCTTCAATTGTCAAGACCCATAAGCCACTACTCTACCATCCTGCATCAGCACACATCCCAAATCGTCACGTGAAGCATCACAATTGATCACATATCCTAAACCATGCTCGGGTATCACTAACACTGGAGCTATAGTCAACCCTGTCTTTAATTCCTGAAAGGAAGACTCACAGGCTTCATTCTATACGAACTTGATCCCTTTCCGAGTCAAGCAGGTCATAGGTGTTGCCAAACGGGAAAACTCCGAATCTTAAAAACATTCTTGGGTTGCTCCCATTTTAACACTGCTTCAATCTTCGATGGATCAACTAACACTTCAATCTTTGACAACCCTTGCATTTCAAGGAGTCCTGAACTGCATGAAGTTCTCCAACCAACTCTCAAACACAATTGGCACACCCCACAATGTCCGGTACGCAAAGCGTGAAAAGACGAAAACGCCCTTGCAACGACAAAAATTTCAGAAAAAAGAAAAATGTCAAAAAATGCAAACATCACAAATGCTTTGAGATTTAACTTTTGAGTACTACACTTGCACAGGTGCATACTAACATTCATTTGTGGGGTACATGCTTAGTTGATCATTGCTTTGGTTATATCCTAATTGAGCTAGTAGACTTTGAAAGCTTTCATTCTTCACAAGATGAATAACAAACCCTTTTCATTGAGTAACTGGGAATCGTGCCTCATTAAACATAGATTTTTGTATAAAAAGGTAGAGGGCCAAACAATAGGTTCTAAAAAAAAAAGTTGAGAAAAAGTGAGTGTTTCTCGCCAAAGGTGAAGAGTAGGAAAATGATTAGATGAGAGTTATTTTGATTTGTAGCCTAGTTGATTTGAACATGTGAGTCCTTAGGGGTGTCTCTACACCTAATGCCCTAAAGTCGTCCAGTTTGGGAGCCATTAACCTAACGTTTGTTAAATAAATCTCCTAGAGAGCTTAAGAGATCACTACATTGCAATATACTCTTATCTTTGATCTCGTTGAAAAAAAAAAAAATAGAGTGAAAAGAATAAGAACACCTAGTTGAAAATAAATTGAATAAAAAGGTTAATTATTTGTCTTAATGATTGGTACTAGATTTTTGTGCTAGTTTGAGGCCGGTTGTGCCCATTTCATTGATTTGCTAAGATAACAACATATTTAATGCCGGTTCACTAAAAAAGATGCTAAAGTTGTTTTTATTTATTTTTATTTGCATGATCATCTTGCTTGATGTGTGGAGGACTATATTTGTTTGCTTGATGTGTGGAGGAATATATTTGCTTGCTGCTTGTTAGAAGTTTGGAAATTTCTTAGAGAAGGTTGAAAAATGACATACTTGAGGTAGTTTTCATTCAATACTTGTTTGGGATGTTGGTGCCTCTCAAGTGAGAAAGAGCTTGATGTTTGTGGGTATCATTTCTGGAAACCCTCACGAGACTTCACTTGTCCACTAGGGGTAACCTTGGAGTTTAAAAGGCTTGTTGCATATGCTAAATGCAACCGTGATCCTTATGAAAATGGTGTTATCCTTTTATTGCTTTCTAGTTCGTAGTTGTATAGTTGTTCATTTCCTTTTTACTTCATAGTTCATTGCTAGGGACTAGTAATATCTAAGTTTGGGGGTGTGATAAGTACTTAAATGTTTCACATTTCAGCCCTAAGCTAGGGTATTTTATTTCATTCATCTATCTTACTTTTTTGTTTTAGTCCTAATTTGTGTTTTTGTCAATTTCAGGTTAATAAGGTTCAAAAAGTCCAAAAACAATCTATTAAGGCCTTTCTAGAGTCAAGCAAATGCATCGAGAAAATTTGGAAAAAGTCAAAAAAATGCCAAGGAAAAATTCACGATCGATCGCGTTTCAGGTGCGATCGATCACAATGCCACATCATCGTTCGCAATACCCAGTCAGCATTTTGGCCTAACCTTATCATCAGTGCCATTTCATCGTTCGCACTAATCAGGATCGATCACAATCCTAGTTAGCAGCAATGTTATCGCCATGTCATCAAGAATAAGGTTTATCAATAAGCCACGCCAGTTTGCGATCGATCGCACCTGCTGGCAGTGAGTTATTTTATTCCCGGCTTCACTCGATTTTCTCCCACTTTTTGGCTACGGGATTGCACCATTTGGGGGTCTGATTTGTTTTGACCTAAAAAGGTCTTGTATAAAAGGTAAAATGAACCATTTTGTAAAGGGTTAGATAATTTTAGCAAAGAATCACTTTTATATATATAGTTTTCTCTCCCTAGAATTAGGGTTTTGGGAAGAAAAAAAGAAGAACATTGGATCTCTAGGGTTTCTACCAAGAAGACCAAGAAGAAGAAGATGGAGCCATGTTTGGAGGTTACCCTTGAGGGTTTCATGACCACATCCATGAGTGACTAAACACCATCTTAGGGCTTGGATGAGCACTAGGCTTGTACTTTAAACCTTAGTTCTTTAACTTTTTGGGGAATTCTTTGTTGTAATGAATGCTTTAACCTTGTGAATATATAAATCTTGTCTTTGCTTATGATTTCTATGGTTGAATTCTTCCCATTAATTCTCCAGATTGATTACATGTCTATGTGGTTAATTGAGAATTATGTCTCTAAACTAGTTCCTCTAGATTGATTACATGTCTATGTGTGATTAAATTAAGAATTTAGTGATGGTTATGCATGGTTATTATTGGATACACTTGTTGATTAATTTGATCGATTAGGTTTAGACTTGATGGATTGTACTACACCTTTAGTTTCATTATTTTAATTTCATTATCTTAACTTATTTGTAGTTTAATTGCATTTCAATTCCTAGATTAGGTTGACAATCCTTGCTTGATTTTGATAATCCATACTTATTGTTACAAGTATGATTCTCTAGATGAATGTGTGCTTGTAGCCACATTGTGTTTATAACATTGATTTTTTCCTAAATTGTTGAAGGCTAGTAGTTTAAAGAATGAGCTTAGTGGTGATTCCTATGCCCTAAGACTTCTTTCCTATTTTCTAAACACTACTTAATTTAGCTTGTTTTAATTTGCATGTTTTTAAATTCAATTGTAGTTTAAACAAACCAAACCAAACACTCTTTTAATTTGTTGACCTATTAAACCAAGTTTAATTCTAAGCACCCTTAATCCATATGGACGATCCCTTTCTCACTATACTTCATTGTATACGTGTTAAGTGGTTTATAAAAATTAGTCCTTGATGCACATTTAGCATACTTCATAGCACACACTCTCAAAGGTTTTAAACACATCCTTTTATGGCGACACATCGGGGAGCGCATCAAGGACAAATTTTTAATTAGGGGATAATTGAATAATAAAATGACTAAAGTACCCTTTACAATTAAAAGAAAAAGAAAAAAAGTAACAAACATAGGAAATTACAAAATTTCCCCTAAGCTAATAATAACACCTCTACTCAGCCGTCACTGGTGCTTTACTCTCCTATCCCTCCTTTGGCTTCTCCTCTAATCTCCAATTCTTGCTCCCTATGTTGCTAGGGTACGCCTCCATGGTCCTTTATCGCCACCGATGCAACCTCCTCGATCACCTTCTTCTTGGGATTCTGTTACCTCATTGGATGGTACGTATCTCATTGAATTATCATATACCCATTTTCGTCTGAATAAATTGCTATTACTTGCAAGCCTTCTGGCATTAGAAGTGCTTGTACTTTCGTAATGATCAGCATTTATTTGGTGCAAAAGCATAAATAAGGAGAGAAAAATGGCTTTGAACAACAAACCCACCTTGAATTTCAATCCAAAATTAAGGAAATCTAACACGAGTACGAAAATGCTTGTACAATTGGAAGTAAGAGTTTGGCCCGAGGAACAAAAAATTCATTGGTTTAATAGAAAGAATTTATTTAATTTATTATTAAAAATTTTCGGTCCTCAGTTTTCTTGGGAAACAAATAGTTGAATTTAGTATTTTTTTAAGTCCTTAATTTTCTCTGCAAATAAATGGTTATATTGTGAGAGAGCGATTGTTCAGAGATGGCAACCAAATTAGGGCCTTGTATGTAGAAAAATACGTAGAAATTTGCAATGGCATTTTTGTCACTTTAAAGGCTAATTTCGGGTTTTCAAAAAACTCTGACGTCAATATATACAATAGGGGGCAATTTGATAAGGATTTATATACATATATTAAATAGTAGGGGTGTTTTTTGCACATTTTCTACATAGCGAGCGGTATTTTGCACTTATCCCTTAAATATATTATAAAAATATATAGTCAGCCCATGTCCAAAACATCCCAAAACTTTTAATTTCTTACACTTATATGAGCCCTGCCCAAATATATATTTAGCCCACATATAAATTCCCTTTTGATCTCTTGCACTTATATCCCTAACTCAACCTAAATAATTTGGTCTCTTTCACCAAACAAAACCCAATTAAGTGCAGCCCATGATTACCCAAACCCATCATACATATATACACATTCATCTATCTATTTTTTCTAATCCCTATGGAATCTTCTATCTTCACTTCTATTCTTGTCTTACCATAGGCAGCACTATTACCCTGATGGCCATCGATGATCAGCCATTTTTTCCGTTCACATAATTTTGAGGGCTCGAACACCCAATCTGTTTGACCAAGTTCAGCTCAAAGACACCACTACTCGGCACGGCTCATTTACAGCCCTACTTGCAACACAGACGGTCATCCTCTACCTACACATTTTTCAGCACTAAGCCATATCTCACACTTTCAGAATGACAATATAATAAATTTGAATCTTTGGATGTGTTTTTTGGGTGCATGTTCAACCAAAAGTGTGGGATAAATCCGATACTGATGTTTGAGTATTATGGGACACATCCCATACGGATACTTCACGTATTTTTGAATAGTCCATGTAACATAGGCTTTGGGCCATCCTATTTTGTTTTTGGCGGTGTCTGTGGTGAGTTAGAAATGGGAGGCCCTTAATGGGGAGAAAATCCCTATTTGGTCTCTCAAATATATTATTTTGAGTTCTATATTCTTTTGGGTGAATGGGCAAAATTGTAAATAATCAGGAGATTTTATAGATAGCTTTAGATCATAAATGGCCCTTTTTGGTCTTTTGCGTTGTTCTCTGGGAGCGCTCCCCTCTTGAGCACCTTTAGGCCGAGTTTGGTACAATGTAAATGGGAAGAAAAGAAAAGAAAGTTAATGGAGGGTGATTAATAAATTGTTTTTGGTATAAATGGCTGAAATGAAAGGAAATGAATGATAAAGTGATTAAGTGAGGCTTAAATAGTAACTTTTGCTATCCTCCCAAAAATGGAAGGAAATGAAAGGAAAGGGAAGGAGAGGCTAATGTGATCTTTCGAATACCAAATATACCCTTAACATATCTCTTTCAGGATCTACATACAAATTGAATTGGTTATTCTTAGTCAAAACTCCAGTAAAGGGTACAATGACTTGAGGCTGAGCTGTAGTTACCTCTTTTCTTTTGATGGACATCCATCATGCCCTTGAGATGGTTCACAGTCATTCAATTTGACGAGCCCTAAGTCTTCTGATGGAAGAAATGATTTATGAGTTGTACTAAATTGAGTTTCAGCTTCAGAAATTCTATAGTGAACAAACTTAGGGGAAGATAATGTTTTTTACTCTTGGTTAGATGACTGCAATCCGCCATTTGGCTTATAGTAGAAACTCTATTTTACTCTATAATTTCCCAGCCAGCTAGTTGTAGGCTCATATTTACCGTAACAGGACGGCCAATGGCCATTTAAAGGGCCTTTGATATGCTTTATTCAGATATATGTGCTGTTCTCTTGTCTTCAGGTCTTTTGAACATCAAATGCACAAAATGCACAATGGCACTGGCTATTGGACATGGAAATGTATAAGCATAAAATGACGCATTTAGAACAAGCTTTTTTAGAGCAATCATATCATAATGAAATGATGATAATGAGTAGGAAAACTACGTTACTACTGCAGTCCAAACTAAAACAATCACTGCCTACTAAGTGCTGTTATATTTAAAAGATGACCATCATACTCTACATTTATATCATTCGTGCCTATATGAGAAAAATTTAATAAATGCTATGAAAAATAAATAGTTTGTGATGCTATCACTAATTGGCTTAAACTTGAAAATTTGAAATAATTAATCAATTATAAGCATGTTTAGCTGCCAGTGGGTGTCAAGCTAAAAATCTACATAACTTATAAAATTGTCTTTTAAAATATAAAAGGGTATAATAGTAAAACCATTAAAAAAGTTTCCTTTCTTTTCATTTCTTTCCCCAAACATGATGTTTTTTTTTTCCTTTTCTTTTCCTTCATTAATCCACCAAACATGATAGGAGGTTAAAATTATCATTTCCTCTCCTTTCCTTTCCTTTCGTTTCCCTCGTAATTAATGTTATCTTTTCTTTTCTTTTTCACTCTACCAAACATAGCCTTAATGAATCATTACTTATTTTTTTTATTTTTTTAAAAAGGCAAAATTAAAAAACTCTCCTTCTTAGGGGTTTCAAATACTAGGTGGTTCTCTTATTTTCTAGTTGATGATGAATTTATAAGTTTTAAAGCACATTTTTCTTGAAATTATTATAATTTATTTTTTAAATAAACTTTTTTTTTTTTTAGGTAAATGGGTAAGCTTTGAACAAATAAAATAAAGATGTACATGGGGTCCAAGTGAGGACATTACAGCTAAGACCATGGACAATAAAATTGTCCCAATATCGACAACAATACAAACACAGGATACAACATTACAGCCAAGACACAGTACAAATGTCACAAAATACACAAGATACAACATAGAGCAAAGGACCAACAAAATGCACCATAAACCATATCAGAAACATCCAATAGCAAGATACCTAAACAACAGGAACTTCATATATGGATGTGCAGTCAGCCAAAGCCCACCAATACTCAAATAACAGCAAGAATGTACAGAAACAACAACAATATGTAATAATAAGCATAATGTCTCAACATAGAAGAGTAATCTAATCCTTGATATACCAAGAGTGGCCCCCTGCAAACGAGAAACCCTGCAAAAATAAAAGATGAAGACTAGCTAGAGAGTCTATCCTTCTTAGCTCATTGCCAGTTCTTAGTATAATGGAAGCAAGAATGTACAGAAACAACAACAATATGTAATAATAAGCACAATGTCTCAACATAGAAGAGTAATCTAATCCTTGATATACCAAGAGTGGCCCTCTAATACCCCTAATTTTAAAAAGGATATTCCTGGTATTTAATGGTATTTAATTTATTATTTAAGTACATTTTATTTGATTATGTGTCATTATTTTTTTTATTAGGTGCTTAATTGTTTTCTTTTGTGGTGATTTAATTTATTTCTTTTGTGGTGATTTAATTTATTTAAATGATATTTATTTTTAGTTATTTGATTGGAATTACTTGTTAGTGTTTTAATTATTTAAGTGGCATTAATGGTTTAAGTGTAATTGGTTTAGTTATTTGATTGGAATTACTTGTTAGTGTTTTAATTATTTAATTGGCATTAATGGTTTAAGTGTAATTGGTTTAATTATTCTATGTGTGTCTTATTTTATGTGTGTCTTATTTGGGTTTAATTGGGTTTACTAATTATTATTTTGTTCAATTAGATTATTTGTTAAGTATTTAATGGTGAATAGGGTAATTAGGTAAATACATCTAACTAGGGTTTTAATTACAGTATAAATTAGGGTTTTATATTATAGCCGTCGTAGATTTCTACGTTAATTGGATGGGCCGGTTAGGATTGTGAGTTGGACTTAAATGAACCTAGGGTTTAGGAAAACTCTATAAGTATAAGGTAGATGTCTGTGTGGGGTTTTTTTAAACAAAGCACACGTTTTGTGGAAGTGGAGAAGGAAAAACGCAGTTTTTCACATTCTGCCAAGGTTTGATCAAAGCTCCGATCCTGCTTCGTCCGCGGTCCGATCGAGCTGAAATTTGGAAGATAGGTTTATGACTCAGTGTCGCACAATCTGAACGGTGAAGATCAGAGTTTGACCTCGGGAACAGTGATTCGTACTCGTGAACAGTAGCTGGGTCGCACGGGTTTTTTTTCCATTCTACCCAGATTTCATCCAACATCCGATCCTGCTTCGTCCGTGGTCCGATCGAGCTGAATTTTGGAAGAGAGGTTCACGACTCAGTGACGCACAATCTGAACGGTGCAGATTAGAGTTTGACCTCAGGAACAGTGATTTGTACTCGTGAACAGTAACTGGGTCGCACAGGTTTTTTTTCCATTCTGCCCAGATATCATCAAACATCTGATCCCGCTTCGTCCGTTGTCCGATCGAGCTGAATTTTGGAGGAGAGGTTCACGACTCAGTGATGCACAATCTGAACGGTGAAGATCAGAGTTTGACCTCGAGAACAGTGTTTCGTACCTGTGAACAGTAACCGGGTTTTGGAACTCGCCGGGATTTTTTAAGAAGACGACGTTGAAACTTTGAACAAAAGTTTTTGAGGCAAGATTCTATCCTTACTCTTTCCCTTAGGCTTCATACTCTTTGCACTCTTAAATGATTTCAGGATTAATGAAGATTAAACCAAACTAAAATGATATCTGTTTTGCTATGAAACTGGTAGTTACAGTAGTGTTGTATGCTTGTTCAACCTAGACTAAGCATGTTTGTGGATGCATTGTGGTTCTGTGGTTCACGTTTTTCCTTACCACTGCTAGTATAAATTATTGGAAAGATGGGTCTAGATGATAGCTATCTTAACTTCTGTAATAGCAACTGTTGGAACTTAAATACTAGGAGGATTTGAGTTTAACACTAGATCGGTTTTGTGGAACACTATAATTTGAGCATGTCTACATACATACTGTGAATATTGTTTTGATGCTTACATTATCACAGTTAGTATCAACTGTGGAGGTTAGGATTTTGTGATACATACCCTACATATCTGTATGTCATTTATAAGGTGTTAAATGGAAGTTTTAATTAATTCTGTCTTTATATCAGACTAAAGGGAACAACTTAAATTGGGCATGTATATGTTGTTGTTGTGACCCTGTTTATCAATGCTTATTTTATCACTGCTAACATTGAATGTTGGATGTTGGAATTTAGTTGATATATACTTGATTTATTGATATTATTGACTACTGGAGGATTAGAAAGTAGGCGCCGGTATGGGACGGTGGCATACTAAGGATGGGTTTGGTTTTTTAAAACAATACCATTACCCACCTACTTGGAATAAGGATGGAATTAACTAAAAGTTAAGTCCCGTGGATTTGTATTGTCATGGCAACTACTTGTTGAGCGGCAATACCAGGGATTTTGGATGGATTTTATATATGTACTGTTATGGTGCCTTGGTATGAGCTTGAGCCTCAGGACCGATGGCTAGGGAGCGTATATGCATCGGGATATGTAGCTGGCTACGATGGTTGGAGGTGTACCCTGTTTAGGTATAGGTACATATGCCCACTTCGTGTGCGTTTTATCATGTTACCTCTATTCAGGTTGAGACCGGCCTGTAGTCCAGTGAGAGTCCTCTAGTGTGACTATATATATATATTTACGGACTATTAGCTATTGTTGAATTGTTTAGGATGTACATGCGTATCGGGCCTCTGTTTGGATTGTAGTAGTATAGAACTTGCGCGTGGGCCTGACCCACTTCTATTTTTCAGGTACATGACAGTTCCAGGCTTAGACATGTTCGTGCTGAGCAGAGGTCTCTATTCACTCTTCCGACGATGTAGGGCTCTCTCTATAGTTTTATTTCTGGGCGTTTATTACAGTTGTTCTATCTTCCGTTTGGATGTTTAATAGGGGTCCACTAGAGATGGATTCCCAAGTTGTAAACTGATGGTGTTTTGGAGTTTGGGTTTGATGGATTTTAATAATTATAATATTTTGCGGATTCTATTTTTAGTTCCTTCCAGCTTTAATTTCATTTCTTAATTTATTTTGTATTCCGTGTTCATTATAAAATATTAATTGTTTGATATTCCCTCGGGTTTGGGCCTGGGCCTGATCAACCCGTGTCTTGGATCCGAGGGGTATCTCAGTTGGTATCAGAGCACTCCAGGTTCAAGTGTCTCTAGGATGTTTTCTCTTGAATAGAGCTTAAGTTAGGATTCATTGTATTCCTTATGGTTCGTATAGAAAGGGTACTGACGTCTGTCTTTTCGTGTTAACAGATGGTTAACGCTAGAAATGGACAGAACATGCAAGGAACTAGGAAGGAAAGGAGAACGGCACGTAAGCAACAATATCTCCTACGGCGTCAGCAAATAGAGGAAGAGCAGCAATGGCTTGGGTTTCAAGATGACATGGATTAGTTTCAGAAGGAATAGGAGAATGTTCAACAAACTCTGGACCAGGTCAGAGATCCAGAGATTCCTCCTCACCTCAATAACCTCGTTGCTCGGGCTATAGAGGCTGGGGTAACAGCTGCACTTCGGAATCAGCCTCAGGTACAGCCGGCACCTGTACCAGCACCAGTGGTTCAGACGGATTCTTGGGGAAAGGCTAGGAGCTCTTTCACAAAGGGGAGTCCACCTGTGTTCTCAGGCTCAACCGATGAGAGAGCAGCTCACCAGTAGAAACAGGACATTGAGCGTCATCTTCGTTTGGTTCAGTGCACGGAGGTTCAGAAGCAGATGCTTGCTACTTTCAAGCTAGTTGGGGATGCACTACAGTGGTGGGAGTCAGTTACCACCTCAGAAGAGTGGATGACATTGTCTTATGATGAGTTCAGTGCTCGCTTTAATGAGAAATATTTTCCCTATGCAGTTAGGGCAGCTATGAAGACCGAGTTTCTAAGTCTGCAGCAGGGAAACATGACAGTGGCGGAGTATGAGCAGCAGTTCACACGCTTGTCTCTCTTTGCACCGGAGGAGGTGGATACAGAGGAGAAGAAGCGCAACAGTTTTGTCAAGGGACTGATGTGGTCTATCAAGAGAGCTATTACAGGTAGTCCAGCCTATACTACCTATACTCAGGTGGTAGACGCCGCTCTACAACAGTATCAGTTGACTGTGGACATCAGACAGGCTCGTGGTGAGAAGCGGGGAGATAAAGACTCTACTAATCAGTCAGCTGAAAAGGGGAATGGTAATGGTCACCGGCAGAATGACAAAGGCAAGTTCCAAGGACAACAGCCTTGGAAGAAGCACAAAGATGGTTCAGATGCTCACCGGAATGGGGCACCTATTCAGAGGCAACAGAATGGGGGACCACAGGCAGGACAGGGTCAGCCACAGGCTAACCGACAGAGGAGGCCATTTGGTACTTTCTAAGGTAGTTGTTACACTTGTGGAGAGTATGGTCATACCACCAGGTAGTGTCCTAAAGCAGGACAAGGACAGGGACAGAGACAGTATGTGCAGCAGGGGCAGAGGGCGTCAGTGCCTCTACCAGCTCCACAGGTTCCACGGATTCAGGGATAGACACATCTGGCTTTACCGGCACCGCCGCAGACTCAGGGACAGGCACCACAGCAGTTGCACTATGGCAGGGTGTATAACCCCATGCCACAAGATGTTCAGGCACCTCAGACTATTGAGGGTAAGTTTCTTATTCATGGTTTGCATGGACGTGTTTTATTTGATACGGGTGCTACACACTCATTTGTAGCTAGGACTTTTATTACTTTGTTTGGGATGAGGACGAGGGTATGCACTAGACTTCAGGGTATTTCTACACCATTGGGTGATACAGCTATTATACATGAGAGTGATGGGCCTATGACACTAGATATTGGCAGACTCAGATTTCTAGCCAATCTATTGGTCCTGGACATGCACACTTATGATGTGATACTTGGGATGGATTAGTTGTCTCACTACCATGCCCAAGTTGTTTGTTTTGATAGATCTATTATTTTTACCATAACTGGTCAGGATATGTATGTAGTAGCTATGCCACATTCTAAAGGGGGCGGTAGCACCTATTTGTTCCATGTGGAGGAGGAAAATGAGTAGGGGATTACTGTGTCATTGGATAACATAGCGATTGTACAGGATTTCCCGGATGTATTTCAGGAGATTCCAGGGTTACCACCTAGTCGCGAGATCGATTTTGTGATAGACTTAGCTCCAGGCACTGCGCCTATTGCTAGGGCACCCTATAGGATGGCACCGGTAGAGATGAGAGAGCTGAAGGATCAGATTCAGCAGTTACTCAGCCAGGGTTTTATTCGTAGGAGTACATCACCTTGGGGAGCACCGGTTCTGTTTGTAAAGAAGAAGGATGGTTCGCTTCGTCTGTGTATAGATTACAGGGAGTTGAACAAGGTTACGATTCGTAACAAGTATCCTTTGCCCAAGATTGATTACTTGTTTGATCAGTTAAGGGGAGCCACATATTTCTCCAAGATTGATCTGCGTTCTGGGTATCATCAACTGAGGGTCAGGGAGCAGAATGTTCCTAAGACAGCATTTCTCATGCGATATGGTTCTTATGTGTTTCGAGTTATGCTGTTTGGGACGACTAATACACCTGCAGTATTCATGGACTTAATGAATAGAGTCTTTCGGGCTTATTTGGATCAGTTTGTTATTGTCTTTATTGATGACATCTTGATCTATTCTCGGTCGGAGGACGATCATGCTAGACATCTTCGCATAATCTTGCAGACGCTTCGTGAGCACCAGTTATATGCCAAGTTCGAGAAGTGTGAATTTTGGCAGCGGGAGGTGAAATTTCTGGGTCACGTGGTGTCAGAAAAGGGGATAGCAGTGGATCCGGCCAAGGTTTCAGCGGTGGTTGAGTGGGGACAGCCTACATCACCTACTGAGATTCGGAGTTTTCTCGGTCTGGCAGGATATTACAGGAGATTCATCCAGGGGTTCTCCAAGATAGCAGGACCACTCACTCATCTGACCAAGAAGGGTGTACAGTTCGTGTGGGATGAACACTGTCAGCGAGCTTTTGATGAGTTGAAAAGGAAGCTGACTTCTGCACCGGTTCTGGCTACTCCGCAGAGCGGGATAGAGTATCTTGTTTACACGGATGCTTCGTTGTAGGGTCTTGGATGTGTATTGATGCAGGAGGAGTGGCCGATTTCTTATGGATCTCGGAAACTTAAGCCTCATGAGCTTAATTATCCAACACATGATTTGGAGTTGGCAGCAGTGGTCTTTGCCTTGCATATTTGGAGGCACTATCTGTTGGGTGAGTCCTTCAGATTATTCAGTGATCACAAGAGTCTGCAGTACTTGTTCACTCAGCGGAGCTAAATATGAGACAGCGCAGGTGGTTGGAGTTTGTAAAAGACTATAATTTTTCTATACAGTACCATCCAGGGAAAGCGAATGTAGTGGCGGATGCACTCAGTCGCCGATCTGTTGGTAGTCTTTCTGCTCTATTCACTACTGAGTGGAATGTTTTAAAGAGTGTGGATGAGTTATCGGATGCTTTTATGGCTTGCATGGTGGTTACACCTTCCATCATTCGCAAGGTTTTACAAGCACAACTCACCGATCAGCAGTGTGTCGACAAGGTCGCAGAGATAGCTTCCGGAGAGGTTCCATTCTACTATGTTGGGGCTGATGGAGGTTTAAGGTACAAGGGACGGTTAGTGGTATCTTCTGCTGATAATTTGAGGAAAGATGTGATGACTGAGACTCATCACTCTGAGTTCTCTGTTCATCCAGGAGGCGATAAGATGTATCAAGATATGAAGCGGCAGTTTTGGTGGGCAAGTATGAAGAGGGACATTGCTCTTTTTGTTTCTCAATGTAGTACTTGTCAGATGGTTAAGATTGATCATCAGAGGCCGCCAGGAGCTCTACAGCCACTACCAATTTCGGAGTGGAAATGGGAGAGCATATCTATGGATCTTGTGGAAAGGTTGCCAAATTCTTTCAAGGGGCATAATTCCATATGGGTCATTATGGATAGGTTGACCAAGTTAGCTCATTTTTTGCCTATTTGCACTGACTACACTTCGGAGCAGTTGGCGAGGCTTTACATTTCAGAGATTGTGAAACTACATGGCATTCCATTGTCTATTATATCGGACAGGGATTCGAGCTTTGTATCTGGATTTTGGAAGAGTTTTCAGCAGGTTTTAGGAACGGAGTTACACCTTAGTACTGCTTATCACCCTCAGACTGATGGACAGACTGAGAGGGTGAATCAGATTATGGAAGATATGCTTCGGTCGTATGTTCTGGATTTCAAGGGCCACTGGGAGGAATATTTGCCACTTGTGGAGTTTACTTATAACAATAGTTTCCAGAAGACTATTGGTATGGCACCATTTGAGGCATTGTACGGTCGACCGTGTCGGTCACCTGTTTGTTGGATGAAGGTTGGAGAGAATCGATTCTTAGGTCCTGAGTTCATCAAGGATACCTCTGAAAAGATTGCTCTTATTCGAGATCGCATGCGTACTGCCCAAAGTAGGCAGAAGAGCTATGCTGATCGTCGTACTCGGGCTTTGGAGTTTCAGGTTGGGGATCAGGTTCTACTCAAAGTGTCTCCTATGAAGGGTGCTATGCGCTTTGGGAAGAAAGGGAAGTTGTCACCGCGATTTGTTGGTCCATTCATGATTACGGATCGCATTGGAGCTGTTGCTTATCGGTTGGCACTTCCGGATACTTTGGATCGCGTCCACAATATGTTTCATGTTTCCATGTTGCGAAAATTTCTTCGAGATGAGGATCGGTATCAGCATATCGATGTTGGGGAGATTGCGTTGCAGCCGGATGCAACTTATTTAGAGCCACCGTGTCGTATTGTCGACCGACGAGATCAGATTCTTCGTAATAAGGTTATTCCTTTGGTTCGTGTTCAGTGGAGTCATCACAATGAGTCTGAGTCCACTTGGGAACGAGAGGATGTCATTCGCTCACGGTTTCCTGAAATATTGGAAGAAGGTAAGAGTTAATTCCGAGGACGGAATTCCTTTTGTTAGGGGGGAATAATGTAATACCCCTAATTTTAAAAAGGATATTCTTGGTATTTAATGGTATTTAATTTATTATTTAAGTACATTTTATTTGATTATGTGTCATTATTTTTTTTATTAGGTGCTTAATTGTTTTCTTTTGTGGTGATTTAATTTATTTCTTTTGTGGTGATTTAATTTATTTAAATGATATTTATTTTTAGTTATTTGATTGGAATTACTTGTTAGTGTTTTAATTATTTAAGTGGCATTAATGGTTTAAGTGTAATTGGTTTAGTTATTTGATTGGAATTACTTGTTAGTGTTTTAATTATTTAATTGGCATTAATGGTTTAAGTGTAATTGGTTTAATTATTCTATGTGTCTTATTTTATGTGTGTCTTATTTGGGTTTAATTGGGTTTACTAATTATTATTTTGTTCAATTAGATTATTTGTTAAATATTTAATGGTGAATAGGGTAATTAGGTAAATACATCTAACTAGGGTTTTAATTACAGTATAAATTAGGGTTTTATATTATAGCCGTCGTAGGTTTCTACGTTAATTGGATGGGCCGGTTAGGATTGTGAGTTGGACTTAAATGAACCTAGGGTTTAGGAAAACTCTATAAGTATAAGGTAGACGTCTGTGTAGGGTTTTTTTAAACAAAGCACACGTTTTGTGGAAGTGGAAAAGGAAAAACGCAGTTTTTGACATTCTGCCAAGGTTTGATCAAAGCTCCGATCCTGCTTCGTCCGTGGTCCGATCGAGCTGAAATTTGGAGGATAGGTTCATGACTCAGTGTCACACAATCAGAACGGTGAAGATCAGAGTTTGACCTCAGGAACAGTGATTCGTACTCGTGAACAGTAGCTGGGTCGCACGGGTTTTTTTTTCCATTCTGCCCAGATTTCATCCAACATCCGATCCTGCTTCGTCCGTGGTCCGATCGAGCTGAATTTTGGAGGAGAGGTTCACGACTCAGTGATGCACAATCTGAATGGTGCAGATCAGAGTTTGACCTCAGGAACAGTGATTCGTACTCGTGAACAGTAACTGGGTCGCGCAGGTTTTTTTTCCATTCTGCCCAGATTTCATCAAACATCTGATCCCGCTTCGTCCGTGGTCCGATCGAGCTGAATTTTGGAGGAGAGGTTCACGACTTAGTGATGCACAATCTGAACGGTGAAGATCAGAGTTTGACCTCAGGAATAGTGTTTCGTACCTATGAACAGTAACCGGGTTTTGGAACTCGCCGGGATGTTTTAAGAAGACGACGTTGAAACTTTGAACAAAAGTTTCTGAGGCAAGATTCTATCCTTACTCTTTCCCTTAGGCTTCATACTCTTTGCACTCTTAAATGATTTCAGGATTAATGAAGATTAAACCAAACTAAAATGATATCTGTTTTGCTATGAAACTGGTAGTTACAGTAGTGTTGTATGCTTGTTCAACCTAGACTAAGCATGTTTGTGGATGCATTGTGGTTCTGTGGTTCACGTTTTTCCTTACCACTGCTAGTATAAATTATTGGAAGGATGGGTCTAGATGATAGCTATCTTAACTTCTGTAATAGCAACTGTTGGAACTTAAATATTAGGAGGATTTGAGTTTAACACTAGATCGGTTTTGTGGAACACTATAATTTGAGCATGTCTACATACATACTGTGAATATTGTTTTGATACTTACATTATCACAGTTAGTATCAACTGTGGAGGTTAGGATTTTGTGATACATACCCTACATATCTGTATGTCATTTGTAAGGTGTTAAATGGAAGTTTTAATTAATTCTGTCTTTATATCAGACTAAAGGGAACAACTTAAATTGGGCATGTATATGTTGTTGTTGTGACCCTGTTTATCAATGCTTATTTTATCACTGCTAACATTGAATCTTGGATGTTGGAATTTAGTTGATATATACTTGATTTATTGGTATTATTGACTACTGGAGGATTAGAAAGTAGGCACCGGTATGGGACGGTGGCATACTAATGATGGGTTTGGTTTTTTAAAACAATACCATTACCCACCTACTTGGAATAAGGATGGGATTAACTAAAAGTTAAGTCCCGTGGATTTGTATTGTCATGGTAACTGTTTGTTGAGCGGCAATACCAAGGATTTTGGATGGATTTTATATATGTACTGTTATGGTGCCTTGGTATGAGCTTGAGCCTCAGGACCGATGGCTAGGGAGCGTATATGCATCGGGATGTGTAGCTGGCTACGATGGTTGGAGGTGTACCCTGTTTAGGTATATGTACATATGCCCACTTCGTGTGCGTTTTAGCATGTTACCTCTATTCAGGTTGAGACCGGCCTGTAGTCCAGTGAGAGTCCTTTAGTGTGACTATATATATATATTTACGGACTATTAGCTATTGTTGAATTGTTTAGGATGTACATGCGTATCGGGCCTCTGTTTGGATTGTAGTAGTATAGAACTTGCGCGTGGGCCTGACCCACTTCTATTTTTCAGGTACACGACAGTTCCAGGCTTAGACGTGTTCGTGCTGAGTAAAGGTCTCTATTCACTCTTCCGACGATGTAGGGCTCTCTCTATAGTTTTATTTTTGGACGTTTATTACAGTTGTTCTATCTTCCATTTGGATGTTTAATAGGGGTCCACTAGAGATGGATTCCCAAGTTGTAAACTGATGGAGTTTTGGAGTTTGGGTTTGATGGATTTTAATAATTATAATATTTTGCGAATTCTATTTTTAGTTCCTTCCAGCTTTAATTTCATTTCTTAATTTATTTTGTATTCCGTGTTCATTATAAAATATTAATTGTTTGATATTCCCTCGGGTTTGGGCCTGGGCCTGATCAACCCGTGTCTCGGATCCGAGGGGTATCTCAGGCCCCCTGCAGACGAGTAACCCTGCAAAAATAGATGATGAAGACTAGCCAGAGAGTCTATCCTTCTTAGCTCATTGCCAGTTCTCAGTATAATGGAAGCAAATCTTACTTGAATTGTACTTTTGAGAAGTGAGATGGAATGCTGTAGGGGTGAGGAGGTGTTCCTGAATGCTCTAGCATTCCTCTCTTGCCAAATGAAATAAATTGCAGCAGCAAGGAGGAGCTTGTGAGTGATGAAACATCTTATTGTCCAATTATAACTACACCAGCTAATTAACTCATTCCAGTTGTAAGGATGAAAAATGAAACCAGCTGTATGCTGTACAAAGTCCCAAATAATAGAACTAAATGAACACCTAAAAAATAAATGATCAAAGGACTCTCAGTTTGACAAGCAGAGGTAACAAACATTTGTGTAATATTTTTTAAGCATTGGCTTGGTGTCTAAGGTGTATAACCTTTTCCTCATTGCCAGCCATACAATGTGGCTATGATTTGGGATATAGTGCTTAAACCAAAGAAGGTGGTGACAAGGAGATGCTATGGATGGGGGAACAAAGTATTCCATGGTGTGTTTCTATGAGAAACTTCTTGTGGGACAAGGAAGCCAGACCACCAAGTCAAGGGCTGTTGAAGAGGAAGGGAGAGATTATAACTAGTTTATGAGGGATTCAGATTGTAGGAAAGGAATGTGATGAAGGTATGGTGGCAAGACCCAATGATTTTTGGAAATCAAACTATCAACTGAGACATATGTGTCCAGTTGAAGAATTTCCACATCAGAAAGGCCCAACTGAGAGGATAATGGACCATTTGGGTAACCATTAGTTTGTGATACTCCCGGATTTCAGAATGTGGGTTGCCCAGGCCCACGCCCGATTACCCAGGGATATAAAAAACAAATAGATAATAAACGAACACAAATTACAAAGGAATAAATAAATTACTGAAAGAAAACTAAAACGATAATCCAATAATGAAAACCTCAGAATAAATTTTCATTGATTAATAAATCATTCTGATACAATTAATCCTCCAAAAATAATACAACTCGGGAATCCATATTATGTGGACCCTTAGAAAAACCAAACTGAATAAGTAACAAAAATAATGACTACATTTGAAAACTGAAACATAAATGAATCTCCGAAGTAGAATCGGAAGAATGAAGTAGACTGATCCCTGTGTGATGTTTCTAATTTTCTCTATTTTTCATTTTTTCGAAATTTTGTTTATGCGAGGGCATTTTTGTCTTTTCACGTTGTGTGTACCGGACACCGTGGGGTGTGCCGAATGTGTCGGCAAGTTGTTTGGGGCATTCCATTGAGTTCATAACTCTTTGAAATGTAAGGGTGACCATTTTCACATTTTTCTATTTTTCGGACCGGACGGTCCCGTATGGGACCCGTTACCGGAATTGTTACTTACGGGAATTTTGGTTGAATCCATTTGCATCATATTTATTTTATTTAATGTGTTATATAAAGTTGTGAACTGTTTAAAGTGTGTGTGTGTATATATATATATATATATATATATATATATATATATATATATATATATATGTATTTTACGTGGTGTAAAAAGAAAATAAAAATAAAAGAAAAGTGGTGGGACCCACCTTAACCATTTAAGCGAATTAGAAACCACTTTGGGTCTCATTTCTCTCTCACTCCCGTAACCCTCTCTCTCACCTCCTCATTCTTGATTTTTCTTTTTCCTTTGGCATCAAATCTATAACCTTTGATTTCTCCCTTAATCCTTGGTGTTTTTAAGTGCCGTTTGCGGCAAATTGAAGCTCACGACGAGAGCTACAGGTTAATAGGAGCAATTCCTTGGTTGGTGCACTATATGAAATTCGAAATCTAGGGCATGAATTCGGGGGTTTTGTATAATCTTGAGGTAGGGGTCTCTAATCCTCACTTTCTTGCACCTTTGTGAGTTTTTTTAACTTTAATTGTTATTAAGCATGATTAATTTGAATTGATTATCTCTTAAATGATTTCATTGTGTATATGAAGTATTCAATTACGTGCATTTGTTGATTTACATGGAAAACATGCTATATTTAAATTGATTTTCTTGAAAATGATATAATTGTTGTAATAGAAAATCTATGCTTATATGTATTAATGAAATATATGAAAAACATGCCTAAGTGTTAATTTTTATGCCTAGTGCTTATTATTTTGATAGAAATGAATATGAAGATGCTTGCTAAAATTATATTGTAGGAATTTTTATTTCCTTGCAAATGGCAAAGCATTTGACATATATTTATAACATTGGGCATGAAAAAGGGAAAATTATTTGAAATAAAATAGATAGGGTTTTTTTTTTTTTTTTTTTTGGGAAGAATTTGGATAAAATGATTTTTTCGAAAACCCGGTCGCCGCGGAGTCACCAAAGGGCCGATGTGTTAATGTAACCTAGAGAGAGCTAGGGGAAAATACATTAGCGTGGTTGAGCTATCTGGGCTCCAAATGACGCCGCGGGAGTACCAAGGGTCAGGGACAATAGCCAACCCTTCTCTTGTGTGGCTATGGAGTCACCAAATGACAGGTTGTTTGTGAAGTGATGGATATTTTCTAAAAATGGGGAGTGACATGCATGGCATTGCATTCATTTGTTTTGAACTTGGAATTGATATTGCATTTTCTCCGATTTAGCATGACCCTGCTCTGCATTATCCC
Source organism: Cornus florida (assembly GCF_030987335.1). NCBI lineage: Eukaryota > Viridiplantae > Streptophyta > Magnoliopsida > Cornales > Cornaceae > Cornus > Cornus florida. Next base: position 35,390,463 of record NW_026775577.1, on the reverse strand, counting down.
ATTCATTGTTTGGATTCACGGGGCTTCAAGAGGCGTGTCTTAGGCACCACCTACTGGGTAATTTGCTCACCCCATTACAGTTACATTTTTTTTTTCAGTACTCGGGAAAGAAGTTGTGGACACTGAACCATCACAAACTTAAGGAGGACTAGGAATATTTTTTTTTGCTATCTTTTGTATTTTGCTGCACTTTTGTAAAGTCTCAGAACCATAGTGAAGTGTACACATTTTGCAAGCCATGGTCATGTATTCTAAACTATAACTCTTGTTGGTATTTTGAAGGGAAGCGAGACTATGTAAATATTTTGTGTTGAATAAGATGATGATGATGGGCCATTGTAAGGAGGTTGTTGATGTTGTTATTTTGGGGAATGTATTATATATATATATATATATATATATATATTTGTATTGTGTGTTGGGACAGGTTGGATAAGTCTTAAAGAGCCAAGAAAGGCTATTGCATTTTTATTTAAGCAGGTTGTTATAGGCCCCTTTTTAGCAGATGTCATGCCGAATTTTTTTTATAATTGGTATCAGTTTAGGGTCGTGACACCCTGCTCAGCAGAATAACCTCTACTCCTGATGAACACTTGAAAAATAATAGTAGGTCAGACCTACAAATAAGTTCTACTCTACTACTGTCCAAGCAGAGATCCGATACACGCATACATACTAGTCAATCCAACAACAACTACATAGTCCGTATATATATATAGATACACACTAAAAAGGCTCCCACTGGACTATAGGGCGGCCTCAACCTGAATAGTAGATAACATGCAAAACGCACTGATAGTGGGCATGAGTACCTAGAATTACCAGGGCACACCATAATCCACTATAGCTAGTTAACCACCCTATGTACTATACGCACCCTAACCATTGATCCTGAGACTCAAAATCATATCATGACATATAATTATATATATATAATCCGTTATATTCAACCATAAAAGTAAACTATCCATCCATATATTTCAATAATGTGTCATCCAACTGTTCCGTTGACCTAACAAAAATAATAGGACTTAACTTTCAAGTTAATCCGTTCCCTTATAAATCAAAATAGGTAGGACTTAACCTTTTTAGTTAATCCATCCCTAGAATACCACCATCTCATACTGGTGCATTACATCCATACAATCCAATAGTTGATGTAACAATTAAAGTAATACATCAAATAATCCAGAGACAAACATAAAAACTTAATATCATGCTATCATAAAATAGGAATGACTTATAATTTATTTAAGCTTCCTAAATCATGTAACCCAGTTAAACTGAATCTTAAACATGTTGATATTTTATTTTACAGTCAAGTAAGCATTCTCCAAACACAATTCATGTTAAACATTTAATCTTAATTGCTAGAACAAATTAAAAAGATTAAATCCATTCATTCTTTAAAGAATTCATATAGAATGTATTGTTATAATCAAGTCTAATTATTTAAACTCATACCTAGTTCCTATTTAATGTTCGGGACCCTTCAAAATCAATTAAGTCAATTTAAACGCTGTTTACGTAAATTCTCCAGGTAAGGCTCAAGCTTTTATCCTGATAGCTTGAGCTTTCTATCCATGGGTCGAGCTTTTCATCAATAGCTCGAGCTTTCTGTCCATGGCTCAAGCTTTGCATCCAAGGCTCGAGCTTTTCATCTATGACTCGAGTTGCTCGAGCACTGTAACAACGAATTGAACACTAATTCAATGAATCAACCCAGAAATTCAACTGTAAACTTATTCTTCATTATTAAGGGTTCTAAGCTCCAATCTAAGTCCCATAAGTCCATATTAATTTATTTTAGATATTTTAACATGTAAATATTAAACTTAAACATCAATTATGCATAAAAAATCTAAGAACACAAACATCAAGAATATGAGAATAAAGTCATACAACCCTCTATTCTAATCTAATTAAACATACATAATTATTTAGTTTTATGTGTTTAAGCATCTTGGAATTTCCTAGGCATGTATAGAAACAAAAATCAAAGGGAGAGAGTAAGAGAAGAACTTGCCTTCAAGGATTTCAAATTGAAACCTTCAAACCTCCTTCTTCTCTAATTTTTCAAACGACCTTGGTTGCCGTCAAACTCTTAGCTGTTGTGTCCCAATCCATGAGCAAGCCTCCTTTCATTCTTCCTTGGTTCGGCCTTTTCCTTTAGTCGCACCTACTCTTTCTCTGTTCTCCTTTCTCGGTTTTTTTCTCTCTCTCTCTCTAACCTCTCTGTAACTTTCTTTCTCTATAATAAAATCACGTAATATAATTTTGAAACCTTGCTAAAAAAAAAAACCCTAATCCTAATTAGATTCCAAGTCTAATAAAAAGAAAATAAATAAAAAGAAAATAATCATACATATATATAATCTCTAGTTTATACGAGATGTATAGTTATATATATAGAATCAACTTATATCTATATATATTTAAACTAACTATATTTATTAATATTAATTATTCAAAAATACTAATAAATATAATATCCTAATATACATATATACCCATATATTTATGTACCACTATCCATGGGTAAATATCCATAACCATCTAACCTCCTATCCAAGTAGTCCATACAACCCATTAGTTTGGTACATTACTATTATCCAATCCATCCTTTTAAACTAAAAATAAAATATCCTTTTAAACTAAAAATAAAATAAAATAAACATTTAATCTACCAAATAAAATTACAATTAATCAAACCCATCATTTAAGCAAGCACATCGGTTAAAACAATTTAATTCAAATAAACCATATAAGCACATAATTGACATTTAAACAATTAATTCAAGTAAACACATGATTAAATAGCTAAATAATCAAACAAACAATAAAAAAATGCAATTAAAACAAATAAATAAATACCAACACTATCTTTAAAATTAGGGGTATTATATAGTCCAACCAAAGTTTTGCGTCCTTCCTATCCACAATTTTATGTTTAACAAGTCCCCTTGGTATATCTCTTAGCTTAAGTAGGTTTCTCCAGAACTTAGAACTCAGTGATGATGGTTTAACAGTCCAAATGGATTTTCTTTTGATTAAGTACATGTAGGTCCAAGCCACCTAAAGGTTATCCTTTCTATCAAATAACTTCCAAATAAGCTTGAGCCCTAAGACTCTATTGGTTAGAAAAAAGTATTGTTAAACCATCATCACCGAGTTCTAGGTGAATTCTAGTTATGATTTTTTGGACAAGGGTTTGGCAATCAGTGGTATTGATTGAAGATGAGGATAGTGGGAGTCCAAGGTAGGTGATTGGTAGGGAAGCAGCCTCAAAATGCACAAGAGAGAGAATGGTTGCCCTAGTAGAAGTATCCACACCAGAAAAGAAGACTTTGCTTTTAGAGTAATTAATTGAAAGCCCTGAAATGGATAGGAAGTCACCCAATGCTTGATGTAACACTTTGACAAATTCAAGGTTCCATTGAGAAAAAAGGAAGACGTCATCAGCAAAGGCCAAGTGTGAGATAGACAATTTCTTACACCTCCAGTGGTATTTAAAACAAGGGTTACATGAGATGGTAGAACCAAGAGACAAAGATAAGACCTCCATGGCAAAAACAAATAGTAATGGTGATATATGATCACCTTATCTAATGCCCCTTTTTCTATTGAAAAATCCAAACAATTCACCTTTAAGAGAAATTGAGTAGGATGGAGAAGTAATACATTGGCTTATCCAGTTAATAAATAAGCTGGGAAAACAAAACAATTGGAGAGTGTCAAGGATGCACTGTCAATGCAATGAATCAAATGCCTTTTTTAGGTCAATTTTGAGGGTACAAGAAGGAGGATGATTGGTGTTATGATAACCATTAAGTAATTCATGGGCTAAAATGATGCTATTAGAAATTTGTCTATCCTTGATAAAAGTGTTCTGAGAGGGATTGATGATTGATGGAAGGATAGAACTGAGCTTGTTTGCAATAAGTTTAGAGACACATTTATAGAGAATGTTTCAGCAAGAAATAGGTCTAAATTCACTAACACATGAAGGATTAGGGATTTTGGGGACTAAAGCAATATAAGAACAATTTAATTCAGAGAGCATCCTCCCAGAAATAAAGAAATCTTTAATTGCCCTAATGATATCCTGGCCAATGATTGGCTAAGCATGGTTGAAAAAACATAAATTAAAGCCATCAGGTCCAGGGTTTTTATAGGGGTGAAAAGAGAGGATGCAATTCTGTATCCCCAAGCTAGTAGGTAAGGTTATGAGGGTTGGGAGAAGGTGAGAGGGAACTGTCTTAGAGATAAGATGAGAGAATAAGGACATACCGGGGTAATTGTTGTAAGATTATCCAAGTAGGTTCCTGAAGTGACCAAGGAATTCATTCTTTAGGTCCTGATCATGAATTGTATCTCCATTTGCATCCTCAATGGAGACAATTTTCCTCCTATTCGCCTTGGAAGAGAATGATTTCACGAAATAAGAGGTGTTCTGGTCCCCCACCTTTAACTAATGAATTTTTGCTTTCTGCTTGAAGAACATCTCCTCAGCCAAACAAAGCTCGAAAAGTTTTGAAGCCAACCCTCTTTCAGTCAGTTTGAGCCGGTCATTAGAAGGATTCAAATCCAAGCAAGCTTGACATTTAGATAACTCATATTTGCATAGGGTAACCCTTGTTGAGATAGAACTGAATTCAGTTTTGTTAAGCAATTTTAGAGGATACTTTAAGGCTTTCAACTTTTGAACCACACAAAACATTTTAGTTCTATGCACCTCCTTCTGCCAATCATTGTAGACAATGTCAATGAACTTCTCATTAAGTGTCTAAAAGTTAAATAATCTAAAAGATAAATTCTTTTTTGGTGCTAAGCATCCTAATTTGACCACCATAGGTGAGTGATCTGATATCCCATGTGGCAAGAACTTACAGGTAGCTTGGGTAAAAAGTTGTAGCCAAACATGGTTAACCAACACTCTATTAAGCTTTCTAGATAAACTGGCACAACCAAAACTATTATTAGTCCAAGTGAAGTAGATTCCAGAGAATCTTAGATCCTCTAACTCATTCCTTTGAAGACAATCTTTAAAGTCCTGCATCCCTTGTGTCCATCTCAATGCACCTCCAAAACTTTCATTCATATGAAGCAAGACATTAAAGCCCAAAAGGATCTATGGAACAACATTATTACCAAAAACATCAAGACTTTTCCACAAGGGAACCCTCTCTGAGGTTGTATTTGCAGCATAGACAAATGATGTAATACATTTCAGCTTCAAATGAATCAATCAAATGGTACAATTGATTACTTGACCATTACAAGAAGAAGAGATCACTAATACCTTAATTGGGTCCCAAAGAATCCAAACCTTTCCCAGGATTGAGTGGGAATAATTACACAGGATATCCCATCTAAGCGCAATGGCTCTATGAATAGAATCAATATTATTATGGCATACTTTGGTTTCCAATAATGCAACCAGAGAAAGACCATTATCACTGATTAATCTCTTTACCTCTAATTGTTTGGGGGTAGAGTTCAATCCCCTAATATTCCATGTAGCCTAGATCATTGAGAAGATGAGGTTAGCTTGCTCAACCCTCTAAACCCCTTAAGGGTAGTGATATTATTCAAAACAGGTTTTATTACCTTTGGTTTTTTGTTAATTTTAGAGTGTTTTCCATTCATTGGCTTCCTAGGCTTGAGTGCCTTGTTAATAATGGGTGAGTAGGTAGGATCATAGTGCTCCATTATTGTAGAGTCATCATCATCATGCATCATAAAATTTCCTTCCACGGAGTCCATCTCATCCTCACAAGAATTCGGTAACAAGGCTTCAAAGGAATTAGAGACTGGGACTTACAATATGGGAGGGGTATCAGCTTGGGTTATGATCATCTTATGAGGAGACAAATCAACTATAAGGTTCAAGTTCTTAAACGTGCTAGAATTGGTGGCAGTAGTCTTTAAATGAGTTGTCATGATTGGAGGAGGTGCCTCTTCCTTATCCTCAGTGACAATTTTTGCGCTACCATCAGACCATGGAATGATAGATAGTTGGTTACAAGGTGACTGTGGAGGAGAATTAGATGTTGTAGCCTCCCCAGCTAACCGGTGACTTGTAAGGTGGGGGAAGGGATTAAGGATGGGGTAACATTGTGCAATATTGCCATTGTTCCTTCTAGTGACCTGTTTCCATCCACCATCATCAAGAGGATTCTCCCTAATCTCTCCATAAGGTTTGGGCAAGGCATCCAAAACCTCCAAACATTGATCCAATGTGTGTCCAAATGAATTGCACTATGAACAAATCAAAGGCTTCCAAGGGTACTGGATAGTGATAGTCTCAAACTTATTACCCTTTGTTTTGACAGGAAAGGAAGATGAAAGTGTGGGATGTGGATTAATTTGCACACAAACCATTGCAAAGTCAATCTTATTCCTATCCTGAGTATTAGCATTAGCAAAGAGTGGTTTCCTAACATCACTTGCAATGTTGCTTAGGCCTTTAGGGGACCAGAGATGCAATGGCACATTGAAAATTTTTACCTAAATGGAGAGAACATTACAATTATCCTTATGGGGGTGGTGGTGAGTCCTTGAACCATAGTTAAAGGGTAATAGGGTTACGTGCAAAAACCCACTATCTACCTGCTATCAGCTCCTTGCATTTTTCCACTGAATCAAACCTGAAGACATATGTACCATCTTTGCTCACAACTACTGTTTATAAACCTCTACTCTTCCACAACTTATAAGCTATATCAGGTGGTTCAACAAGAATGAAGTCATTATGGTGTGTGGGTTTAAAGAATTCAAATGTCTAATTATCATGTGTTCCTTGAGCAATAGAAGACCAGCTGCGGTTGGAAAGATCATTGGTGCAACTATGTGTGGTTCCATTTAGGTTAAAAGTGGGACTTGTATGGCTTGGTGAGGCATGGTTGGATGAGGGAATACGTTATTGGTTGGAGAAGGGAATATGTTATTGGTTTTGAGTTAAATGGGGTTCAGTATGAAGCATTGTTGGAGTTGGAGTAGTAGTTAGGATATAATCAACAAGGTTAAAGGGGAAGGAGAAAGAGTCAACACTAGTTGGATTAGGACTGGGAATCTCTTGGTCCAAGTGTAGTAGGTTAGGTGCAGAAGGAACCCATAAGTTAGGGAGTGGATGTGACAATACAGTATTTGAATTCAAATATGGAAAAGTTGTACCTCACCCATGAGCACTCGCAGCAGGTGGCGCGTGGCAATCACCCAATAAGGGATGTTCCTTTATGGTTGCAATGATACTGGGAGGGCGCCACTGGGTCCAATCTGGTAATAATATCCCTCAAAATGGAAATTTCATTGTCAATGAGGAATGGTTGGTTGGTTGGTTCTTTTGAGTGCAACTTGAAGCTCTTCCTCCTTTGCCTTGAGCTCAAATTTTTAACTAAACTTCATAAATGAAAATAAATTTTTTTTGTAAAATTTCATTAAAAAGCGCCCAAAAAGGAAGCACATCCCAAAACACTACACAAATGTCAAAGAAACCTGCTAAACTAACGATGCATCCACAAACTCCATTATATCCCTCCACAGATTTATAATTTGACCCCAGCACCTGTAAGAAATAAGATCTAAGTATTGAGAATTTCAGCACCCAAGTCAGAACCTCCTCCCCATAAAAAAACTGCCTATTTTGCTCCCGCCCCAAGTCCCGCCATAAACATAGGAGCACCACCCTTAAAGCATTATGGACGTGCCTTTGAACTATACAAGCCCACCAAGCCTTAAACATCGATGTATGTATCCCTTTGTGACTCTTTTCTTTTCTAAACCTTCATATTAACTAAGAGGAGATCTCTCTTCTTCTCTCTATATTCTCGTGTCTTAGGTGTTGTTTAATCAATAGCACGATAATTATTACACTTTTGTATATCACCTTTATTTTTATATATAGGCATTAAGATACTTTGTGTTATATATCCTCTTAGTTATTATCTCATTAAAATCTTGTTAACTGAAGCCAATTTCTCCTAGACAATTAAAAATGTTAATAGAAATGCCACCGGGTCCTAAAGCGCTTCCCGATTTCATATTCTTTAAGACATATCTAACCTTCCGCTCCAAAATGTCATCTTTAAGATAACTACATTCATCTAAGCCTAAACTTCTTATATGGTTTTCATTTAGCAATTTCTCAAGTATGTTTCCTTGGAAAGCCATTTAGAGGACAAAAGCTCCACTGAAGGTGGCATTCTTCTTATGGAATGTTGCTTTGGGAAGCATCCTTACTATTGATAACCTCAGAAAAAGAAGTCATCTTGTGGTTAACAGGTGTTATATGTGCAAGAAAATGGGGAAATCTTTCAACCATCTCCTTATTCATTGCTCAGTGGCTAGGGATGTTTAGGTTATGTTTTTTTTGTCGTGTTTGGTCTTCCATGGGTGTTCTCAGAATCCACGGTCGACTTGTTAGAGCATTGGAAAGGGTGTACAGTGGAGAGCCGAGTCAGAGATGCTTGGTGGGCCACTCCCCTTTGTATTTGGTGGGGTTTGTGGTGCGAAAGAAATAGGAGATACTTTGAATAAGAGGAGTCTCCCATTTGGGCTATTAAATACAATATTCTTACTTTATTTTTTTGGGTAAATGGGCAAGATTGTAATTCATTGGATTGCCTTTTGAATTTTGTAGATAGCTTAAAGATATAGTGTCGATTTTGGTTGGCTGTTGTCTTCTTTTACTTATAAAAAAGAAAAAAGAATTAGCAATTTCTTAAGAAATTTTTTCCAACTTTCTTTATTTTCATTTGTCTTTTGCTAAAACCCATGAATCTTCACTCTTAATACATTTAATATGGCTAAAATCTCTAATTCATCTTCCTTAGTTTAGCAAGTTTATATAACCCAACCTCCCAAGCAGATACAACAAAAAGCTCCAACAGACAAGATCATACACCTTCTTGATATCAAGCTTGCACAGAACTCCCGGTACACCACTGCTCATCCTAGAATTCACACACTCACTGGAAACAAGAATAGAGTCGAGAATCTATCGACCACTAACAAAAGCGTTTTGGGACTCTGAATAACCTCATCTAGCACCTCCCTCATTCTCAAAACAAGAACTATAGCAATAAGCTTATAAATACACCCCACAAGACTTATTGGTCTAAAATCCTTAACATCAAAAGCTCCACCCTTTTTAGGGATGAGGTGTGGATGGAAATTTTCCCACCACTCATAAATGCCACGTGTTAATAAAAAAGGCCAGCCAAAATACATTGGGCCAAGAGCCCAAAATCACACCACAGAGCTAAAAATCGAGAAAGAAATCATTGAACATCAAATCGGTCCGAACATAGGAGCGAAGCCCAACCCACAATCTTGGTCAACACGACTGAGAGTAACGCTCACCACCAAAATCACAAGAAATCAGCAAGAAATAATACTCATATATGAAACAGTCAGTAATGGTCCCATGATTACCTCCTTGTATAGATATAAATAAGGGGAAGTTGAGACCCAAATAAGGGATATATAGTTCGATTTGCCCTTGTTCTTCCTTGATCTTGTAAGCTGTACTTCAGCTATCCATTTTTTCTTATCCTTTGAATATTTTGAAGCATTTGAGTACTTTTCTATTGATCCCAATACAGTATTTGAGCATTCTAATTCTCATAATGAACCTTAGCGTTCGGTCCGAGATTTTATGCACTTACACTTTGGCGCCGTCTGTGGGAATCTTTCAAAAAGCCTCTCACTACTACTCTGAATTTCAATACATGAGACATCGCTTCGGGATGGCGACAGGATCAGATGTCATTCAATTCCTGTAAGTGGAAATATACAGAAAATGTGAGAGGAGTTACAGGCACAGTTTGACACCATACGCTAAGCTAATGAGGCCAATGCTGAGTAGATCAACGCCCTAAGGCTAGCTAATGAAACTAGCACGACACAAATCAACGTTTTGCGTCAAGAAAACAAGGAGCTTTGAAATGCCATCCTTGCTTGCCGTCGATTGAGCACATCCTTGCTCGTCGTCGGTTGAGCTTTGGGCTACAATTCTTTTTCTTGCTCGTCATCGATTAAACACATCCTTGCTCGTCGCTAGTGGGTTACTCATAGCTCGCTGTCGCCCGACGTTCCGTCTATCCTTGGTCGCCGTCCCGACCAATCCCTTGTGCACCTCTATTTGCAACATGATGACATATATATTTATATATCATCCCTAAAGACCTCTTCGATGTCTTGCTCCGTCCATCCTCTTGATTCAGATACCAAGTAAAAATATGAAAAATTGAAAAGGTTTATCAAAACTCAAAAACACTATAAATTAGGATGAATAACAAGAGCGAAATTGTTAGGGTTTTAGAATTATTGAAGGTTGGGAGGCCTTTGAGAGAACATGAGACTCAGAGAGAGAGAGATGGGTATATGAGTAATTTTAATTCAAAAGTAGGTGTGAAAATATCTTTATAATTATAGTAAGGACAAATATGGTATTTCATGCTTTAAAATGGCTGACATCATAAAAAATTATAATTGATCGACGTTTACCATCACCGAAAGGGGCAAAGTGTTACAACGGAGCAAACCTTGAGAAATGATGGTGCAATTTTTGAAACGTTAGGGGTACTAATTGTAATTAGGTCTTACCTCAAGGGAGGTAAGTGATATTATCCCTATATATATACGCGCACACACACACACACACACACTATTAAAACATACGTGCGATACACATGATGAAAGGTTATTTTATGATCTTAATTAAAAAAATTATTAAAATAAATTCACTTTTTTAAATAATTGATTACTAACTTTTTTGAGTAATTAAATTTTTAAATATTTATGAAGCGAAATGTGTTGTCAAGATTAAAATTTAAGAGTAAAATCTCAACTTTAAGGGGTTGCAATTATTTGTATAATATGTATATAATTAGAAAATAAAGTATATAATATTACAAAACTTATTTGTTTAGTTAATAAATGTTGACATGACATAATTAAACAAACATAGAAAGATAAAAAATGAAAATTAATGCAATTCAAAGAATAAAATATAATTAAACAAACACAAAAAATAAAAATATAATATAAATCAACATGATTAATGCAATTCAAAGAATAATTTACCTATAATAAAAAATAAAAAAAAAAAAATTGAATCATACTGCGAAATAGATCAATCAAAATAAATTAAGATATTTTTTAAAAAATAAATGGAGTCATCCAAAAGAATAAATCAATGCAATTCAAAGAAATTACTACAAAGTTGAAAGAAAACATACTATACCTGTAATAAAATAAAGAATTTTAAACCATGTTGCGAAACGGATCAATTGAAATAAATTAAGATATTTTTTAAAAATTAAATGGTGACATGACATAATTAAACAAACACATAAAAAAATAAATAAATAACATGATTAATGCAATTCAAATAATAAAACATAATTAAAAAAAAAATCAACATGATTAATTGAATTCATATAATAATGTACATGTAACTAATGTATCTCACCTTAAAATTATAATAAAATATAATAAAAAAAATTTATTATAAAATTATAATGTTATAGTGGAAAGATTTAGATCTATATTTATATTTAGGAAAGTGTTAGAAGTAGAATAAAATAGAAAGAGTAAATTTGTTTTAACTTTAAAGAATTTCGAGAATAATAGGAATTATTTTAATTGCTAACTTATTTTATCATTAAATGATTTAAAAAATCTTGATTGAATTTCAATTAAACAATTACCTATTTAATTTTAATTGGTAATTTATTTAATGATTTGAAACATGTTGATTGAATTTCAATTATACAATTACCTATTTAATTTTAATTGATAAATTATTTTATTATTTGGTAAATTATTTCATTAAATAATTACTTATTTCATTTTAATACCTAAATTTTTTATTTTATTTTAATTGGTAACTTATCAGATTTATTGTAATTGGTAACTTATTTTATCACTTGTTAAATTATTTTATTATTCTATCTTCTTCTTTTTTTTTTTCATAATTGGTGTTGTATAAAAGAAATAAAAAAAGAAAAAGAAAAAAGATGAAGAAATATTCACAGATGCATAGAAGGCATACCCTCAAAAATTACAAACAAAAAAAAACTAAAACAGAACGCTACAAAGGATAAATGAAACCAAAGCAAAAACAATCTCTAGACTCGAAAAAGCAGCAACAGCAACACAATTATTGCAGCAACCTTAACCCAAATTGGTTGTTAAACTAGCATCTTGAGCTTGCAGCACCTCAAAAAAGTATAGTTCTAGCTACTACCTCTAGAGAACTAGAGACTCCAGAGGTAGTAGCTAAATGATTTGAAACATCTTGATTGGTAAGATGCTTCAAATCATTAAATAAATATTTCAATTAAACAATTACCAAATTTTAATTGGTAATTTATTTTATTATTTGGAAAGATTTAGATCTATATTTATATTTAGGAAAGAGTTAAAAATAGAATAAAATATAAAAAGTAAAGTTGGTAACTTATTTTATTTTCTGGTAAATTATTATCTTGATTGAATTTCAAATAAACAATTACCTATTTAATTTTAATTGGTAATTTATTTAATGATTTGAAACATCTTGAGAATTTCTATTAAACAATTACCTAGTTAATTTTAATTGGTAAATTATTTTGTTAAACAATTACCTATTTTATTATTTGAAACATCTCGATTGAATTTCAATTAAACAATTACCTATTTAATTTAATTGATAACTTATTTTATTATTTGGTAATTTGTTTTATTAAATAATTACCTATTTTATTTTAAAACTTAACTTGTTTTAATAATGATTTGAAACATCATGATTGAATGTCAATTAAACAATTACCTATTTAATTTTAATTGATAATTTATTTTATTATTTGGTAAATTATTTTATTAAATTGAATTTCAATTTCAATTTCAATTAAACAATTACCTATTTAATTTTAATTGGTAATTTATTCTATTATTTTGTAATTTATTAATAGTCATTTATTTTATCAAGATCTTTCAAATAATTAAATAAATCTTTGAATTAAACAATTACCTAATTTTAATTTGAAATTTATTTATTATTTGGTAATTATTTTATTAAATTGAATTTCAATTTCAATTAAACAATTACCTATTTAATTTTAATTGGTAATTTATTTTATTATTTGGTATAATATTATTATTGTTAACTCGAATTCAGTTTGGAAATTTTTAATGTAAATTATTTAATGCAAATTATTTTATATTTTTTTAAAATCTAAAAATGTTAAAGAAATATGTTACACTTTTAGAATAGATATATAGATTATTAGTAAAACAAATTTAATGTAAAGTATTTAATGAAAATTATTTTATATTTTTTAAAAATATAAAAATGTTAAGGAATTTCTTACACTTTTAGGATAGTATATAGATATATAGATTTAATTTGATTAATTGGTACTTTTTAGAATTCCAAATTGAATTCGAGTTAACATTTATAATAATTGTTAGTAAAACATAAAGTATTTAATGAAAATTATTTTATATTTTTTAAAATCTAAAAATATTAAGAAATTTGTTACACTTTTAGAATAATATATAAATTAAAAATATAAAAATGTTATGAAATTTGTTACACTTTTAGAATAGTTTATAGATATATAGATTTAATTTGATTAATTTGGTACTTTTTAGAATTCCAAATTGAATTCGAGTTAACATTTATAATAATTGTTAGTAAAACAAATTTAATTTAAAGTATTTAATGAAAATTATTTTATATTTTTTAAAAATCTAAAAATGTAAAGAAATTTTTTACCCTTTTAGAATAGTATATAGATTTAGTGTGATTAATTTGGTACATTTTAGAATTCCAAGCTGAATTTGAGTTAACATTTATAATAATTATTAGACATTATTTAATGAAAATTATTTTATATAAAATATTTAATGAAAATTATTTTATATTTTTTAAAAATTTAAAATTGTTAAGAAATTTGTTACACTAGTGTATATACAAGATATAGATAATAGATATGCATATTGATTTAAAAATTGAAAAATGTTAAAGAAATTTGTTATAGTGTAGATATAAGAAAGAAATTTGTTATAGTGCAGATATAGATATAGATATTTGTTATAGTGTAATATTTTATTGCAATTATTTAGATTAAAATTAGTTCTAATCACAAAACAAACCTCGATCTCTTTAGCACATACGTAAAATTCAATTCCTAAAACAAACATATTTTGTAACGACCCGGTCATTTACCTCCCTTTCCTTTTTCCTGAAATTTTACGGATAAATTTTTTCCGTTTAATTTTCTTTTCTGAGATCTGTTTCTCATCGTTTAGTGTCATTTCGAGTACACAGAATTGGCTTCTGAGACTCTTTCGTGTGGATTGACAACTTCCTTTGAGAACCGAGTCATTTCCGTATTTTTACTTTTCGGGACACTATTCACTTATGTCCTTTTCCCTATTCTGTCTTTTCCCTATTTGTCAGTTTTTGGCACAACCTCACTTTTCGTGCTCGGAGTTAGTTTTTGACTTCACGTGTCTTCATCTTAAATGGTTTTATCGAAATACGTATCTTTACTTTTGCAAGAAAGTACTCTGGTTGCTCCCGGTTCGTAGGGGCATGGATGCAAAATTCTTCATAATCTTTTTCATTTCTTGGGGTGTTTTTCATAAATATCTTTTGAAGATATTTATTTGAGGGGTATCTAAGAAAATATCTTTTGGAAGATATTTTCATTCTGGGACAGTTTCGCAGTTAACCCTTTTTATAGGGGCCATTGTGCAATTAACAAAAGTTATTGCAAAATATCTCGTCTGGAGCCTGGATCCTCGTACGGGATTCATTTTCACCTTTCGTTGACTCGTAAATTCATAGAATTTCCTTCTGGTCGTTTTTCTCCAATTTCAGAATTTCTGGACCCGGTTGCAGCCGAACTTGTTCGGGGCATAACTTTCTACTCGGAACTCAATTTTTGACGCCGTTTCTTCCATTGTTAATATTTTCTCATTTTGAATCTTTTTCATTTACAAAGTTTTGCCATTTGAGCGCGTTTGCTCAAATTTTACTTTTCCGGACCCGGCGGGGCCCTTTCGGGGCACTTTTTGAATTTTACTATAAAGGGGGGTGAGATATTTTATTTTTCATCTTCCCCACTCACCTTGCACGACCAGAGCTCCCATGGCAGCCTAAGGGAGACTGCCACCACCTCTCTCCTCTTTTGAACTTCATTCCTTTGTTAAAAAGTTGAAGTGTCTTTACGTTTTGTGTTCGTGTTGACTACGCGCACCATTACCCCTCATTAGAAACCAATTCTGACCAAATTTCGAGTTCGGGATTGAGGTCAAGTTAGGATTTTCATGGGGCTTCTTGTTCCCGGTGTAGTCCCCGACAAAACCTCCCGGTATCGTCGGATTCGGAGCACTTTTCTTTCGGTGGAGATTTAAGATTTTCATCTCAAATTGAGGTAGGGGATGCTCTAGGTTTAATTCTTATTATATAGCATGATACTGATACTTCTACAACGTGATTACATGCTTAAATATAAAATTTAGAGATTTTATTATTTATTTTTTTCTTGTACGGGATCTGTTTTTCCCGGTTGCTCATGACTTGGTTTAAACATGTAGCATGATATTATATTACTCCTCGATATGCTCATTGTCGTGTATAAAAATGGGAACATTTGAATAAGTATTAAAGGTTTTATTTAATATTTATCTTAAGTGAAAAATTAATTTACATGGCCTTAACTAGCTTGAAATCAATGTGTGTTTGCATATTAAATTAGGCCTTAGCATGCTCTTCAACATAGATTAAATTGAGAGTAAACGGTGATGTTTTAAAATCTAGAGAATATTTAATTAATTTGATTAATTAATTTATTCTGAGTGTACTATTCACTCCATTGGAATTCCGACTTGATATTCTTGAAATGCATGTCATGTAGTTCCACGTATATTAAATTGAGACCATTTGGGTAAGTTTCAAAATCTAGAGATTTTAATTAAAAGAATTAATTAAAATCCATTCAATGGTTCCTTGAGCTAGATTAAGTTTCTAACCTTGCATTCGTGTTTTCCTTGACAAGTTCCTTCACGTGTATCAAATCGAGAATAATCGGATAAGTTTTGAAACTTATATTTAATTAATTCCTTTGTATGGAACTTAATTCACATGGTTGTATCTTGCTTAGAATGAACTTGTAACTTGACATTAGACTTGCCTTGTAATCTAGACAATTTAATCTCTTAAGTAGATTAAATTTCCTTATATGCTTCCATCGTGTTAATCATGCCTCGTTATGAATTCTTGTTAAACTTGTGAACTTGACTTGAATTCCATGAACCTTATTCTTTTTATCAAGCATCGTGAACGCTTGTATCTTGGTTTCATTAATGTACTTAATGAACATGCACATTTGTCTTGGAATGATTTAATTACACATGTGTTGCTTAGGAAGTGATTAAATCATATATCTTATACTTGTGGTATATCTATTTCAAGGAATTCCATGTGCTATATATATATCTTGTTTCTAGTCTATATAGATGCACACTATAGTTTACTGATATTTTGCATGCCATTATAGTTGAGTACTTAGGGCATGACTTGTATGTTCCAAAATCTTGGTTGTGCATGAAACGTGGTTAATGCATCTCTTGTATTTGACTTGGGATATCAATCAAGAATTGACATAGCTAGGACTTGGTTCTAGTACGGGGGAATGTCCTCCTACAACTATAGTGCGCACTAGGGGGAAGGTACCCATGGGTTAGTAGCCTTAAAGTGATCTCAAGAGGACGATTTTAATCCGGGAGATATCCGAGTTTCCACATTGGTTGATTTCACTCTCTTTAAATTTCAAGTTGCTATTTCTTAAAGATTTAAACTTGTCGTGTATGTGAAATGCTCCAATCCTGTTTACATGCATAGATATTATGCCTGTTCTTGATTCATGTATAACTCTTTTCGTGTTTCATGGAATGTTCCATCCTTGTTATTTGCATAGATATTATGCCTTGTTCTTCATTCCTTGTATAACTCCTATCGTGTAAATTAGAATGTTCTAATCTTGTCATTGGTGTAAATATTATGCCTTCTTCGTGATTCAAGTATACTTCTTTTCGTGTTTTATGGAGTGTTCCATCCTTGTCTACTTACATTGATATTATGCTTCGTTCTTGATTCCAAGTATACTTCATGTCGTGTATTCTATCCTTGTTTACTTGCATAGATATTATGCCTAGTTCTTGATTCCAAGTATGCTTCTTGTCGTGTTCTTGGGTTGTACCAAATCTTGACTTGTTTCATATGAGTATATATCATGATTCTTGTTGTTAGTACTCTAAGGTAGCTTAGGATGCTCCCTGGGTCTCACTTTGATATAGACGTTAGGTGGCATGAGCCCCTTTAACATGTTTCACCTTAAGGTGATAAATTTGTAAAATGCTAGGTCGATGCATGCTCATCTCCTACGAGTAGCTTTATGTTGCTCACCCCTATGTTACTGGGGCATATTTCAGGTACAAAGACTTAGTTCGTGATGCTTATCGTTCATTGGGAAGATTTATAGCTTTTAAGTTCTATTTCATGCAAGTGTTAGCATGAAATGCCATTGTAGCGATTTTGTCAAATGTGTATATTTGATTCCAAACTTGTATTATGTGCTTAAGCACACTTTTTGACACTCATTCCATGTATATAATTTGTGGCCAAGGGCCAAACTTTATTTGAAATCCATGAATATTCATGAATGTAGAAATTTGTCTTTATTAAGAAAAGTATGAAAACTAGGGTTTTAATCTGTCATTCTCGCACCGGTGTGTGCATTTTGTGTGAAATTCATCTTTTAGCATTCATTTGCCATATGTGAGGTGTAGCCAAGGGCCAAACCCCATTTAGTTTTCATTCTTGCATTTTAGTTCACATATTGCATTTTTGGGCTAAATAGTAGAATCCGAGCCTTTAAGGGTTCATTTTCAAATCGGGTGGTGCAAAGTGTATTCCGGCACCTCCACTAGGTCTCATTTATCTTGTATGAAGTGTGGCCAAGGGCCAAACGGTCATTTGAAACCATTTCCTAATTTTAGTTTTCAAATTTCCCATTTCTAGTTCATTTTTGCCTTTTTGGCCGTTGGGTGGTCAAATTTTGCATCGGTAGTATTTTAAAGTTGTGGACCATTGTAGCACGTCCTAATAGGTAAGTTACGTTTGCGTGCATGGTCGTTTCCGGATAAAACCTCATCCTTGGTGATTTGAGCCTCTTGTGAATTCATTTCACACTTTTTTTGCATATTCTGATCTAGGGGCATTATAGACCTTTCACATTAGTTTTATTTTCTTCTTTCTACATGGTCGCTTAGAAAACGTGATTCTAGGGGGGGTTTCTTTTTCATGTTTTTCCATAAAATGTTGTCTTGGTACCGGAAATCCCTCGTGAAGTGTCAGCTTCTAGTTTTCATTTAGCAGCTTTATGACCCTCATGACCAGATTTCTTGGAGGGGCATTTTGGGCATTTTATAGTGAGTTTTTTTTCATTTCCGTCCATGTAGTCGGGTAAAAAACTCGATTTTAGGGGGGGGTTTCTTCTTTGTGTTTTTCCAGAAAAATCCGTTTCGGACCTCGTTTCAAGCCTCAGTTCTGGGCAGATAAAAAAAAAATAAATGTAGCAGCAGCCAAGGGCTGCCACCAGCCATGTCATTGGGCGCCGGCGTGCACGCCGGTGGGCTCGTGCATGGGCGCCGTGTGCGCCATGGCCTTCGTTGGGCCGCCGCGACGTCACAACTTCAAATACTCGTTTCTCCCTCGTCCAGACTCCAAATCGAGTGAAGTTTTTTTTGTACTTGACTAATTTTTCGCTGTCTTTCCAACAGTGTGCTCGGTTGCACCCGGTTCTTCCTGAATAATTATCAGTTTACACTTTTAACCTTAAGTGGTTGTTTTTCTTCGTCGTGTCGTTTCTCCTTCGTTCGGATTCCGAATCATGTGATTCTTGAGTCCATCTTGATTAGTTTTTCATTGTCTTTCCAGCGGTGTGCTCGGTGGCACCCGAATCCATAGTTTCAAAAATGACCATTTTGCCCTTGGGGCTATTTTTGTCCGGTTTTCTTGTAATTCCCTTCCGCTGCATTCTTTCGAGTTCCGTGACTTCATGGGATGTTACGGATGTGTTTCGGGAATGATATACATTCTAGGGACATCATTTCTATGCAAAATGACTATTTTACCCCTGGGGGCTTAATTGTCATGTTTTTGATCTTTTGCTTCCGCATCAGTTTTTCATTGAGTTCCACGATCTCATGGAAGGTCACTTTGATTTCGTAGAGTCTTGTTTTCTATTTTCGCTTCCGCATATTGGATCCATTATCGGGTCAATCTTCGGATCATCACAGGACACGCTGGCCTAAAAACCAGGGTCGTCACATATTTTAGATCTCTTGGCACGATCCCTACTCACTTCATACTCCATAGTATAAGTGTTTAGTGGTTTTATAAATTATAAAATATGATGCTCACTTGACATTATTTCTAAACCTAAAGTGTTGTGCATTATTTTGTGCACACGAGCAGTCGCATCATAATGACACGTCATTGGAATTTTTATAAAGAAAAATTGAAAATTGTTTGAATCATAAGGTGATTTAATGTTTAGTATTTAATGAAATGATTTTTTATTTTTTAAAAATCTAAAAATGTTAAGAAATTAGCTACACTTTTAGAATAACTAGTCAATGTGTACGTGCGATGCACGTGAGTAAATAAAGCATAATTTGTCACTAAATTAAAAAAATGTAAATATTTTGATATGCCTTTCTTACATCTATCATAACAAAATACAAAAAGAGAAATGAGGTCCACTTTATTAATTAATAAAACAGGAATCATAATAGTTAATGTTAGGAAAGACGATTAAGTGAACCTTTAACAATGTTAAGCAAATAAGATGAGGTGCTGGTTTCCACGAAAATAACAGCATGCAATAGTAAAATTATTGCAATGAACTGAAAGTATACAACATATTAATATTTGTGTTTTTAAATATAATTTTTTTTTTCCATTGGTATTATAAGGATATCTCTTGGTGTGCTAAATATATTTGACACACTTATTGATTTTAATATATTTTAAAATATATTCATGATTAAAATTTTAAAATTGTATGATGAAAATCTTTGGAAAAAAATATATTTTTATTAACATAAATAATAAATAATAACACACTACACAAATAAAAATAATTAAACCAAATTTGTGAATGATTGTGCGCTTTTAATGTGACTTTTTTTGTGAAAATAAAAAATAAAAAATGTTAAGAAATATATAAAATATCATCTACATTCTTCAAATTTCATATATTTTATTATAAAAAAGTGAAAAATGTATAGAAACAGTAAAAAAAAAAAAAAAAAAAAAAAAAAAAAAAAAAAATCTCACTTTAGTCTTAGAATTAGTTATAAATGAATTCTTAATAGGTCTGAAAAAAAATATATCAAAGATTTGAAACAATCTAACACTGTTATTTGAAATGCCTAAAGCTATAAAGTAAAAATTTGTATTACAATTTTTAATATATAAAATTTTCAATTTAACGAACCAAACCAATCAATTTTTCAATTTTTTATTTATGCTTCCATATATATGTAGAATTACTATATAGTCGAACCGGAAATCAATTCAAGCTCATTTCACCTTGAATTTTTTTTTTTTTTTTTTAAAAAAAAAAAAAAAACACAAAACAAAGGAAAAGATTCAGAATAATTTACATTAAAAACAAATTAAACATGGTTCTATGGTAACACTCATGGAACAAAGAGAAACATAATAATAAAGAATAAGGCACACAAATAATGTTAATTAAAATGATGTCAATTAAAACCAACATACCGCTATTGATTAATCCAAAATACACAAAAACAAGAGAAAGTGGGTATGTCAAACTACTATTATTAATTTATTAGTCAAGTTTCATTTTATATTTTAAAATTGAATTTGCAAAATGAGAATCAAATAAAGAGTTGAGCCAAGTAATCACCTTTCACCTTATCCACTTTGATTGAAGCACCTTCCATAAAAAAATAAAAATAAAAAATAAAAAAAAACTACAACAATTTTATGAAGGAGATGATAACATTGTATCACACAGAAAATGATCGAGTAAAAACACAAATTTTATAGAAATTAACAATAAGAAGCTATACAAATAAAAGAGGTTGAAATCTGTGGATGCATTTGCATGTTTGCATCCGCTTTAGAATTCTCGGGTAGCTGAACCATTTAATTCAATTTATTTGAATTAAAAACAATGAAAATAGTATTTAAAACATTTAATGAAAATATTTGTGAGTTTAAAACTTTTGAAACTGATGGGCTACTCAATTTATTTGAATTATATTATTATGTGTTTTAATTAATGAGACTTTTTAATTGAGAAAAATAACATACGGAATATCAAATACCTTATTCATTATTTAGAAAAAGGTCAAAATAAATAGAAATAGAAATAATAATAATAATAATAATAATAACCTTGCATGGCAGTATATGTATATGTATATGTATACGTATATGTGTAGATAATTTATTTAGAAGATAATTCTTGACGTGATGGAGAAATTGATGTCACGATATGAATTAATATATTAAACTAACTAATTTTTTTTAAATATAATTGGAATTGGGATGGGCAATCAACAATTAATTACTTAGATGGGAGTAGCAATTATGTAGTGTGCCATAAAAACTGAAATATTGCACATATTAGGAAGGTCACTTTGGCCTCATCTCTTCAAATTTCACATTGTGAAAAAAGAAAAAATATATACATTCTTCAAATTTCATATATTTTATTATAAAAAAAAGGTGAAAAATGTATAGAAACAGTAAAAAAAGTATTGTACTTTTATACGTAGTATATATTTATAGATAATATAATTTTAAGATTTTTTATTTTTAAAAAGTTTAAAAATATTAAGAAATTAAATTAGACAGAGGCATCTTGCACTTTAATACGTAGTATATATATTTATAGATAATTTAATTTAGAAGGTAATAACTATTATATATAGATATAATGGAAAATGGTGAGTCACTTTAGAATTATGGGTATTTAAAACATTTAATGAAAATATTCGTGAGTTTAAAGCTTTTTGAAACTGTTGGGCTATTCAATTTATTTGAATTAAATTATTATGTGTTTTTATTTTATGTGACTTTTTTTGTGAAATTTTTTTTATTAAAAATGTTAAGAAATTAGCTACACTTTTAGAATAGTATAGATATACCGTTAATATATATGTTAACAATTTTTCTAAATTTAAAATAAGCAAAAATGTTTTAAGTGGACGTGTATTTTAGAAACAAAAAAGGTGTGTTTTATTTTCCTTTGACATTTTCTTTTTCAATTGTGAGAGTTAAATAAGGTGATTTAATGAAACGTCATTGGAATTTTTATAAAGAAAAATTGAAAATTGTTTGAATCATAAGGTGATTTAATGTTTAGTATTTATTGAAATAATTTTGTATTCTTTAAAAATCTAAAAATGTTAAGAAATTAACTACACTTTTAGACATTACTAGTCAATGTGTACGTGCGATGCACGTGAGTAAATAAAGCATAATTTGTTGCTAAATTAAAAAAATGTAAATATTTTGATATGCCTTTCTTACATCCATCATAACAAAATACAAAAAGAAAAATAAGGTCCACCTTATTAATTAATAAAAGAGGAATCATAATAGTTAATGTTAGGAATGCCGATTAAATGAACCTTTAACAATGTTGAACAAATAAGATGAGGTGCTGATTTCTATGAAAATAGCAACATGCAATGGTAAAATTATTGCACCTGAATTTAACTGGGGTACATATTAATATTTGTGTTTTTAAATTTTTTTTTTTTCATTGACATTATAAGGATATCTCTTGGTGTGCTAAATATATTAGACACACTTATTGATTTTAATATATTTTAAAATATATTCATAATTAAAATTTCAAAATTGTATGATGAAAATCTTTGTAAAAAAATATTTTTTAATTAACACAAATAATAAATAATAACACACTACAAAAATAAAAATAATTAAACCAAATGAAATGAGTAAACATCTTTGATGCTAAGAGAAAAAGTTTTAATTTTTTTCTTCCAAAATAAATTTGACTTGAACCATTTAATATAAATATTTGATAAAATGTGAAAAACTCAATGAAAATGAATTTTGGTTTCACTTAAACATATTTTTAACAAAAGTAAAACTAAATTAAATAAAATATGTTTGAAGACAATTCATAAATAATTTGATTAATGGATATATTTGCGAGGAAAAAAATGAATTTATAAATTCAAAACAAATATATAAAAATGTAATTTTATTGACATTAATATAGTAGTAGAAGTAGAAGTAGATTTAGAATGGGATTATTATTATTTTTGTAGATTTATTAAAATTGAAATAGTAGAATGAGAATTCTGAACTACATATATTTTATTGATGCACCGAATTGTTTTTACACCAAGTAAATATAGACATGGACATTCTAATATATATATATATATATATATATATATAGTGGATAATACCTAACAATGCAACCACTGGATTATACCTAACAAAGCAACCCGAATTCTAAATAAATCTATTTCACAAAACTTATTTTAGTGACAATGTGAATATATATTATGAAAATATTATTAAAAATAAAAGAGGAACAACGAAATAAGTTTTACTTTCGAATAGAAATTATGCCCTTACAGAATATTAGCAATCTATTTTTTTATATGTATTTATAAAAGATTTAGTTACTTAATAATATTTATCCAATTTAAAAAAAGATTGGACGACTTTAATAAATAAAAAAAAAAATCTATTCTATAAAAAAAATTAATAAAATACTTTTTATTAATTTAAATTTTAGGATAAATTGCACAAAACTCTATTGAACTATCACCTATTTGAACAAAAGTTGAAGACAGTAAATCAATCTCTCTCATACTATATATATGTTGTATAGAGATGTAGATTCGGTCAATTTGCAAATGGTTCTGTTTAGAGACCAATGTTTTCGTTTAAATTTTTTAAAAATAGACACATTTTCTTTTAATTTCTAATCTCCTTTATACAAACCCATTTTCGTTTACATGAGAAAAAAGAAAACAAAATAACATGTGATGACCTCTTTGTGTAGAATGATTATCCTTTTTTTTGACATCAATTAAGGGTCCCTTCGTTGCAACATAATTCAATCAACATCCAATTTGATAAGTTTCGAGTTCCTTGTATTGCAAATAATATATATATATATATATATATATATATATATATATATATATAAATAAAATAAAAATTAAATCATCAAAACTCAAAGATTACATAAAGAGGCACAACTACGTATCTTTTTCAAACATTGAGGCACAATTAAGTACTTACCTTATATTGTATTGCAATTTAATGAAAATCATGAAATTAACACAATCTAAACTCAATTTGCATTGGAGTAACATTTAGGGATAACTCTATAAAAATAGAATTTTGTAGGTCAAAGGCAAAAAAGGTGGAGTCAAACTTTCATTTTCCAAATAAATGGAGTTTTATGAAAGGCTGGACATGGAAACTTATTGCAAAAAAACCCAACTACCCTTTCTCTCTCTTCATATCACTTTGTGATTGCCTGCTCTTTTAGTCAAAGCTTTCTTTGCCCGTCTTTATAAATCTCTTCATAGCTGAAAGTTTATGATGAACTGAGTCCAGAGTAACGATGATGGTGACGATGGAGTGTTCTTCCCGGCGACAAGCAAGGATTACAAGCAACGATAGGGGTTAAACTATTTGTTAAGTTTGGAGATGATCATATACCATAAAAATAGCTTTTCTGTTTGCTTTTATCAGTAAATTACAAACATAAACAGTGCTGGTACTTTCTTTTATCTATTAATTTTTCAACTCGTGTTTCTTAGAGATCCGATGACCAAATCAAATTATGACAAATGAATTACAAAATTCAATTAAAAATCAACAAAATCAAATCCATATACTGATATATATGGCAGTCCATAAATATGGTTGGTGTGTGTTTCTCGGAGATCTGATGACCAAATCAAATTATGACAAATGAATTACAAAATTTAATTAAAAATCAACAAAATCAAATCCATATATTGATATATACGGCCGTCCATAAATATAGTTAGTACAATAACAAGATATGTATAAATAAAAAGGCGAAACAACTAGTCGAGATATGAAGAGAGAGAAAGGGTAGTTGGTTCATTTCGTAATAAGTTTCCATGTCCACCTCAGCCTTTCATAAAACTACATTTAATTGGAAAATAGAAGTTTGACTTCATCTTTTTGACATTTGACCTACAAAACTCCATTTTTATGGAATTATCCCTAACATTTAACAATTTTGAAATTTTCATTACAAATATGGAACATTTTGAGAAAGTAAATTTAAATCAACAATACAGATTAAGAAAGAAAAAAAATACAAACAAACACATGCTCTCTTTGTGTTGAATGATTATCCTTTTTCGTCATCAATTGGGTCTTTGCAACATAGTTTCAATCCTGCTATCACAAAAATAATAATAATAATAATAAATAAATATATCATCAAAACTCAAATATACAAAAAGAGGCACAACTAAGTACTTACCTTATATTGTATTGTACTTAACATTTAACAATTTTGATATTTTCATTACAAAATGAACGCTGTGAGAAAAATAAATTTAAATCAACAATACAAATTGACACTAAAAAAAACACCACACATGGTCCATCTTTGTGTTGAATGATTACCTCTTTCTTCGCCCTCCTATAAGGAATTTGATTAATTGGTAATTCTCAACCTCCTCTTTTAATTCTTTCGTCGATCTCCTTACCTTATATATATATATATATATATATCAATGTTTTCCTCAAGGAACTTTAATTCTATCTTATTAATATTTTGTGTCTTTTGGTTGTCTACTCCAAAAAGGAAACGTATGATACAATTATAATAACCACAATTTAATTTAAAAGGCATTGACTCGTATTAAATACTGTCCATTATCATAAAAGGAAACTTTTAACAATGTAATTATTATGGGCAATGCTTAGCTACTCACCAGTGAGTAGGGTGAAACTACTGACCTCTATGTGGTCTAATAACAAACTAACACATCACCTTTAATAATAAAATAATTCACACTTTTTTTTGCTTTCTCGGATCAATCATTAAATAAATCGTATATAGTGTTTTTGGGTGTGGATTATTTTATTTTTAAATGTGATGTGTTATTTTATTATTGGACCATATAGGGGTGAGTAGCTTCACCCTGCTCACCAGTGAGTAGCTAAGCATTATCCATTATTATATAGGAATAAGATGCCAATGAAACATTTTAATTTAAAAGGTATTAAACTCATATTAAAAATAGTGGTTTGTGTCAATCATAAATAAAATGAAACGTTTTTATTCATATAATTTTAGAAATGAGATGCCAATGAAATGTTTGTGTCCTTCAAGGATTCAACAGAAGAAAACATGGTATAAAATTAATAGTAACCAAAATTTACTTTAAATGCTATTAACTAATGTAAATAGTACTAAAAAAATATTTCAAAATTAAAAATATCCTACTCATATTAAAAATACAATTGTTATATAAGAATAAGATGGAAGGAAATGTATTTTTAAAAAATAAAAAATACATCCTTAGGGGTGGTCTTCACCAAAAGAAATCATAGTATAAAATTAAAAGCTAAGCTATTAACTAATATAAAAAATAGTAAAAGATGTTTGAAAATTCAAAATATGCTACTCATATTAAAAATAGAAGTTTGTGTCCATCATAAAAGGAAACATATAAGAATACAATTATTATACAAGAATAAGATGGAATGAAATGTTAAAAAAAAAAAAAAAAAATACAGTATGAATGATTAGAGGAATCATTGAGTGCTCTAATTTGATATGGGTCATGCTTTAATGAGAATTTTTATTTAAAAAAAAATCAAAAATGTTAAGAAATTAGCTGGACTTTATTTTGGATGAATAATAATATAAAAATTGATTGTATCACGAATTGTAGACGACCTCTTCAAATTCAAATAAAAAAATGTAACTTTTGATATGCTAATTAATACATGCATATTTATTGATTTAATTACATATTAATAATTAAAAGTAAACGTTACAATTGGTAAACACATGAGATGAATTGTGTAGATGACCTCTTCAAATGAAAATGTAACAGTCCTCTCTTGATATAAAATAATAGAAAATGTTAAGAAATTCTTGATATGCTAAATAAATGTATTCTTATTAGATTATTTACATACTAATAATTAAAAATAAAAAATAAGAAAATGTAACCGTCCTCTCATGCTAGATAAATGCATAAGTATTAACTTGATTATATATTAATAATTAAAATAAAAATTACAATGGATGAACAAATGAATGAAACTTGTTTAGAAATAATAAAAAAATATATACACTTTATAAATAGTATATTGATTGAAATTCTTAAGTATGCGTTATGAATATGAAAAGGAAAAAAATATATACTCTTTTATAGATAGTATATTGATTGAAATTCTTAAGTATGTGTTATAGATATGAACCATCAGCTAATTAATAATGATTGTGCGCTTTTAATGTGACATTTTTTGTGAATAAAATAAAATAAAAAATGTTTAAAAAAATATACACTTTTATAAATAGTATATTGATTGAAATTCTTAAGTATGCATTATGAATATGAAAAGGAAAAAAATATATACACTTTTATAGATAGTATATTGATTGAAATTCTTAAGTATGTGTTATAGATATGAACCATCAGCTAATTAACAATGATTGTGCGCTTTAATGTGACCTTGTTTGTGAACAAAAGATTTAAAAATATTAAGAAATTAGCTATACTTTTAGAATAGTATAGATATAGATATAGATATGAATCATTATACAGTTAATATGTATGTTAACAATTTTTCTAAATTTAAAATAAGCAAAAATGTTTGAAGTGGAGTGGATGTGTATTTTAGAAATAAAAATTTATTTTCCTTTTACATTTATTTTTCTTTTTTTTTTTTAGTTGTGAGAGTTAAATAAGGTGATTTAATGAAACGCCATTGGAATTTTTATAAAGAAAAATTGAAAATTGTTTGAATCATAAGGTGATTTAATGTTTAGTATTTAATGAAATAATTTTGTATTTTTTAAAAATCTAAAAATGTT
The DNA here is from genome assembly GCF_030987335.1 of Cornus florida. Lineage (NCBI taxonomy): Eukaryota > Viridiplantae > Streptophyta > Magnoliopsida > Cornales > Cornaceae > Cornus > Cornus florida. The sequence continues at coordinate 35,362,267 of NW_026775577.1, read as the reverse complement.
AAGAAATTAGATACACTTTTAAACATTATATGAATCATTATACAGTTAATATATATGTTAAAAAATTTTCTAAATCTAAAATAAGCAAAAATGTTTGACGTGGAGTGGATGTGTATTTTAGAAACAAAAAAGGTGTGCTTTATTTTCCTTTGATATTTTTTTTTTCTTTTTTTTAGTTGTGAGAGTTAAATAAGGTGATTTAATGACACTTCATTGAAATTTTTATAAAGAAAAATTGAAAATTGTTTGAATGATACGGTGATTTAATGTTTAGTATTTAATGAAATAATTTTGTATTTTTTAAAAATTTAAAAATGTTAAGAAATTAACTACACTTTTAGAATAGTATAGAGATATAGATATAGATATATAGATTTAATTTGATTAATTTGGTACTTTTTAGAATTCCAAATTGAATTCGAGTTAACATTTAAAATGATTGTTAGTAAAACAAATCTAATGTAAATTATTCTATATGTTTTAAAAATCTAAAAATGTTAAGAAATTTGTTACACTTTTAGAATAGTATATATATATATAGATATAGATTCAGTATGATTAATTTGGTACATTTTAGAATTCCAAGCTGAATTTGAGTTAACATTTATAATAATTATTAGTAAAATAAATTTAACGTTTTTTAATGAAAATTATTTAATGTGAAGTATTTAATACTTTTTAAAAATCTAAAAATGTTAAGAAATTTGTTACAGTAGTATATATATAAGATATAGATAATAGATATGCATATTGATTTAAAAATTTAAAAATGTTAAAGAAATTTGTTATAGTATATATATAAGATATATATAAGATATATATATATATATATATATATATATATATATATATGAGGGTATATATGACCCTCAAGGCTCTCATTAATCGTTCCAATTGCGAAACCCAAAATCCATATTTGGTTCTTGAATTGATGAGGTTCCGAGACTCAAATCAATCTTCGTCGTCGGTGGTTGAGAAAACTGTCTATATTCGTTTGTCTAAAACAGACTATTATGGAGGAGAGATGGACTGGTACGAAGTTAAATTATCATCAAGCAATGATAGAAGAGAAAGGAAAAGGAAGAGAGTCTCCGTTTACCGATCTGGAAGAAGGTGGAGACTCCATTGTGGAGCTGCTGTGTCGCTCTTGGCTCAACCATTTACAGTATTGGTGGTTGTGATGAAATCGATGGCTATTACTCTGAGGAAGTCCGTGCCGCCGATATGTCATTGAGACAGCTTAGGTATGTTGCTCCGATGACCGCTACGAGGTCGAGCCCTCACGCAGTCACCGCTGATGACAAGATCTATGTCTTTGGCGGTCTCCACGGCGACGGAAAAGATCCAGAGATGGAGGTTTTCGACCCGATCAACAATATGTGGGAAAGTATCACTGCACCTTCACATCCAATTATGTCTCCTGATTACGATGATGGATTCTTTGTAACTTATGATGAAGCATCAAAAAGGATTATCTGCGCTTCGATGTACAACAAATGTCTCTTTGCCTATGATACAAAAGGTGGTTCTTGGCAGTCACTGGACTCTTGTTTTGATTTTGAAATGATGAGGAGTGAAACTGGAGCGGCGTTTTTGAGAATACTCTGTACTGGATTTACATCTTGAGAGAACCCCATGCCGAGTTAGTTGTGTATGATATGGATCTCAGAGTGTCGGCCAGCACCACTATAGTAGGTTTAGAGCGTTTGAAATTTTTACTTATTGGGGGATATGATAGGCCGCCTCTTTTTCATTTCCGTGGTAATGAGTTGTATGTCATTTGGCATGATGCAAGGGAAATTGGCAATGGTAAGGAGGATGGGTACCACCAATCTCTGGTTCGATTCGCCAGAATACTAGTTTCTAAACAAGTTGATAGGAAGAAACGGAAAATCCGAGTGAAAGCTAAAGTTGTCTCCACCAAAATTTATGTACTTCCTAGTCTATATAGGTTCATGGATGCTGTGGTGCTGTAAGTGATTCTCACACTTTTTTTGAGTTTCTTTTTCTTTTTCATTTTCTTTCTTCTTTTCTTTTTCTTTCCCTACATGATGCTTCTCTATTGAAAAATTTCTCTCCAACCATTTTTTTCTTCTCCCTAACATACATCAGTTCTTAAAACTTTTAAACCCATTGGTTTTTCTTTAGTTGGTGGCTCATATTTGCAAAATAATGGTCTCTTGAAGTATCCTTGTTTTCAGTTAAAAAAGGTTGTTGAGAAAAAAAAAATGTTAATTTTCAGAAGCCAAATTCTTTTTGAAAACTAA